>NC_141600.1:57648677-57948677 GCF_047967505.1 Dipteris shenzhenensis | reverse complement strand
CTTTGAGGTACCTACACTCAGAGGCATCATGTCCATGGATCTCACAAAATGTACAAAATGAGTAAGTAGGTACCTTTCGCTTGGAGGGGCACTCCCAGTAACCATGGTTAGAACCCTTGCATTCGGTGCACCAAAGGCCACTTTGAATTTGGGCCTCAAAGGACGATTGGCCATCCACCTTTATTCTATCTTTTAGGCCTTCTTTGATTTCTTCTAACTCCTTCTTGAGTTGCTGCCATGCGGATGATCCCTCCTCTCTTGGGAGTTGGGTGGTCGTATTCGTTGATGAGGCAAAGTTTAACTGTGACCGTTCCATCTTGACAGCTTCTTTTAGGAAGTCTTGAAGTGAGGCATGTTCAGGGAGTTTATCCACCAACCTTATAGCAATGGAAGGGGGTAATGCTTTCAAAAACCATCCCTTCATAACAGCATCATTAGGTGGCACAGACATCTTTGCCGCCAAGTCCCTCATCCTTGTGTACATCTCAGAGATGCTTTCTCCAGGCTTCATGGTGTCAGTGGACAACTCTTGGACAATCATGTGTTCGAATTTTTCCAACTTGAAAGTGCGTAAGAATTCCTCCCTTAGGTCTGTCCACGTCTGGAAGTGGTCCGGAGGAAATTGACTGTACCATACATCCGCTGCATCCTCCAATGACGAAGGAAAGATGTGAAGGAACGCATGCTCATTCTCCACACCTTTAGCTTTACATGCTGTGAGGAACTTCCTCACATGAGCTTCCGCATCCTCATGGAGGTGGCCTTTGAACTTTTGAGTCTTCGCGTGGACCTTGTTGAGTAGCTCAAGAAGTCTAGCTCTGTCTGGGGGACTGAGAACGGCCATCCCCACCCGAGAGGTTGGAGAAGATGCAAGAGTTGGAGGGAGTCCCGATGGGGCTGTAATGAGTGTTGGTGTTCCCAAGGAGGAGACCACCCCGACAACTCCTCCTGTGGAGGACCACAATGGGGAAGTCACTACTGATGTAGTCATAGAGGGAGTGTACCCAGATGGTAGCGCATAAGTGGGGGGTCTCGGTGTTGCAGAGGGAAAGGGTGAGAACATGGAAGATGTGGGGGTGAAAGAGGATGGGAGAGCATTTGGGAAAGAGAGGGACGGAGCTGAAGTCATGGATGAGTAGGCAGAAGGGAAGGAAGGAGGTGGTGGAAAAGGCAACACCGGTGTGGATGGAAAGGGAGATGAAACCATCGTGGCAGGTAAAGGCATGGCCGGAGCAAAAGTACCCCCCAATGGAATAGATGTAGAAGAAGGATTAGCTAGGAACCCGGAGCTATGCATAACAGATGAGGTAACAGCTTGTCCACAAGAGGTTGAGGCAGGAGCAGATGGAGTCACCACTCCGGTAGAAGAAGTGGTTGATGAAGACATTGTTGCAGGAAGAGAAGAGGGGCTTCCTTGACCTTGATGAGTCCCTGAGGAGCCCTCGTCCTTAGTACCCTCTTCTTTCACCTGTTCTCCGCTTTGCACTTCTTCTTCTCCGGAATCCGGATCTAACCACCAGGGTTCCTGTTGATCCAAGTCAATGAGAGTGTCGATGAAGTTACTTGCTCTGGCTATTGCTCCAGTGGACTCACTTTGTGCTCAAGTTGAGGGCTTCGCAAACTTATGTCGCACGTAATGCTTCTTGTACCTAGTTTGGTCTGCCGGAAGTCTTTTCTCCACTCTCCTCAAGTACCTCCTAGTTCTCTCACTAGCTCCTTCAAAGGTTTCAGAACTACTCGGCATAAGACCTCTCTCTAGGACCCTAGATCACGACTTCTCTTGTGCTACTCAATACCAGCAGTGTCCCACCGTGATCGCCATAAACTGTTTGGGGGGAGGGGTTCCTATCCTTCCGGAGGTGTTACCGGAGGCCAAAGGCCACTGGCGTGAGAAGCACGAGTTTTGCAATGCTCTAATGCAATGGATCGTGCAGAGCGCACCGTGCAGTAGTGTGCGAGTGTCGTATGCTATACTGCAGTGAACGACGACGTACGAGTGCACTCGTACGAGTGCACTATGCTAAATGACAATCACCGGTGAACTCCACAATATAAGCAAAATAAGAAAATCCTACACTGTTGAACAATCCCCATATCCGGAAGAGACAAGAGAGATGAGAAAGTGACCGAGTTGGCCAATGTACATATCACTGGACGTGTCCCCAGGTCACAAGTCGCAAGTCACAAGAATACACAAGTCGCAAATCAGCAGAATACACAGGTCTATCCCCATAGTAGACAAAAGGTGCACACAAGTCTCTCCACATTCTCTCCTTGGCGAACTCGTAGCTCTAGCCTCTATCTCTCCTCACTCTCCTCTCTTTCGCTCTCTGTCGAATGCCGAATGCCTCCTTTTCTCTCTCCCTTCTCCTTCATCCTCATCCCCCGCCTTGGAGGGTCCCTTCTTTGCTGAGAATCCCCCCCTTTCTTCCCATTGGTCATCCTCTTATCGCCTTAGCTGTTGAGGATAGCCGTTGCGCCGCTGGCTCTCTTGATGGCTTTGGCGACTTCCTGACTCCCTGACTCGCCAGCCTGATGGTATAAATTCTCCATGTGCAGGTGAGCTGGTTCACCGCACCTCTTGATGGCTTCGGCGACTTTCTGACTCCCTGACTCGCCAGCCCAATGGTGTAAATTCTCCAGCTAGTTCACCGCACCACTGTATCACTGAACCACTGTGTAATATAAATACTCCGGACTGCTCCATGTGCTAAGCTCACTCTCCATGTGCGCAGCTCTTGATGAGATCACTTTGGACACGATACTCCTGGTTGACATGTGTCGACCAGTGGTTGACATGTGTCGACCTGTGGTTAACATGTGTCGACCTGTGGTTGACAGCCTCGGACAGTATTCCTGGATGAACCCGTGTGATCGCATGGCTAACTTGTGTTGACACATGGTCAACATGTGGTCAACAGATGTCATCATGTGGTCAACGCCTGTCGACAGGTGGTCGTGTGATAAGGTAACAAGCCCACTCATGCTATTTTTGGCTTACTTTCCTAAATTTGGCTCTCTTTGGTTGTGTATTTGTGGCTGTTCCCCCCTTCAACGAAACCATACGCAGCTCCCTTCCCTCCATCGGTGAATTCTCCTGCAGCCCCTTCAACGATAGCAGCCCCCTCTCCCTCCATAGCGAATTCTCCTGCAGCCCCTTCCATCAACGATAGCAGCCGCCTCTCCCTCCATAGCGAATTCTCCTGCAGCCCCTTCCATCAACGATAGCAGCCCCCTCTCCCTCCATTAGCGAATTCTCCTGCAGCCCCTTCCATCAACGATAGCAGCCCCCTCTCCCTCCATCAGCGATTTCTCCTGCAGCCTCCCCTCCATCAGCGAATTCTCCTACAGCCTCCCCTCCAGCAGGGATTTCTCCTGCAGCCTCCCCTCCATCAGCGAATTCTCCTGCAGCCTCTCCTCCATCCGCGAATTCTCCTGCAGCCCTCCTTCTCCCCCCCCCCCCCCCCTCCACCAGCGATAGCAGCCCTCCCTCCTTCAACGAATTTTCCTGCAGCTTTCTCCATCAACGAAATCTGCAACGAAATCTGCAGCGCAACCTCCTGGCAGCCCTGGCCTTGGATCGCAACTCCATCTCAGCAGCCCCTCTTTTTGCACGCAGCTCTCCCTGCTCCACCATCTTGACTTGGAACGTATCTTCTCCTCCTGGCAGCCCTTGCCTTGGATCGCAACTCCATCTCAGCAGCCCCTCTTGCTTGCACGCAGCTCTCCCTGCTCCACCATCTTACCTTGGATCGCATCTCCACCTCCTGGCAGCCCCTCTTCTAGTGAATTGTGCCAGCTTCCTGCTCCCTGCCCACCTCCAGACCCTGCGCCATCTCCCCTGCTCTACTGGGATGGGCCACGCCCCACTCCCTCTCTTCTGCCAGCTTCCTGCTCCCTGCCCACCTCCACACCCTGCGCCATCTCCACTCTCTGCGCCACCCTGGGCCATCTCCAACCCACTACGCCACCTCTCTTCTTCCACTTTGCGCCACCTCTCCATTATGTTCTATCTTTTCCAGCTCCATCTCTCTCCTCTTGCGTTCTCCTTGACTCCATCTCCTTGCAGTCACTCTGGTTGCTAATCCCCTTCTCAGCAGACGTTGTCATCAGCTCCCCTCCTCACTATCACCTCGCCAGCTTTCCTTTCTGGACCTCGTCATCGACTCCCCTCCTCGTTATCACCTGGCCAACTTCTTTCTAGCCTCGTCATCAGCTCACCTTCTTGCCTCAGCTCCCCTTCTTGTTATCATCTCACTTCCTACTTCGTCATCAGTTCCCCTTTCTTTCTTGACCTTCCTGTCATCAGCTCACCCCCTGCTTCGACATCAGCTTCCCTCCTTTTCCTGCTTCCTTTCTAGCCTCATCATCTGCTCACCTTCCTGCTTTAGCTCCCCTTCTTGTCATCATCTCACTTCCTACTTCGTCATGAGTTCCCCTTTCTTTCTTGACCTTCCTGTCATCAGCTCACCCCCTGCTTCGACATCAGCTCCCCTTCCTTTCCTGCTTTCCTTCTTGCCTCGTCATCAGCTCCCCTTCCCTTCCTGCTTCCTTTCTTGCCTCGTCATCACTCACCTTCCTGCTTCGTCGTCAGCTCCCCTTCCTGCTTCGTCATTAGCTTCTACTTCACCTCTTGTTTCTTCTTCATGCTCGAGAAGAAGTCCAAGTATAAGCCACGGTTGCCAGAGATAAGCTCTTCATCCCTTTCTATACCGCCATGACGTCTCAGGCAGCCTCTAAAGTGCACATGACCTCACCCATGCCTACAGCCTCTACAGCAGGGCCGACTCCATCAGCAAGGCCGACTTCATCAGCAGAGCTAACTTCATCAGCAAGGCCAATTTCATCGGTAGGGCCGACTTCATCAGTGATGCATCCCCATCTTGGTCCGGACATCACTATCATCTCGGATGGAGAGCCACCACAATCAAGACAGCAGCGGGGGGTTCTTTTCCACTCTCAGAGCTCCAGTGCCTCTTCTTCAGACCATGGGGGCTCAGATTACACCCCCTCTGTACGAAGACCACATTCAGAAGGGTCGGGTGGGCCAACAGAGATACAGAGCCCTTCGATAACCACCCCTCCTCTCTCCCACATTCGGGTTATGTTTAAACCTCTTCTTGATCCAAACCTCAAACTATCCTCGGTATTGACATCTTCCGAGATCCAGACCCTGGGTCTAACTGAGTTCGACAAGGTCATCTTCCCTCCTGTGGATGTGGAACTGTGTACAGGATTCATCAGATCTTATGACTCTGTCACATACACTTTTGAGTTCATGGGCTCCAGGCAGCTTCTCACACCGAATTTGGTCTCACAGTACATGGGGCTCCCTGCTCTCCCTATTCAGCCTCCTTCCGGCGATTCACCACATCTCCTTTCATTCCTTTCACAGTGCAAACCCAAAAGGAGGGGATATGATTGCAAAAAGGTTTTGGAAGGTGGAAGCAGAGAAGCAGTGATCACACGCTACTTCTTCACTCGCTTCTATTCAACACCCGGGCATTACTACATCACGAAAGGTATCCGTCCTGCTCTCAATGCTCTCTTTACCATCACTCAGTATGATTTTGCATCCCTCTTCTATTCAACATTCCGGGCCACTGTTCGAAATCGCACACGCAGAAGCACACACACCTGTACTTGTGGACCTCACCTCACCTACCTCTTGCACCAGTGGCGGGCTACAACGCCTGCACTTTTTCCTCCACCTTCACATACTTCATCTTCTCCTCACCGCCCACCCTCCGCCCCTATGATCCCCCACTTGAGATTAGCTCCACTGGCTCTTAGTGCGGCCCCAGCATCCTCGGCCTCTGCTGCATCAGTCTCTGTCCTCTCTTCCTCTCCAGTCTCCATACCCACTCTTGCTCCACCCACATCTGCAGCACAGGTTTCTGAGCCATCCCCTCTTGGGCCAGCCTCTGGAGCTTTGTCATCCGTTGCTCATGCAGGAGTCGCCTCTCCATCCATCCCCTTCGAGGCAGATTTTGATTTCCTTGATGATGTTCTTCCGGTCACTCCCCTGCCCTCCTCAGGTCTCACCCACCATGGCATGACATTACCACTTACCTCCCCCACAGTCATGACGATTCCCCCTCCGATCATCTCATCAGGGTCAGTAGGGTGCAAAGATATGCACATTGGCCCCCCAACTCAGGGGGATCCATCGACAGAAGTTATGGCAGCAGGCACCTCTGCCTTGGAATCTCTTGATGGAGAGGCATCAGAGCGACACAGGTTATTGAACTTGAATCTTAATTTGGGAGCCACTGGTGACGCGAAGACACCACCCCGGGTGTCTCGACGACTGACCCCTGAACCAAGTATGGAGGCTACTGAACAGGACTTACTGGAAACTCGACGTGGCGAGGTTATTTTTGCTGGGGGTAAGATACCTTTTCAAGCGGATTGTCCTCCACTTCCTCAAAATGATATGTTGGATACCTACTTCGCATCCTCCTCAGGAGATCTATTCACCCATGAGGCCCAGATAGAGGAACAGAGCCAGGAACACAAACGGCTGCCGTATGCATTAAAGCAGAAGCGGTCTCCTGTTTGCATGGAGGAGGAGGACCTGGACCAAATTTTCACACTTCCCTTGCAAGAGACAATCGCTTCCAACAAGAAAGTATCCCAAGCTCCAAGCTGTTACCTAGACATCGACACACTGGCTCCAGTGGCAGCTCTCGAGGACCCAGAGCAAGAGGGGATGAAAGCAGCCTTCGAGGAATATGGCGAACTTATTGACATGGCTGACCGAATGACCTATCGGGACAGGTATGCATGGGTTAAAAGATCCCTTCATATGGTTCAGCGCATTATAGATGACAGCTTCATTCAGATGGGTGCCTCCCTCTTTAATACTACGGGTCAGGTTTGCAAGCTTCTGTCACATAAGCAACACCTCCGCTTGGAACATGAGAAGCAGGTAGCCAGCATGCATAAAGAATGGGATACAACATTGCAGGTGAAAGAAGCGGAGTGGGGAGCAACTCTACAGGCAAGGGAGGCTGCATGGAAAACTCAGCAGGATGAGTTTCAGTAATGTCTTGCAGCAAAGGAGGCAGAGTGGACAGCCACCAAGAAAGTTTTGGAGGACAATCATTCAGCCCAACAGCAGGCTCAGATCCAGCGGGAGCTTGCAGCCCTACAGGACAGATACACCTCACTGGCTGAGGATAAGCATACTGTGGATCAACAGGTGGAGGTGGTGCGGAGTCAGATGAAGCAGATTCTCGAGGAGGAGGACCATCTCCAAGTTTCACATTCCAAGTTGCAGGACAACTTCCATGGGCTGCAAGCTGAAAATGCTGCTCTCAAATCTCGATGTGATCATTACAGGTCTAGCTACCACAGATATAAATCCAAATACGAGGACATCCACAACCTCATGGACACAGTCGAGGAAGAGGCAAGGACCAGCCCTGGAACATCAGCACACCCACCACACCCACCCCCTCCCCCTCCCTGACCTTCATCCAGCAAGCAGTAGCTCCTGGATCTTTTAGTTCGGCATTTCTTTTTGCGAGCTCTGTATATTTGGATTCTCATGTAAATAAGGAATTTTGTAAAAGTGTGAACCGTGTCACTCCAAATACCCGTGAACACCTGTGATGGGTGTATCTGGGTGTCATCCAAGGCCTCTGTGCATCTGGCTCTCCAAATGTGCCAAGAGGAAATGCTAGCCAAAATCTCCCAAGAGGTGTCCACTGAAACATGTGAAGCTCTGAAAGAAATATGTGGTACATCCTGAAGAGAGTAGGGCTCTATCACCTATCGGTGGATCGAGAGTGCCCAAGAAGAAGGCTCACCCTCATAAAACACCTGGGGCCCAGTAAGGGATAACCATGCGATCGAGCCCTAAGTCATGAAGAAAGGGGAAGTATGAAAAATGCTGAGTATCCGAGCAACTCCTTTCCAAACAATTCTCGCTTGATTGCAGTCCCAAAGGCAATGTCACACTGACTCCTCTACAGAATGACAACGAGGGCAAGTGGGGTCAGCCCCAATCATGATCTCCACAAGTTCACTGCAATCCCTCCATGAATAGAAAGCCAAAAGAAAAGAGTGATCTTTCTATTTCTGAGGGATTTCCAGAGCCTCCTCCAGAAATTCCTACGCAAATCTGTGGTGATGAAGAAGCTATCCCAATGGGGGGCTCTGGAGGGAATCCAACCTCTACTGCTCAGCTGAAATCTCCTAGCATTACCAACCGTGAAACGAAAGAAGGGAATCCCCCTCTCTCGGTGCCCATGATCTATCCACTCCCACTCTCCTGGGTCCCACTGCAAGCACCTAATAGGTGCACCTCCATATAACCACAACCTCCAGGATCCCAGGGCCAAGAGCAGAGGGTTGGGGTCTAAGTACCACTGCAAGCCCGCTCCATGGTCCACAAAACCAGCAATCCTGACAGGCTGAAAGGCAACCTCTAGAAGAAAATCATCCATGGATCTAGAGAGTATACCTCCATCCCCAATGTCAAAGACTAGAGCATCTTTCCCGAGATCTCGAAGAGCGATCATTGGTAGAGGAACCACTGTCCTCGAAAAAGCTCCCATCCAAGTGGTGGAACTAATAGGCATCTCAATTGTCCATTCCACCGGGATGGCTGCACCTATCTACTGAATCCTACGTGCTACCCCTCTAAGGTGACTCACGGACTGAAGCCTCTGATCCTTAGGTAGCCTGATAAAAGCCTTCCAAGTACCTACTGTGTAGGCGGGGCCTCTCTCAAGTGGAAGAGAGGTTGAGCTCAATATGGGATTGGAGAAGGCATTCCTCCAAGGGGAATGAGGGAGAGAGGGTTCAATGTCCTCAATCTCTTACCTCAACCTCTTGGAAGATACCCTAGCTCTGATACCAAATGAAGATGCAAGACATGAAATGGAATGGAATGGAAAGTGAAAGCAAGACTAAACAACCATAATGGAAATGAAAGAAAGAAAGAAATGTACAACCAAAGTAAAGTACTTACATCATCAAGACAGGCTTGAGGCTTGAGTGATTTGACATGAGGAAGTACAATGCTTTTATATGATAGGCACACACACACTCTAAGTGTCAAACAAATGTATATGGGATAAGTCCCATAGTGACATATGGCACTCTAGGATATAAAGTAGTATAGTACTACACTAGAACACACTAAAGTCACTCAAATTGACTCCATTTCCTAACACCCGTATATGAGAGAAACTAGGTCAATGGAGAAAGCATGACCCCCCTCTGTGAGCCAGGCCACCATCCCCATGTGAAGTCCCTCTGCCTCCTTTGTGCACTAGCTACAATCCTGACAACTACTGACCGAATTCTCTATGCCATTGTAAAACCCCAGCGACAGTGTGGGATCCTCTCATTTCACAAAAAAGTAGTATGAGGACCACTATAAAATGTATGTTTAGGAGTAAGTAATTTAAGTGCACACACGTGAAGCACCGTATTGAAATTAAAATTATTTATGAGAATAGGAGTAGTAATTTAACTATCTAAATAGTCCTCCAAATCAGCCACGGCATGCACACCCGTGCACTTAAATTACTTACTCCTAAACATACATTTTATAGTGGTCCTCATACTACTTTTTTGTGAAAGCCATACAACCATACTCAAGCATGATAAAGGCTAGCACTCCATTCTCTCAAACAGAGACTATAAGCAAGATTGATGAGATAAGCTAGATGGTAGTGCATAGGCACCATAAAGGCCCAAGTGCTTTTGGCCTTGCCAATGAATTGGATTTTGACAAAGTGACCTAATGAAGCAAAGCTATCCAAGACATCAGATGCGTAGGTGTGTTCCAGGTGAAACTAATATTCGTTGTTGTCAACATCGGTTATTTTGTACAAAATAATTAAATTATTCAGCTGGAGGCAGTGGCCTAGACACCTTCGAGCACGCCACTAGTTTGAAGCATGATGTCCCACGGGATATCGTCTCCTACTTCTGACCACATTTGTGGGCCATCCTCAGACCATACTTTAGTGTGTTCTAGAGTAGTACTATACTACTTTATATCCTAGAGTGCCATGTGTCACTATGGGACTTATCCCATAAACATTTGTTTGGCACTTAGAGTGTGTGTGTGCCTATCCTATAAAGGCATTGTACTTCCTCATGTCAAATCACTCAAGCCTCAAGCCTTTCTTGATGAAGTAAATGAGGTGCTTCACACAGTTTGGCTACTATTCGGATAGATACTGTATGCACTCTGATGGCCATTTGGGTGAGTGTGAATGGGTCTTCCCGGGTGGCTTTTGCCAAGAGGACTGTTTTCCTATTAGGGATTGGAGTGGCTCTCCTTTTTTCTCAACTTCCACCATAGGCTTGAGGTGGCACTTTCAGCCCCAACCTTGGTTCTTCTATAGCTCTTTTTGATGAGTGGTTGTTTTTGTCCACTCTGGGTGTTTTGTATCTCATGCTCTGCATTATGTATTTCCACCATGAGCATTGGTCTTGGGGTATTTTTCATACTTAATAGATCTATTTCAATGAAAAAGTAAGAAGAAGAAGAAGAAGGGATAAATAAGATTATTTGGTTAGGAAAGCACTTTTGCAAGGTAGGTTGGGCCTTGTCTTGTAGATTCCATGAGATTGAAATTATACCATTTTATGCTATGCTTTTCTAGGTTCCAAATTTGTTCGATTCAGCTGATATAGGAGCAATTTGTGAGGCCATCCGCCCAAGGGCAAAACGTGCCAAGAGAGATGGTTCACGGGCAGACCTATTTGCATTCTTTGTGGACGAATGCAGTAAAAATCTAAGAATTGCATTGGTACGCTTCTTCAATCTTTCAAGCATTCTCATAAATAATTTTAATTTCAATATATCAGATATATCATGAGTAGCATTCAGTTGGAGGACTGATTTTTACTGGATATAGTCTCTCAGTCCCGTGGGAGCTGGTTTTGCTGTGCTATCATAAAGGGTTTAAATTCTAATACTTCAATTACATTATGCTCATGATTCAATTAAAGACTAAATATTACTGAGAATGTGTATGTAGGCCTTCAGTCCTGTGGGAGCTGCTTTCCGGGATAGGCTAAGGAAGTTTCCTTCTTTGGTCAATTGCTGCACTATTGACTGGTTCAGTAGCTGGCCAACTGAGGTATATACTCCAACTACAGATTCCCACATTTTGAGATTATTTTGTACTTCAAAAACACAATATCTTCAAAATGAAGTTTACATACCTTGGATGAGCATGATGAGAATGGCAAAATTGGACCTCCTATGTCCATGCTTTAATGAGTAGATCATTCTTTTCAAACTTCCCTGGGACCTCCCCCTACTGCAAGAAGCCTTCCTTGTGGTGCAGTACAACTTCTCCCCGTCGATTTCTCTCCTCTGACTGTAAGTACCTTTAGTAGCTCTCAGCCTTCAGCTTATTTATTTTGTTGTTCTCTTTGATGAGACAACACTAGCAGATGTATCAACTGTTTTAGTCTCATTGGCCGTTTGGCCTTTTAGAGATGTTAATATCTATCTATCTATCTATCTATCTATCTATCTATCTATCTCCCTTCTTGCTGGGGGGGGCCTTTTAGAGATGTTAATATCTATCTATCTATCTATCTATCTATCTATCTCCCTTCTTGCTGCCCCCCAGCTACTTCTATCTGCCCACACAGGCTGCCTCCCTCACCCACAGCCTGTTCTACCACTTCACCTGGTCCTCCCTTCCTTCGCAGTTCCTCTTCAATACCTGCAGCTGTCATCTCCTCCCCCGCAGATGCACTGACTCTACCATCAGCTGTTTCTCCCCATCCAAATCCACTCCGTCATCTCTGGCCCCCACAGCTGTCCGTCCCTCTCCTACAACTGTTTCTTCCATCCCACCTTCAGCCACAGCTGTCCCTCCTCCTCTACTCTCCCCGCAGCTAGCTCCCTCTTCTCTCAGTCCCTTTATCCCTCTATTTCCCTCTGAGCCCCTCTCTCTCTCCTTCTCAGCCCCTCTCTCAACCCCCCCCCCCTCCCCTTCTCAATCCGTCTCTCAGCCCCTACTTCAGCCCCTCCCCTCCGGCCTCAACCTTCAACCTTCTCCAACCAAAGGATGGACTTTCAAACTGTTTGAATTGGCCTTTCACCCTCAATTGACTAATGGTGACCCATCCGATCAACCTTATACAATTCCAGCAGCTGCCACGAGAACGTGTACTTTTTCAAAAGATGAGGTGCTATAGCTACAAAAGTATATGGAGTTTGAGAGCTCTACCGCCCTCTTTGCATGCATTCATGGCTCCCACCCTTCAAGGTCACAAGCTAGGGACTAGGCCTTACCTTCCGACCTCACCCCACGCCTTTTTGATATTGAATTATTGGGACAAGGTTTCTATCCAGTGACCTTTGAGTCTTCTAAAGACACAAGCACAGTTCTCAAGGCTACTCTTATAGTGCTTGGTTCTACGAAGATCTTCTTCGAGCCCTTCTCTTAGGGTTCGACCCTATAGAAGAGAATAGGAAGATGAATTTACTCTTCATCATATTTCCATGTTTGCCTTAGGTGTACCATCAACTTCTAGCCAGGATTGGAGCTACCTTTGGGCTGGTCAGAGAGACCCTCCCTGGTTTACCCTTTTTTGTAGCAGAGGCAATCAAATTGGATTGGAGTCCCTAGAGAGGATCATTATATTTGTGATGATGACCACGTTATGCTTGAGTGTCTTGATGGCTCTCTTTTTTAACAGAGAATCAAGATCTGGTGTTGCACCTCCTTATCCTCAATAGTGTTCATTTGGAACCTCCTACCGAGTAGCACGCTGCACATCCTGCATCTGCTGGCTAGCATTGGGTTGTCGTTAGAGTTGCAGATCCTCTACTACATTCAAATCAAGAGGGCCCTTCTCTTGCAGATCAAGGGCATTTGCTTGGCGCCCTAATATTTTTGTTATGTGTGACACCCAAGCCATTGTATACATCACTCCTACAGATTTTCACCAATCGAAACATCACAAGAATTGCACATCCTTGGCTTTAGAAACTTGCTGTGGAGGGGGGAGGGTTCAAACCTGCTATATAGATCTGATTGCTCTTCCACGTTTAATCTGCCTTCCTTTTTTAGTTCAAGATAGAGATGCTTGTACAGATGACGCCTTTCACACTTTGTCCCATTTGTGCCTATTCTCATGGTTGAACAGGAGATTGCAGATGCCCATTCATGAGCATATAGACAGATTTTCTATTGATAATTGGGCATTAGACACACTTGGCTCGGTATCCACTGCACTAGGGGTTTCCACCTCAAATCACTTTCTACTAATTATGATGATTCTAGAAACTCATTTGAGAAGGTTCTTGCCATTATCAAGATTCCAAATGCCTTATATCTAGAGGAGGGCCTTACAAACTCATTTATAAGATGGAGTGTCATCTCCTTCACATGTGAAACAACCATCTCTGACATTAGTGATTTTTATCATACCATTGCTGCTACCATAAGAAATGAGATTCTCAAAAAAAGATTGACCTCTGATGGCACTTAGCATCCATGCACAAGGAAGAGAAAAAATTTCCTACAGATGCTTGGATTTACAACTGCCTTGCTCCATCAAGGACTCATCAACAAGTTTTCTTAAATCAGAGAGCAGAGTATGCCTTTCATGCATGGGATTTCTTTAGGATTCAAGATGGGAGGAAGGATCAATAGAAAATTCTTCTCTACTCTTGGTCCAATACATGGTATAGAAAGTGTTTCTTAGCTTATTGACTCTAACGGGGTTTAATGGTCAGGTCCAAATGCTGTCTTATGTATAGCTACAGATTCTATGCCTCCTTTCTTTCAGCAAAATTCGTCATGCCTACCAGGGATGATACCTACAGTTGGTAGGGTATTTCACCACTGATTAAACCACACATGAGACTCTTAGTAGATGCACCTTTCACAAATTTGGAATTTAGGACTGCACTTCCTGCCCTCCACAAGGGCAAGCACCTGAACTCAGATGGATTGACCTCTACTTTATTGCTATTTGGACATAATTTGAGACCATGCTACTTAATCCCTACAGGGCATTTGGGACTCAAGTACTATGCTTGATTCACTTACGGAGGGTCTCATTCATCTTATCCCAAAAGGGGATTGCAGATTTTATTTTATTTGCAAAAATAGACTTCCACTAAGTATGAATAAAACCTGCAAGAGCAAGCTCAAGGAAAAAATACATCATGCAATGCATGAGACAAAACTAAATTCTCCTATCAAAATCTTTCATACCCAATAACTATGCAGCTGTTAAATGCCCTTGCCTCTGCCTTCCTTTCAATAAAACAGTACTGTTGTCCATCTCCTGTACAATTTCTATATTATTCATTCCATCCTACCCTCTGTACACTACCACTTGCTCTCCGTACAGCACTTGTCCTTTGTTTCACTCATTCTCCACCCACACTTCACCTCATCTTCATTCTTTTTCAACAAACACATTCACCTTCACTTCTCCTAATCACCTTGTTTTGCCTTACCTTTCTCAACTGCTTGCAAGTGATGGATGGATTTTCAAAAGTTTCAAGTCAGCCTTCCACCTCAAGATTGGAAGATGGACACCATTTAACCAATCCTTATTTTGTCACACTGGCCAAGATAACATCTTTATTTTCAAAAGACGAGTTGCAACAATAACCAAAAGATGTGGAATAGGAAATTACATAGCCTTTTTGCATGCATTTATTCTTCCATGAAAAAGACTTCTATTAAGTAAGAACAAAAACCCGCGAGAGCAAGCTCAAAGCGGAATACATCATGAAATCATGAGGATAATAAAAAACCCCCTCAGAGTGAGGTGGAAAGAAACCAAGGCTGAGGCTGAAAGTGCCATCTCAACCCTGTAGTAGATTCAGAGAAGAAAGGAGAATCCTTCCATTCCCTGAAGAAAGAAGCCCTCCTAGCTGAGGCTGCACGGGAGTCCCCCTGCATACCCGTCCATACGGCCATCAGAGTGTGTACGATGTCTGTCCAGATACTAGCCAATGTGTGCGAGGGATGAACCTGAGTACCCTCCATAGCCTCTGTGCATCTGGATCTCCAGATATGCCAGGCTGCTATGCTCGCTATAATCTCCCAAGAAGTATCCACAGAGGCATGTACAGCTGTAAAAGGACGGTGTGTAACCACATCCAACGAGCAGAGCTCAACCCGATGATGTCGAACTGAAATGGCCCGGGAGGAGTCAAGTCCCTCATAGAAAACCTGAGGTCCTGTAAGAGAAAGCCAAGCCACCGAGCCCCAAGTCATAAAGAGTGGGGAATGGGCAAAGTGACTGAAGATCCTGGCTATTTGCATGCATTTATGGATCCCAACTTCAAGAAATTAGACTTGGGATTGGATTTTTTTACAGATCTAAGTATTTCATTTTCAAGGTGGAGTGGTGTCTCCTCACATCTGGCAGCAACCCCTTTTGGTGTTAGCAATTTCTATCATACTACTGCTAGCACCAAGAGACATGAGATCCTTAGATGGAACATGAGACTTCGTTAGTTAGCAGTGCTATTGAGAGAAGAGTAGTAAAGGCCTACACATGCTTGGATTCAAGAGCACCTTGATGTAGCAAGGGCTCATCAATAGGTTTTGCTTGATTAGAGAGTAGAGCATGTTTTTCCTGCATGAGAGTTCTTTTGGATTCAGATGGGAGGAAGAGTCAATAAACACTTATGCTCTACACTTGGGCTGAGGCATGGTAGAGAAAGTATTTATCATCTTACTGACTCTAGCAGGTTTTTGCAGATAGATCCAGATGCTATCATGCGCATAGATCTATGGATTTTTATGCCTCTCTTCTTTCAGGAGATCCTAACACACCTACCAAATATTTTGCCAGGCATAGGGTTTGAGAGAACATTCTTGGGTGGGTGAAACCACACATGAGATTCTTACTTGATTCACCTTTCATCAATTAGGAATTCATGACTTCACTTCTTGCCTTTCACAAGGGCAGATGCTGGAGTCCAAATGGGTTGACACATTCCTTTTTTAATTGCTTTTTGGGACATGATTGGGGACTATGCTACCTCATTCTTACAGGGCATTTGGGACTCTAATACTCTATCGGTTTCATTGATTCACATACAGAGGGAGTTTGCGACAATTTCATCTCCCAATGGAGCCCCATTACTCTTTTAGGAACCTTTTATTATATTTTGGACAAAGATATCAATCTACGTTTGCAGCCCATTCTTTCAGATATTATGCAGATGGACTTTGTACATGATGGAAGCATTTTGGATAGCATATTCTCTCTTCGGGAGGCTTCGCATTGGGCCATACAGCTTGGCCAGTGCCTTGCCATTCTACTCATGGAATTTGAGAAAGCTTACGATAGAGTATATTGGGGATTTTTTGAGGGTACTCTTCTATAGCTTGGATTTTAGATGCATGGATTCGAGAGGTTTCCTCTTTGTACAGATCAACTCATAGCCAAGTGCTTATCAAAAAGGGAGAGATGTTTAAGATTTCTAGATCAGTTTGTTAGGGATACTCTCTTGCCCTCTTCTTGTATCTATTTGTGGCTAAAGCATTGAACCTAATTTTGGCATCTTAGGAAAATATGATTGGATTGAGACTTTCAATGATGAGCTCTTGGCTATTGAGCTCGCTAATGATATTATTGCCTTTTTTGTCAAGGAAAATACTTCTTTTAAGAATGAAAAGAACCCCAGAGCAATCTCAAGGGAAAAGTACATGATGTGAAGTTTGAGAAAATAAATATCCTAATAGAGCTAGATCAAACTCCTATAATAAACTAGGGTTGAGGCTAGAAGTGCCATCTCAACTTTTTGGGATATCTGAGGAGAACGGGGAGCCACTTTACTCCCTCTGAAAAAGACAATTGTCCTAGCTGCCCGTGATGAAGAACCCTCATGCTCCCCCAAACGGCCATATATTGACCAATATGTGTACATGGTGGACTTGGGAACCATCCAAAGTCTCTATGCATCAACCTACTAGATTCTCGCTGCACTTTATTTGAAGCGACTTACTAAATGGAGTCTACGATCATCTAGAATGCTTTTAAAGGCCTTCCAAGTACCCACAAAGGAAGTGAGATCCATTGCAAATATTAAGAAGTGCCGAGTGGCCTACCATGATCATCAAGTATACAGTCATTCCACATGACTAGCTGCATATCAATCTCTTCTCAAGAGAAAGGGGGTACTCTCTGAAGAGTATTCTTGAAGTTGGGCGTCGCTAGAGACGGGGTCCCACAGATGTTACCACCACCACCCTAGAAGCTAGGTCAAGTTTGACTAAGCTCCAAAAACGGAGTTTCCTCCTGATACTCTCCAATATTGAAACGAATTGTTGCGAAGGAGAGATGCCTATCTTGACCCCTGGCATCCCACATATATGATAAAGACACCCCCTTGAATCCAAGTGAAACCAAAATCAATCCTCCAACCTCGAGTATCCTGATCACTACTCCAAATCCATTGGATTTATTCCAAATAATGTGTGCACCTGCTTCCAAACAAAATAAACCCAACGCTACCCTGAAAGAATTGAGGTTCTGTAGAGTGGCATCCCAAAAATCAGCAATATCAGCAGCCAGCTCACTACCCAAGAGCTCCTCATCTTGTTTCAAGGGAAGTTACATCTGCTTGAAATCTAAAAAATATGCTCGTTTCTTCATCCACAAAATAAATCTGGTAGGGGTCAAGAGGGCATCCCTAGCATACTGATATGGAAATCTTAAATCTCTCTCCTTTTTCTCCTCCAATCAGCACCTGGCTAATCTATATAAGGAGGAAACAAGCATCTAAGAATCCAGAGCATTGAAGAGTGCCTTCCAAAAAATCCTAACCTACTCTATTGTAAGCTTTCTTAAAATCCAAGAGTAGAATGGCTAATCTTTGACCACTTTGCATAGCCCAATGCAAGGCCTCCCAAAATATATTATCAAATATGCTTCAGCCATGAATGAAGCCTGTCCCGTCAGCATATCATGGGTGAGGTCTAGAAGGATGGGCTATAAGTGCAAGCTGATGTCTTTGGCCAAAATCTTATAAAAAGTGTGCCGAATAGAGTAATTGGACTCCGTTTAGAAATTTCTGCAACCCACTTTTTGGATAAGATGAATGAGACACTCTATAAATGAATCAGGCATAATACCAGAGTCCCAAAATTGCCCTGCAAAGCTGAGGTAATGTACCTGGGTTCCATCTAGGGGGATTAAAGCTTACCTGAGGTCGAAGTCGTAGGCCTGAGTCTACTACCCTTGTTTCTAATATGATTAGTTCATCACCTTCTTCCCCTTATCTTCCATCTTACAAATGCATTGTGCCACCTCCTTATTTTTGTTGGACTTGGGACATCTCATTTACTATTGCTCATAGAGCTGCAGATGTTGCTCGCTCTTCTTTCCCATACTCTGTCCTTATACTTTGATATTCTTGAGTTAGATGCAAATCTAACTCTTATGTCCGTCTTTGAAGGAAACAATGGAATTATTCCCTGTTTCTTAGAACTAGAATGAATCGCCCTTGTGGTGCATTCGACCATTGTTTGGTATCTTGAAGGAATCATTTGGCTACCCTCGGCAGTATCACCTTTTTTTTTTCATTAAAAAAACCTTTTATTAAATATGAAAAAAGCACTTGGTCTAGCACGTGCATCCTTGTTTTGGTTGCAAGCATACATATTGTATCTCCACACATTTCTTATTTCTTTTCCATTCTGAAGTTATACCGCTTTGCTCAATTTGACCGATTGCACAAGCTATGATGAAGCCATTTGTAGTATTGTATCAACACCATAATCATGAGTTCTAGACACCTCTTGCACCTTGCACTAGTTTCTTTTGGCTTGTGGTAATATCTTTGGAAGAGATGTGACTGAAGAAATATGGTGGAAAGAGGGAGAGAGAGAGGGTAGGCTGGGGAGAGAGGAAGTGATACTCAAAAGGAGACATAATGAAATGGAAATGAAATGACTAGAGCAATAAACAAAAATGAGAGTACTCACATCTAGACCAAAGAGCTTGTAGCTTGATACTTGATTGATTTGACACTAGACAAGTACAGCTCTTATATAAGAGCACACACACACATATGAACACCTATGCATATGGGATAACTCCCAATATTACACGTGGCATCCATAGGACACACTAGACTAGAACTCACACTAGAACACACTAGAACACACATTTTTGACTCACATTGGCTTCATATTCCAACACCCCTCCATGAAGGCAAGGTGAGAGACTACTGGAATGGAACCAAGAACCGAACATGACAATGATGGTCATCAAAACTGTGCATGCCGGTCTACAACTAGACATGGCTCCCACACAATCTCAGAGGCTAGTGAGCATAACATAGAAAGCTCATCTAGCATGGCTCAGAGGCTCATCATGCATGGATGCATGATCAACTCAGAGGCCTAGGAGACCAATGCACCAACATCCTGAAACTCATATGCCAGGCCTGATAACTAGACCCAATAAATGCCAATACATGGCTCCCACAGTACATCCCCCTCTTGACTCCAGGGACTAACTAGAAACATGGAGTCACACACCATAAAAGAAATTCATCATTTTAGGAGGACAATCCAAGGCAGAGGACCTTTATTAACTCTTTAGACGTTCTTTTTAGAGGGACTACTCAAGGCAGAGAACCTTTAACTCAAACATATATTAAAAAATATAAAAGATTTCATTCATTTTATGCATAGCAAGGGCAGAGAACCCATGAGCCCGAAGTAGCTATGTCAGTGAAGAACCAAGCAAGAATGCCCTCGAATGATGTGTCAATGAAGGCCATAGGAGCAGCTACCAAGGGAGATCACGTTATGACTCTCAATGTACCGATTGGAGAGTGACCAAATGGTACTGAGATCAGAGAAATGATATTTGACTGTTCGGGACAGTCAAACACCGCTTCCTCCTGCCCCCCCCCTCCCTCTTAGCCTCTCCCTTCAGCCTCTTAGCCTCTCCCCAATACCCCTCCCCTTCTCGCCCCTTCCCCCCGCTCCCTCCTCACCTCCTTTCCCTTTTTTCTACCCCCCTTTCTCCCGCTGCTTTTTTTGGAGCATAAGGAGCCTCCAAATTGTTAGAGTTGGCCTCCTCACCTCGATTGGCGATGGATACTCCGTCAGCCAATCCTACTCCACCTCCACCGGCCGCGAAAACTATTACCTTTTCTAAAGACGAGTTGCAGCAGCTCAAGAAGGATGTAGAGATTGAATGCTCTACCACGTTGCTAGCACGCATCTTCGGGTCTCACCCCTCCAGATCCCAAGCCAGAGACTGGATGCTTGCGGCTCTCCCCCCAGACCTCACTCCACGATTGTTAGATGTTCGTCTTCTGGGACGAGGTTTTTTCCAGGTTGTTTTTGACACTTTAGAGGCTGCGAGCACTGTGCTCAAGGCTGAGTTTTTACACCTAGGACACAGGAAGATCTTCTTTGAAGCCTTTCATATTGGTTTCGACCTAGTGGAGGCAGATAAGGAAATCTTTTCGCTCTTCATCAGATTCCCCGGGCTTCCCCAGGTTTACCATCGACTTCTTTCTGTTATTGGGGAGCATTTCGGCGTAGTTGTTGAGATCCCACCCCTCCCTGGGTTGCCATTGACTGCAGCAGAGGCAACCAAGGCTGATGGGGTACCTAGAGTTAGGGTCCTCTGTAAGGATCCTAACCTCAAGATGGATCATGTTATGATCCAGCGCCCGGATGGTTCCTTTTTTCACCAAAGAGTAGAGATTTCAGGCAGACAGGACCAGTGCAGGATATGCAGGACCATTGGACACTTTGCCAGGGATTCCCCCAGGAAGAAGAAAAGGCCCAAGAAGCCCTCTGGTATAGCTACCGCCCCATGGCCTTGACAGGGGGGACGGGGGGGTGGTATAGGTCCAGCACTTGCTCCTCAGCCTTGACAGAGGGGTGGTACAGGTCCAGCACCTGCTCCTCGACCTTCGCATGGCGGTCCTCCTCAGGATGGTGGTGGTACAGGTCCAGCACCTGCTCCTCGGCTTCGACAGGGGGGTGGTACAGGTCCATCACCTGCTCCTCGACCCCCACCTACCTCAGGGGCACGTGACGCTCTCCAGTGGGTTCAGGCACGTGTGCAGATCCCTCCTTCAATTCACGAGGGTACATTGGTGGACTCTGCTTCACCTCGAGCTGTCCCTCCAGTCTCACCTTGCACAGTTCGAGACGCTGAAGCTTCGACCTCCTCCCCGGTTGCAGCTTCTTCCTTAGATCCAGCGGTGCCAGACGCTCTTCTTGAGGTAGTAGAGGTCTCCGTGGCTGGGCAGACACAGGATAGAGAGCAGTCCTCACTTCCTCCCTTGGATAGGGGAAAGGGGATGGTTTACACTATTGATCCTCTTCCCTCAGAAGGGATCCTTCGCATTCCGGTGTCTAGCTTGCTTCACAGAAACTCGTTTTCAGCCTTGGCAGATGGTTCAGATTTCCCAGAGGAGGAGTTTGTGCCCGCTACTTTTGGGGAGCCAGTGATTGGGTTTTCTGTTGACAGGGCTTCTTCTTCAGGTGGCAGGGTTTTTTTCCCTGTTGATTTTCCGCCACTTGGTTCCATCCCTCCCTCCTCGAGCAAGAGGTCTTCCCCTGTTGAGGGGTTTGTTTTCGCCACTAGGTCGGGTAAGGTGTTCCACTCTACATCCTCCCGTCGATAAGGATTATTAGTTGGAACATACAAGGCCTAGGTGGTGTCCCACATCTCGCCGCCGTAGACAGCTGATCCGGGATCAGCTTCATCTAGGTGTTACTGGGGGTTCCATTGATATCTTATTTATTCAAGAGCACAAGCTGGATTCTAGAGATTGTGCCAAGTCAGGCAAGTTTGTTTCTAGCCATACTTTTTGGCCGCCTGCCTTGGGCACCAGAGGGCGCACTTCTATTTTAGTTTTGCAATCGGTTCTCCCCTTAGTTGTTGGACACGGAGTCATTATTCCCTCTAGAGCTCAGTGGATTATTCTTTTGATTGGAGGGCGTAAGGTTGGTTTCCTTAACCTGTATGCCTCCAACATTAGAGGGGAACGTGTCCTTAAGTGGAAGACTTTGCTCTCCTGGGCCCCCATTGTGGATTCATGGGTGATTGGAGGTGACTTTAACATGGTCGAGTTACCATCAGACAAAAAAGGGGGTAGAGAAGGCAGACTTCACTCTTTGGAGAGAGCAGCTTGGGATGCCTTCCTTTTTCACTTCTGTGGCAGAGATACTTGGTGTGATGATGCCTTTCTTATTCAGCCACAGTCCCTCCTGTTCTCTTGGTCGAACAGGAGGCAATAGATGCCTATTCATGCACACATTGACAAATTCTATGTAGATGACTGGGCACTAGACAGAGGTGGATCGGTATGCATTGCTACTGGGGTTTCCACTTCAGACCGCTTTCCTGTTGTATTGGCTATCTCAGAGCCTCACTTGAGAGGCCAGTCTGCCAGCATCAGGATTCTAGATGCCTTTTACACAGAGGAGGAGCTTACAGAGGCAGCCCTGCAGATATGGGTTGCTCATGTCCAGGGTGGGCAGCCATATCCTTCACATGTAGCCGCTGCCCTTTCTGGTATTAGCGACTTCTACCGCTCAGTTGCTTGTACCAGGAGACGAGATATTCTCAGACGTGAGATTGGTGTTCGCCAGCAGTTGGCAGCTTTGCAGAGGGAAGAGCAGAAACAGCCTTCAGATGCTTGGATTCAGGAGCGCCTTGCTGCAGCAAGGGCTCATCAGTAGTTATTGCTTGATCAGAGACTTGATCAGAGAGCAGAGTATGCCTTTCATGCATGGGAGTCCTTCTGGATTCAGATGGGTGGTAGAGTCAATAAACACTTTTTCTCTACTCTTGGCCCTAGACATAGTAGAGAGAGTTTATCCCAGTTTATTGACTCACATGGGGTTTTACAGACAGAGCCTGATGATGTCTTACGCATAGCTTCAGATTTCTATGCCACCCTTCTTACTGCTGATCCTGAGACACATGATAGAGAGGATGATAGACAGGCTATTTGGCAGAGCATCCCTGTGTTGGTAAATCCGGGTATGCATGTTCTACTCGATGCACCTTTCACCAACATAGAGTTAAGGACTGCACTTTCAGCCCTTCACAAGGGCAAGTGTCCAGGTTCAGATGGCCTCACCCCGTCCTTTTTCATTGCATTTTGGGATATGATTGGAGACTATATTACTTCAGCCCTGCAGGCCATTTGGGACTCTGGCGAGATGCCTGGGTTGCTTACAGAGGGTCTCATCCACCTTATCCCAAAAGGAGGTTGCAGAAATTTAGTGTCCCAGTGGAGGCCTATCACACTTCTAGGGACTTGTTACAAGATTCTGGCCAAGGCTATCAGCCTCCGATTGCAGCCACTTCTCCCTGATCTTATTCATGACACTCAAACGGGATTTGTGCATGGCAGAAGCATTTTTTATAACATTTTTTCTTTATGGGAAGCTTCAGAGTGGGCCATGCAGAGTGGCCAGAATCTTGCCATTCTACTTTTGGATTTTGAGAAAGCTTATGACAGAGTAGATTGGGGTTTTTTGGAGGGCACCCTTCTACGCTTTGGCTTTACTGATGCTTGGATCAGAGGTGTTTCCTCTTTGTACAGATCAGCCCACAGATCAGCCCACAGCCAGGTGCTTATTGGTGGGGTAAGGGGTGAGAGATTTCAGATTTCGAGGGGGACAGTTTGCATTGCACCTGGGGTTTCCACTTCCGACCATTTTCTGGTAGTTTTGTCCATCTCAGAGCCCCATCTAAGAGGACGGTCTCACAGTATCAGGATCCCCGATGCCTTAAACACGGATGAGACTCTCACAGAGGCAGTCTTGGAGATCTGGGTTTCTCACATGCAGGGGGGGTCCTTCACATGGGGCCACAGCACTTGCCAGTATCAGCGACTTTTACCACTCCGTTGTTAGTGCTCGACGAGGTGAGGTACTCAGGCGGGACGTTGGTATCCGCCGGTAGTTGGTAGCCTTGCAGAGGGAGGAGCAGAAACGACCATCAGATGCTTGGGTACAGGAGCGCCTTGCTACGGCAAGGGCTCAATTGCAGACATTGCTTGATCAGAGAGCAGAGTATGCCTTCCATGCACGGGAGTCCTTTTGGATACAAATGGGAGGGAGAGTCAATAAACACTTTTTCTCTACACTTGGTCCCAGACATAGTAGAGAGAGTGTCAGGCAGCTTATTGACTCTGACGGCGTTTTGCAGTCTCATCCAGATTTCTATGCCTCCCTTCTTTCTGCAGATCCTAACACACAGGCTAGAGATGTGGCTAGAGATGATATGCTCACTTGATGCACACTTTACCAACACAGAGGTCAAGACTGCTCTCTCCGCCATTCATAAGGGCAAATGCCCTGGTTCCGATGGTCTTGCTCCTTTTTTTACAAACTTTTGGGATATGATAGGTGATCATATTACTTCAGCCCTGCAGGGTGTTTGGGACTCGGGTGAGATGCCTGACTCACTGACCGAGGGACTCATACACCTTATCTCGAAAGGTGGCAACAAGAATTTTGTATCCCATTGGAGACCCGTCACTCTTTTGGGCACTCTATACAAAATCCTTGCCGGTCAGCATCCGATTGCAGCCCCTTCTTCCAGACCTCATCCATGATACTCAGACAGGCTTTGTGCATGGCAGGAGCATATTTGATAATATCTTTTCCTTTTGGGAAGTCACAAAGTGGGCTATGCAGAGAGCGGGCAGAGGCTGGTAGTTCTACTCCTGGACTTTGAGAAAGCCTATGACAGAGTAGATTGGGGTTTTCTTGAGGGCACTCTTCTACGATTTGGATTTTCAGATGCATGGATTAGAGGGGTGGCCTCCCTTTACAGATCAGCCCACAGCCACAGGTTTTGATTGGAGGGGTAAGGGGTGACAGGTATCAGATTTTCAGATCAGTTCGTCAGGGATGCCCTTTAGCCCCCTTCCTCTTTCTTTTTGTGGCAGAAGCTATGAGTATCTTCCTTAGATCTCAGGCTGAGCTTTATGGGTTTAGATTGCCCTTGAGACAGGAGTGAGAGATTCTTGACTATGAGTTGCCTGATGACACTGCTATTTTTATTAAGGCCTCTTCGCAGTCACTTGATTCTTTCCAAACAGCCTTGGATATTTTTTGCTCAGCTGCAGAGGCACACATTAACTGGCATAAATCTTTTGGCTTTTCGATCAGTGATGAGGACACTCCAGGATGGGGAGTTAACATTGGCTTTTCCTGGATTCAAAGGGGTGTTCCTGTCAGATATTTTGGATGCCAGGTAGGATTGAGCATCTCTCCAGCACAGCAGTTCGCCCCAGTACTAGAAAAAGCTCCTTTTTTGGAGCTCAGCCAAACTCAACCTTGCCTCTAGAGTTGTGGTAGTGAACCAAGTTCTCTTGGACACCGCCTGGTTTGTGTGTTCTTGCTAGTGCCGGTCTAGGGATTGCATCACTCAGCTAATTAGACCAGTCAGGAATCTTTTATGGAGTGGACTTGATGGCATGGCAGATGTTGCAGCGAGGGTGGCCTGGGAGACCATTATTCTCCCTACATGGGAAGGAGGCCTTAATATCATTGACCCGGGCTTGTAGTGCAAGGCATTGCTTTGTAAGGTGGTGGTGAGGGGACTCATGCTTGGACAAGAACCTTGGAAGGATTTCTTTTTTGGACACATTCAGGCTTGCACACCTACCTTGGGAGATGATTGGGTGGACAATCCTCGCTGGATTTTTACTTCCCCCTCTCTTAGGTCTCCTGCCTCTCCTCTCATGACTGCCATCCTAAAAGCTTGGGGGAGCTTCAAGAACACTCTTCGAAGGGTTCCACCCTCTACCCTTGAAGAGATTGATAGGCAGCCGATTACTTGGAATGATAGTATACTTGATGAGCATGGCAGACCACTGGGCACTTCCCATTATATGCAGTGGTCTAGATGGGAGAGAGGCCCCGCCTACACAGTAGGCACTTGGAAGGCTTTTATCAGGCTACCTGAGGATTAGAGGCTGCAGTCCGTGAGTCACCTCAGAGGGTAGCACGCAAGATTCAGCAGATAGATGCAGCCATCCCAGTGGAATGGACAGTTGAGATGCCTATTACTTCCACCACTTGGATGGAAGCTTTTTCGAGGACAGCAGTTCCTCTACAGGTGATTGCTCTTCGAGATCTCAGGAAACATGCTCTAGTCTTTGACGTTGGGGATGGAGGTATACTCTTTAGATCCACGGATGATATTCTTCTAGAGGTTGCCTTTCAACCTGTCAGAATTGCTGGTTTTGTGGACCATGGAGCGGGCTTGCAGTGGTACTTAGACCCCGACCCTCTGCTCTTGGCCCTAGGATCTTGGAGGATGTGGTTATATGGAGGTGCACCTATCAGGTGCTTGCAGTGGGACCCAAGAGAATGGGAGTGGATAGATCATGGGCATCGAGAGAGGGGGATTCCCTTCTTTCGTTTCACGGTTGGTAATGCCAGGAGATTTCAGTTGAGCAGTAGAGGTTGGATTCCCTCCAGAGCCCCCCATTGGGATAGCTTCTTCATCACCTCAGATTTGCATAGGAATCTCTGGAGGAGGCTATGGAAATCCCTCAGAAATAGAAAGATCACTCTTTTCTTTTGGCTTTCTATTCATGGAGGGATTGCAGTGAACCTGTGGAGATCACGATTTGGGGCTGATCCCACTTGCCCTCGTTGTCATTTTGCAGAGGAGTCAGTGCGACATTGCCTTTGGGACTGCAATCAAGCGAGAATTGTTTGGAAAGGAGTTGCTCGGATACTCAACATTTTTCATACTTCCCCTTTCTTCATGACTTGGGGCTCAGTTGCATGGTTATCCCTTACTAGGCCCCAGGTGTTTTATGAGGGTGATCCTTCTTCTTGGGCACTCTCGATCCACCGGCAGGAGATAGAGCCCTGCTCTCTTCAGGATGTACCACATATTCCTTTCAGAGCTTTGCATGTTTCAGTGGACACCTCTTGGGAGATTTTGGCTAGCATTTCCTCTTGGCACATTTGGAGAGCCAGATGCACAGAGGCCTTGGATGACACCCAGATACACCCATCACAGGTGTTCATGGGTATTTGGAGTGACACGGTTCACACTTTGATTGCCAAATGGGCTAGCATGCAGGGCCCTTCACGGGCAGCCTCTTTTAGGAGGACTGTATTTCTTCGAGTTTGGAGGGGTTCTCCCTTTTTCTCAGAGGTTGCTACCGGATTGAGATGGCACTATCAGCCCCAATCCTTTCTTTTTGGCTCTTGAGCTTTTCATGCATTGCATGGTGTATCCTGTATTCCTGTATGGAGCTTGCTCTAACGGTTTTCTTTAATACTTAATATAAGTCTCTTTTTTGCAAAAAAAAACACCGCAATATCACAATGTCGGAGATGACGAGGTGTGAAAACAGTATTACCTGCTGTTGGAAGCCTCAAGTCAATGTACTAGAGTGTCGGTAGAGTCGAAATGACTTGTGGGTAATCTCGGGAAGCTCAAATCATTCGTAGAGGTCACGAGAGTCCAAATCTGAGCAAAAAATGCCAAAAAAAAGCCTAAAACTGCTCGAAATTGCCTTCTGACAAGTTGTACGGACTCTTGGCATTGTCGCGCATCCGCCTGCAGAGGTCCGTATGGACATCCACACAGCTGTACTGACAAAAAACCGAAATTTATTTTTCTCGAAATGGTGCAGGGTAGGGTCGTTTATGTTTGGGCAAGGCCAAAATGTCAAAAAACGTCAAAATCGGACCTCAAAAGGTCAAAAAACAGCCGCTGGACTGCTCCAAAACAAGTTTTTGGTGACCAACTGACGAGGAATGTCCGCCAATGCTAAGGGAGAACCACGAGCTGATGCGGGAGTGAGCTAAACTCACAAACGAGGACTAGGAGCAATCACTAGGACACTGGAGTACTTGATGGCGAGGAACCATGGCGAGGCTAAGGGAAGGGAGGCTCTACCTTAGAGGAGAGGGGAGCTTCCATTTGCGGGCGTCTCTCATCCTCTAGATAGAGCAAGAAGAAGGGGAAGGTAGGAAGGGAGGCCACATAAAGGAACATGGTGGAAAGAGGGAGAGAGAGAGGGTAGGCTAGGGAGAGAGGAAGTGATACTCAAAAGGAGACATAATGAAATGGAAATGAAATGACTAGAGCAATGAACAAAAATGAGAGTACTCACATGTAGACCAAAGAGCTTGTAGCTTGATACTTGATTGATTTGACACTAGACAAGTACAGCTCTTATATAAGAGCACACACACACATATGAACACCTATGCATATGGGATAACTCCCAATATGACACGTGGCATCCATAGGACACACTAGACTAGAACTCACACTAGAACACACATTTTTGACTCACTTTGGCTTCATATTCCAACACTGACCCCTTGTTAGACACATCCTCAGACTAACAAGGTGGTCATCAGAGTTATCTATAGGGCATAGCTCCACCATTTTGGATGACAAGGAGGCCAAAGCTCCCATCCAGTCGAAGATGACTGCTTCTTCTCGTAGTAGGCTAGCCTAATCCAATAACTCTATGAAGGTCTCACCACCCTCTCAAAAAAACACTAAATATTTGGGGTCCCCCTCAGCTTTGCCTCTATCACATCTTTTTCTCCCAATTCTTTGCCCTTTACCCTTCGAATTCCTTACCAAGCCTAAGAGTTTTTGCATCATATGTCTTGCCCTAGAAGCGTGATTCCTTGAGGGAGGCCACCTATTCCTAGTGAATAGGCCAACCCCCAATTTCCCCTTGTTCTTCTTCTATGCCATCTTTGTCTTTGAAATCCTCATCCCATTCTATCTGCTTATGGCAAGAGTTTCTGGTGATCATGTCAATGGACAAGGATGAAGCTGCCTTAACTTCATCGGTAGACTAATCTTGAATAGCATGGCCAACCATGGTCTATCTAGCAAACCATTTCCATGTCAAGCATAATAAAGCTAGAGAGAAACGTAACCCTATGGCACCTGGTCATGGATGCAACTTTTCCATGCGTGGATTTTGCCTCTACCATCTACTTGCTTTTGCAAGATATGATTCCACCATTGTTTATTTGGTGTGCTTCCTTAGCCTCCTCTCCTACTCTTCCTTCATTCTTTCATGTTTTATCATGACATTTAGATTCCACCATTGTTTATTTGGTGTGCTTCCTTAGCCTCCTCTCCTACTCTTCCTTCATTCTTTCATGTTTTATCATGACATTTAGTCTTATTTTCTCATTGTCTCCTACACTTGTCGCTAACTTAAAAACTCATGAAACTATTTAAAAAAATGTCCCGAAATTGGAATGAGCAATCACTAATAGCACTTACAATCACTGTTGCATTGGAAAGAGAGCTTTTCATTGGCGGAATGGAAATTGGAGTGAGTTAGAAATTACCATTTTCTAAGGTCACATGTTTGTCCCTCTTTTTAAAATGTTCTCTTTGAAGTTGCAATGGAATTACATCTCATTCCAATAGCTTTGTCCTAGTCTCAAAGGAAAAACTTACACATTGTTTCTAAGGTTTTGAAGGGAGACACGATTTTTTGTTTTGGTATACAAAAACATTCTTTAGGGGAAACAACGATATGATTCTGGAAAGGAATAGAATTTTGCCACCCTAAAATATCAAAAGAGATTCACCCCCCATCATATTGCTGGGATATGACTATAGAAGACTTGTAACACAAATAGGGATTAATCTTGACTGAGAAGTCCCGGAAACTTTTTTTGTGGCAAGAAAATTAACTTCTATTAAGCAGGCCTGGACATCATTTTTGATGGAGGTATTTTAAATACTACAGATTTTTAACAACAGGATTGTCTTGTCAGGCATTGAGATCTGTAGCCACACGTTTTCTAGAAGATTTAAACATTGACCAACAGCATATTCCAAGCATTGTCGATGTTACTGTTGTTTTTCACATGTCTACTCAGGTAAAGCACACTAAATACTTTCAGAGTACTTAATCATATGGCATTTCTGTTAACGCTCGTGCTTGTAGGTCAATAATGTGAAAACTGCTCTCCTTGAGATACGGGCAGTGGCAAATATCAGAACAAAAGTAATGAAATGAATCGCGAGTTTTAGCATATTGATTTGACTATTTTGTTGGTATAATTTATCCCTATCATTTATGCAAATAATACAATCACTTGTGCATCTTTGAAAACAGGACCTTGCTGTCCAATATTTTAACACTATGCATCGCTATTGCTATGTTACACCAATCAGCTTTCTGGAACTTATATCCTCATTCAAGGCACTACTTGAGAAAAAACAGTTAGAAGTACTCAGCCAAAAGCAGAGGTTATCTCTCTAACTTATATCTTGTGATTTTCTGAATGAACATTTTTTATATCATATCATACCATCTCTCTCTTTTTTTACCTCTTGTATTTGGTGGGGAAGCATCTAGGCTCTCCTTTGGTTATTCAACCATATTCAACCACACTATGTAGATTTGGGTCTCCTACAAACGTTAATGGAATCTCTCTCTCTCTCTCATGGAATTGGGAGATGAAGAAATTTTTATACACCATGCTTGTGGAAACAGTGGTTCTCTATGTATGTCCAGCCTAGGTGCCTGGGCTCTCCAAGACATACTGGAAAAGGATAGAAACAGTGCACAAACGTTTTATCATAGGCACGTTGGGAGTTAAGAATTAAACACCGTATCCTATCTGCTAGCAGAAACAGGTATGATACCACTGGAAGGTGAATCACTTTGCCATTATCTGGGATACCTCAACAAGGTTAAGAAGATGGATGCACACCGGGTACCACACAAAGCAATGGAAGCCACTAAGACCACGGGCTGGTACAAAGATGGGGAGGAGTGGATGGAACTATGGGGCATACAGGCTACTGATATACCTCAAGAATCAGGTGACTCAGGGACTTAGTGACGCTGAAAATGATACAGAAAATATGGCATGATCCAGGCACAAAAATGCAGTTCTACAAAAGGGAAATCAACCCGATGGACAGCTATGCAATGCAGAAATATCTGGGGGACGGCATCTCAATATTTAAAAGGAGTTTAATATGAAAAATGAGGACCAGATCACTGCCCTACAGGGGAGGTAGAAGATGAGAGCACGTGCTCTTAAAATGTCGAGCATACACACACTTTTTTTTTTGTAAAACCAAGATACTTATATTATAAAACATTCATTTACATCCAGGCCATGCTCAAAATAGAGCTACAGCCCTATCCATCAGAAGCAGTAAAAGAAAAGTTGAATACAAGAAACATGCAAATCTTCCTCATGTAAGGCATCATATAAAGACTGCCTTAATGAGGCTCTGAAAAACTCATAAGGATGCTGAAGAGGAGAATTCAGGTATGCTTGAATGCGCTGCAGCCAGAGGGTCCATAAGGCCCAGTATCTGATCCAGTGGAAGAAGAGAGAATACTGTGACAAAGAAGCTGATAGTTTGCCATACATCCAGAAAAACCTGTAGAATCTGTGTGCTGGAAATCTGAGAGATAAAAAATAGGAGATTCTATCTAGAAGGTCTCTGGAATATGAGCAAAACCACAATAAATGCGGAATACTCTCCGATGCAAGGTGACATCTTGGACAGAGAGGTGAAGCTATTCGTCGTTTAGCCAATTTCACTCCCACTGGGAGAATACCAACAATACATCTCCATAAGAATAGTCTTTGCTTCAATGGCATTTTCAACTTCCATATCATTTGCAATCTTCCTTTCCACCAGGCTGATGATTTGTTCAGATGCCATAAAGAATTAGCATGATGGGCAATCCAAGGAGGAGGTAAAATTAATCTATAAGCCTGTATAGATGTCAATGACTGCAAAGGCTTAGAAGAAATGCTTGAACTTGAAGACTGAAGGTGCCAATCTTGAAGCCTGTCACTGCCATTCAATGTCGGAATCGGAACCAGAGGAAGTAGGAGATCAGCAATAGCTTTCCAAATAGATCTATGATGCATTGCCAGGTTGTATTGTCTACATGCTGCTGGAAAAAGGAGAAGATTTCCTTGCATATCTACAACATCATCAATGAACCGAATACCCATTTTCATAAGATTGTAAGCTCTAATGGGTTGTTGGACAGCAAGGGGAGAGGAAAACACAGCACTCCAATGAATACTCTCCAATCTGAGTGATGAAGCTAGAGAAGCAGGATGAGGAGACCATTTGATGTGAGAGAGTACTTGCTTCCAATCCTGAATCAAGGAATTGGAAAATGGACAAGCAGGGATTTTACCTTGAAATTTTCCAAGTACTACTTCCGATGGATCTACTATCCAATGTCCATAAGCTTGTGTGCGCATCTGACCACACAAAATTGCTAGCATAATAGACCAAGGCTGCTCTTGTTGAAAGAATGTTTTGAGCATAGTGATCTTTCTTGCCAACACATGATATTTGATGTTTATTATATTCAAACCACCATGCATTCTGGGTGAGCAAAGCAAGTCCATTTTGAGCAACCGTAAAGCTTTTTTATGAAGCTTGGTTTTCCAAAAAATCTCCATGGCTTGAGACATAAAGGATGAGAGATCTCGAGATGACCAATGTAATAGAGGAAGGTGTCGAGCATACACACACAATGGAAATGATATTTGCTGCACTTCAGATTACATCTATTGTTTCCATGATTCTCCCTTATGTCGAGCATACACACACATAAGGGAGAATCATGGAAACAATAGATGTAATCTGAAGTGCAGCAAATATCATTTCCATTGTGTTTGCCTAGTCTTGCTTTTTTACTTTCCTTTCCATTCCATGTCTTGCATCTTCATATGGTATCAGAGCTAGGCTAACTTCCAAGAGGTTGAGGACATCGACACCTCTCTCCCTCATTCCCCTTGGAGGATTTCCTTCTGTATTCCATTTTTGAGCTCAACTCCTCCACCCGAGCCTCATCAACAATGGCTTCATCAAGCAAACTCGACTAGAGCTCTCAGCTTGTGGTGACTGTTCAGTTCGTGGCAGTTCAGCTCGTAACTCCCTGCTGCAAATACCCACTCAGCTCAGCTCCTAGGCGCCACAGCTTTGCCACTGCCCGCAGCAAGAAGCCTGCAATTCTCAGCCACGTTGTTGTCACCTATGCTCCAGCTTCGCCCCTGAACAGCCTGCCATCCTCTCAGCTTCGCCCCTGAACACCCCGCCATTCTCTTGCGCCTGCGCATTGCCGGATGCCATTCTACGCCAGCTGCCCGTCAAAGGGACACATTGCAGCTCTCTCTGCTCGCATTCCCAGCTCATCCACAATGGGTTCACTATTGACAAGTTCCTTGCTCGTGGAAAAATTTACGGGGGAAGGATTCCCCACATGGCAAACGAAGGTCCAACTCCTTCTCATGAAGGAGAATGTTTGGGATGCCATTGAAGATGATGAAGATCTTGCTACATCAATAGAGCCTCCAACATGCAAGATCTAGAAGCAACACAACTCGAGAGCCATCGAAATCATCGGGCTTTGCCTAGATGATTCTTTGATTCATTACATCGACTTCAAGTCAACGGCCAAGGAGATTTGGGCATGCCTCGAGAATATATTTGGTAACAAAATCACCAACTTCAAGGTTTTTTTGAAAATGCAATTTTTATAAGTTGAAAATGGAAGATTGCGATACCTTGAGTGCACATATAGCAAAAATTCAATCTTTAGTTCAACAACTCTCCAACTTGAAGTGTCCCCCGGATGATGAGGACAAAATGGCTGTCCTCATGACGAGTATGGAAGGGATCTCTCGCTTTGAGAATGCCCTTGAAGTACTTCGAATTGCATCGACTACCTTCGAAGATATGGTGTCTCTTCTTCTTGAAAAGGATCGCCGCAACAAAGAATCTCCATCCTACTCATCGGATACTACACAGGCTCTTGCCTCCACCAGCAAATGGAGACCTAGGCCATCGCCTCCACCAACACGAGGAAAGATATTCAAACTGTTCAAGTACACATATTGCAGCAAGCTTGGTTATACGGAGGATAGGTGCTACCAAAAGCTTTCCCAACAACAATCGAAGGATCATGCCAGTTGGGTGGCATCCGCCACTAGTGATGATGCAGACAAAGATGACAATCCAACACAGGATCATGCTCTCACTGCTCAAATCTGACATGTCTGTCTCCAACATCTAGAGGATGATGGAGATGATGATCCATTTGCTTTCTGAGCATGATGTGTGTGGGTACTCTGCCCTGGGGGTGTTTCCCAAAAATGAATAATATGTGTTGAGTTAATAAAGGTACTCTGCCTTGGATAGTCCTTCTAAAATGATGTATTTCTTTTCTATTTTTGGTGTGTGGCTCCATGTTCCTCTTTAGTCTTTGGATCCAGGAGGGGATGTACTGTGGGAGCCATATGTTTTGGCTTTGATAGGTCTATTTGTTGGTGCATTGGTCTCCTAGACCTCTGAGTTGATCATGCATCCATGCATGATGAGCCTCTGAGCCATGCTAGATGAGTACTTTTATGTTATGCTCACTAGCCTTTGAGCCATGCTCACTTGCCTATGAGATTGTGTGGGAACCATGTCTAGTTCGGCATGCACAATTTTGAAGACCGTCATTATCATGACTTTGGTTCCATACCTATAGTCCCTCACCTTTCCTCCATGGTAGGGTGTTACGAAATGGAGTCAATTTGAGTGACTTTTAGTGTGTTTCTATTGAGTTCTAGAGTAGTACTATACTACTTTATATCCTAGAGTGCCACGTGTCACTATGGGACTTATCCCATATACATTTGACACTTAAAGTGTGTGTGTGCCTATCCTATAAAGGCATTGTACTTTCTCATGTTTGTCTACTGCCCTCTTGTGCTTATCTTGTGCGCACTGAAGTGCTTGCTTCACCTTTTGATAAGCTACATCCATATTAGCCTCAAAATTTTTATCTTTTGTCTGTAAGTTTGGTGGGATCTTATAGCTTCCTTCCATTATCTCAAATGGAGCTTTTCCTGTAGAAGAATGTACTGTGTTATTATATGCATACTCTACCAATGGTAGAAATTTATCCCATTGTGACTAGTGCTCCGAAACATAGCATTTAAGCAAATCCAATGCTGGGGACCCTCTCCTCCTCCCTCTTCCACCTCCTCCTCCCTCCTCCTCCTCCTCCTCCTCCTCTTTCCTCTTCCTCCTCCTCCTCCTCCTCCCTCCTCTCTCTTCTTTCCCCCATGCTCTTACACCTTCTTCCTCTCCCACTCCTATGCTCCTTCTAAACCCTTTGTTCCTCAACCCTTAAACTCCATGATCTACGAGGGAGACGAGTTCTCCAGCATGTACTCTACCCTGAACCTTGGATCCTCCTTCTAATCCTGGACTCCTTCTAAACCTTGGAACTCTTTCTAACCCTGGAACCTCCTTCTAAACCTTGGAACCTCCTTCTAACCCTGAAACCTCCTTCTAACCCTTAAACTCCTCCTAAACCCTGCAACCCCCAATGAAGGCGAAAGCCTTCATTACCTCAATCATGATGCTACACGTTCCTTTTACACATGCATGCACTTTGTTTGCTCACCACACTTAAGCCTACGTCTCTCATCGGAACACAACTCGAGGTCCTAAGCTACACATATACTACAACCGGGGTTGTCAGTTGTAGTATATGTGTAGCTTAGGACTTCCGGGTTGTCGGTTGTAGTATATGTGTAGCTTAGGACCTCGAGTCGTGTTCCGGTGAGAGACGTAGGCTTAAGTGTGGTAAGCAAACAAAGTGCATGCATGTGTAAAAGAAACATGTATCATCATGATTGAGGTAATGAAGACTTTTGCCTTCATTGGGGGTTGCAGGGATTAGGAGGAGTTTAAGGGTTTGAAGGAGGTTCTAGGGTTAGAAGGAGATTCCAGGGTTAGAAGGAGTTCCCAAGGTTTAGAAGGAGGTTCCAGGGTTAGAAGGAGTTTCAGAGTTTAGAAGAGGTTCCAAGGTTTAGGGTAGAGTACATGGTGGAGAACTCGTCTCCCTTGTAGATCATGGAGATTAAGGGTTGAGGAACTTAGGGTTTAGGGGGAGCATAGGAGTGGGAGAGGAAGAAGGTGTAAGAGCATGGGGGAAAGAAGAGAGAGGAGGGAGGAGGAGGAGGAGGAGGAGGAGGAGGGAGGAGGAGAGAGGAGGAGGAGGAAGAGGGAGGAGGAGAAGGGAGGAGGAGGAGGGAGAGGATGGGTTGCAAGGTTGGAGGAGAGGGGAGGAGGAGTTGCAAGGTTAGGACATGCTTTTGGACGTGGAGTGCAAGGAAGCATGTATACTTGAGACAATTGCTTGGACTACCAAAGTAGAACTCAACACAATTCCCCAAAGAGTGTGGGCTTCATTCCATTATGGGGTATTTATACAAGTTGGAGAGCTTCTCTCTCTGCATGTAGGAATTGTAACACATTCTCTCTCTACATGTAGAAGTTGTAACACATTCTCTTTCTACATGTAGAACTCGCATATAGAAGTTGTAACACATTCTCTTTCTACATGTAGAACTCGCATATAGAATTTGTAACACATTCTCTTTCTACATGTAGAACTCGCATATAGAAGTTGCATGTAGAAGTCGTATGGAGAACTTGCATGTAGAACTCGCATGTACAAGTCGTATGTAGAACTTGCATGTAGGAGTTGTATGTAGAACTTGCATGTAGAACATGTAAATTGGATTTCTAAGAGGGATTATTTCTAGCCTTATGTAAGTACAAGCGGAGCTTTGCCGCTACTCTACACACACATTCTGTTCTACCTAAGTCGATGTTGGCACAGAGTCAATGTCTCTAGCATCTGTCAGTTCTCTGATGCCATGACCTTCATATCAAGATGGTGGAAGAAGTATGGTTTGAGAACTTGTCCCATGTATCCTATAGCCTTCTCGTTCTTCATCTCCCATGCATTCTTCTCAGCTACCCATCGCTACCTCTGCTACCTCTGCTACCCCCCCCGCTACCCCTCGCTACCTCTGCTACCCCCCCCGCTACCTCTGCTCTCTCGCTGCGCTACCCCCTCCGCTAACCCCTCCGTACCCCCTCGCTACCTCTGCTACCCCCCCCGCTACCTCTGCTCTCTCCCTGCACTACCCCCTCCGCTAACCCCTCCGTACCGCCTCGCTACCTGTGCTACCCCCCCCGCTACCTCTACTAACCCCCCCCCCCGCTACCCCCTCCGCTACCCCTACTACCCCGCCACTACCCCCTCGCTACCCCCCTCCACTACCCCCCACTACCCCCTCCGCTAACCCCCACGCTACCTCGCTACCCCCTGCTACCCTTCTCGCTAACCCCCTCGCTACCTCGCTATCCTCTCGCTAACCCCCCCGCTACCTTGCTTTCCCCCCCCCCGCCCCCCCCGCTACCCCTCTCGCACCCCCTCCGCTACCCCTCTCTACCCCCCGCTACTCCCTCCGCTACCCCCTCGCTACCCCCCCTTCCCCCCCCCCCCCCCCCACGTTTTATTTTTATTATATATATATATATAAAGGGGGGGAAAAAAAATAGCTTTGACCTCCTGCAGTCCCTTCTTTGCCCCCATAATGAAAGGAACAGGGAGATGAGGACAGGAGACTAGGTGGGAGACCCCTCGATCCAAATCTGCATACGCATGGAGATGGGGAAGGGGAACGGTGACAAGGCGAAAACACAAAAGCAACTCAATCTGAAGGACTTCAACAAACGCAGCAACCAGAGCGGTTTGACAGTGGACAGCACCGCGGCCCAGAAGAAAGGGGCCCACCCAAAGCCCATGCCGCTCACCACATCCTCGACCTCTATGGCTACCACCACTATTTCACCACCATCATCCGCCTCATCATCTACGCCACCTCTCTCCTCCCCCTCTCTTGCATCATCATCACAGGTCTCCTCTCCAGTAGCCTCACCACTGGCCCCATCAGCCACGGCTCCACAGTACTTTCCCCTCGTATCACCTCTACCTCTCAATCAGCCACCCTTCATTACCTCGTCCGACCTTGCTACTCCTACATATCACTCCCCCGCCCAGATCATACTGTCCCCACCCTCAGTACAACCTCAGCAGCCCACCTTCATTCCAACCCCTCTCGAGATCCAATTTCCACCTAGACCAGGACATCTTAGGCCCTCGCCAGATGCTTGGGACTCCCTATTGGCTGAGATACACAGCATCTGGGCCCGTCAGGCAGAGCAGGCCCGATACACCCAGGAGCAGGGCCCGCATTATACACGAGCAGGGCACCCTTATCCAGGGACTCAGACATAGCTTCGAGAGGAGCTCGAGACCCTCAGAGCAGCGCCTGGAGGGACCCCAGTCACAGAGATGGAGGCACAGATAGCCACGATATAGTCGGCTATAGTAGAGACGACTAGATGGGTGGACGTAGCAAAACAGGAGCCCGCAAAAGCAACCGTTTCAGCCGCCATACAGGAGCAGCAGCAGAGGGCTTCGAAGGCCCTCAACATCCGGATACGAGGGATCACGCGAGACAGCACCAGCACCACTACGACGCTCATGGAGGATGCGATTACCTTTGTGACCACCACCATGGGGGTCCCTGACCATGCCATAGAGGGAGCATGGCGTGTTCGGAGAGATCCCAACTGAGAGCAGCCCCTAGTCATTCGCTTCAGAAATTCACATGCTCGACCCTGTCCATGGACGAGGGCTTGACACCACTATAGATTGAGGAGAATAAGAGGATCAATTACATAAAGCAAACTTCTTTAGCTACATGACTTCACAAAAATTTAGATGAAGAGGACCCAATGCCCACCGGTCATATCCATAAAAGCCAAGAGTGCACGATCATTGTTGTAAGCGTAGTCAATCTTTAGGGATTAAGATCTTATTTAATCAATGTCAAGTAGAGTGTCAATCTTTTCGTTAAGAGTAAGGAAGTCCAATCTACATGCTTTTGCAGTATTAATTATATACGTTCAACAGACCATAAAGTTGATTGGAAAAATCACTTGGAACAAAAGCTATCTAAGAGAGGGAATAATTTTTTTCCTTCTATTAGGTCATCAGTGAAAATAAGATTTTAGCACTTAGCACTTCTGGTTTCATGCTACTTTTGCAAATTTAAATTAAAAGTCAATGATGCTTCACATCTATTAAGCTAGTTTTTACTTAGCGCATCGTTTGCTAACCAACTTCTTATCTAGTGCATCGCTTGTTGCTGAGTCTTTGTGTAAGTGTTTTGCTACTTTGTATTTGTAGAACGTCGTTCACCCAAAGATCTCTATCAATATCTATACTTGGGTACCTCACAAAATTTGATTTCTTTTCAATGAGACGACGATGGTTAATTCCAAGATCACCAATCAGTATGACATACATCTATGTGTTGGAGCACCCGTCGTACCCCCTAGGGGGACGGGGCCTATGAGACTCAGGTTTTCGAGACCCTAGACTGCACCATTTGGAACCGTAATGGCACCTTATGGTCTGACCCAGGGGACTTCTCGGAGTCTTATACAGGACGAGACATAGTCTTTTACACGGAGACACACCAGAGCCTAGAGCGTCCACTACCGATAGTCAGTGGCTACACATGGGAGTGAGCCTTTAGGGATGAGACGAGGGATACAGGAGGAGTCCGAGGATCAGGCGGGGTCGCAGTATTGTACAGTCTTCCCTCGCTGGAGCCATCTCCATTGAGAGGAAGGACACACACTCCCGATTCGTGTGGATCCGGATCCAATGCACAGACACCCGTGACCTTTTCATAGCAATATGCTACTTCCCGCTAGACACATCCCACTTCGCCAGAGTAGCACGAGAAGAGGGTGAGACATTGCCATATGCACCCTTACATCAGGATATCCCAGACCTTTCAGCCCACAGGGAAGTTCTCCTTGTTGGGGACTTCAATGCCAGGACGACTACGCGACAGGCACCAATCCTAGACTTCCGAGACGACTCTATCATGCTACCAGACATGGACCTAGACGGAGCAGGTATGACCAGGACCTCATCGGACCGACACGCTGTTACACCATATGGACACGCGCTCCTTGATTTGGGCAGGATGCATGATTTCATCATCTACAACGGGCTCGACCTATGGCCCTCCTCAGGTGGTTTTACTTGCTTCCCACACGGAGGGGGGCACTAGTGTAGTAGATTACATCATGGGATCTCCTACCTTCACTTCATGTATCACCGACTTCACCGTAGCACCACTCCCTCCAGGAGCTGATCACACATACCTATTCTTCACTATCGCCACCCCATGCTTAGCCACACCACACACTTTGAAGAAATATTTTATTGCTGTAAAATAATTACATTCATAGTTACTTCGAAACTGAAGAAACTATTACTCAACTAAAGATCTCAATATAAGCTGTATACACATCCTGATCAATCAAACGAGTCTGAACACAATCATAGAATGATTGCTGCAGAGATCGTTTGAAAAAAATAAAGGATGAAAAAAGGGGATCACCAAAGACTCTATGATTTCTGTCCATCCATAAAGTCCATAGTGCCCAGTAGCGTACCCATATAAAAAATAAATCAAAACCCTGTCTCGGTGGATGAAAACCAAACAACCAGAAAAGCCTACCAAAAGTAACAGTAGGAAATCTCGCTCGAAGCCTCTGTCGGATGAGAGCGATGAAGGTACAAGTATGTGGACAGAACCAAAAGATGTGTGGCACAGATTCAGTGGGGTGTAAGCATCTGTGACAAACAGCCGGAGCAATATGTCTGTGCGCAAGTAGCTGGCCAGATGGAAAAATGCCAAGCAAGACTCGCCAAAGAAAAAGCTGTTGTCGAAGAGGGACGTTGTAATGCCGAAGGAGACGCAGCCTTTTTCTCCACCACTTTAGTGGGCGATCCATATGCCAAACAATATTTGCTCTGTCAAAAATCCAAGGCGGAAGTAATAGCACTTTATACAGTGATGGCACTGTGATATGTGAGAACTTCAAGGGACGGGCTGAAGAGTAAGAAGAGCGTAAAATCCAATCCTCAAGCCTATGCTGAAGTTCCATGCGAGGTACCGGCAAAAACGGTTGAAGCATTGCTGAAATCCGATGCCAGAGAGGACGATAATGAGCTCCCAAACCGTATTTGCTGGCAGCCATAGAAAAGGATAAAAGTGTGCCATCATCCTGAAGTACATCTGCCACAGATGTGATGCCTTTAAAGGAGAGAAAGTAAGAATGTCTTGGTTCTTGAATGGCCAAAGAAGGGTGGAATACTTTAGACCAATAAATATTCTCAGCCCTCAAGGAGTTTCCCGACAAAGAGTCTCGACCATGCCATTCCAAGTGGGATAAGATATGTTTCCAATCAAGAAGCAGGCGAGAAACAAACGGGCAGCCTCTGATCTTGCTTTGGATAGAGCCAAATATGAAATCCCACTGAGTTGGCTGCCAATGCCCAAATGCAGAAGTATGAATATGTAATAAGAGAGAGCGGATCATTAAAGCCCACGGCTGATCTCCTTGCATAAACTGCAACATCATTTTTCCTCTGTGAGCAAGTAAATGCATGTGAATATTGAGAATGTTCAGACCCCCATGCATCTTTGGAGAACAGAGACGATGCATAGAGAGTAATCTGAGACTTTTCTTGCAATTTTTGGCACACCAGAAAATTTCCATGATAGCTGACATAAAGGAGTTCAGCTCTGCCTTAGTGAACATAATGAGAGGCAGATAAAACTGTGTGTATGCTATCAAAATGGATTGTGCAATTCGCAAACGAACATGTAGTGGCCAAGTTGCAAGCTTCCAATATTCAAGTTTTGCCCTCAACTTTGTCAACACCCAATCAGTTTGTTGGGTACGGGTGAGTTCCCAACCTAGAGGATAGCCGAGATGTCGAATAAATTGAGAAGCGGGGACAATTTCCCCAGGCCACAGAAGACTATGCCATTCTTGTTCATGCAAAGGCAAGAATTTTGATTTCTGAAAATTGACCCGAAGACTAGCAGCCAATCCATATGTAGAAAGAGCCTGCATAATCATGGACAGATCACTCCGAGTATTTTTTAGAGTAAAGAATGAATCATCAGCATATGCTTGAGCGATCATGCTGCGACTGCCAGTAATCTCCAAACCATGCAACTGGTCAGTGTCCAAAAGGTGGTCTAGATATTGAAGCATTGGATGAGTGGCTATTGCAAAAAGTAAAGCACTTAGGGGACATCCTTGCCTAACAGAACAGCCAAGAGTCCAGGATGTAGAAATATCCCCTAAAAGTATGCAGGCAGCTTTACTATCTCGATATAGCCAAGTGATAACTTGCTGCATTTTTGTGCCAAATCCCAATGCGTGCATAGTCGATGAAATAAAATCCCATTTAACCATATCAAAGGCTTTGGCAATATCAACTTGCAATAATAAAACATCTTGCTGCGTGTATTTGGCATATTCAATTCCAACATAGGCATTAGCAATGTTATCTGTGATATGCCTACGCGAGACAAAGCCATATTGGGCAGAATGCAACCCATCATGTAAAAACCCCTTTAGCCGATCGACAATCATTTTTGTAGTGACTTTGTAAATGACTGGCATAAGGGTGATAGGTCTCCAGTCTGCCAAAGATTCAAAGATTTGTTTTTTTGGAAGGAGTTTAACAATACCTCTCTTCCATGCGTCTGGCATTTTCTGATTTTGCCATGCAGAATTCACCATATGCAGCAATGTATGCTTCAAAAGAGGCCAATATTCTAGAAAAACCTCAACCGTAAGACCATCCCATCCTGGAGATTTTCATCTGCCGCAAGATTTGATTGCATCTAACAGTTCCCTCTCAGTAAAAGGTTCCTCCAATTTCAAAGCTTGAGTAGTAGAAATAATAGGAGAAACATGCTGTAACAGCAAATTTCGTGCAACCAAAGCTTGCTGTGAGGGAGGAATTACATAACCAAATTGCTGAGAGAAATGTTGCACACAAATAGAAGCAAGCTGTGACCGTGAGGTGGTCCATGATCCATCAGGCATAAGCACCCTGCAAATTTCTGTTTTTAATCTCCTCTGATGCAAGCTTTTGAAAAATTCTTTGGAAGAGCAGCCTTTATCTGTAAAGGCTCTTTGTTTGGCTCTAGTCTCCCATTTGGCCAGTTTTCTATGATCATTGAGTTGAAGACAATGTCTGGCCTAGCATAGTGTTGTTTGCTCATGTAGGGACAACGAACGAAGATGGCTGAGTTCAGTGAGATCTTGACAAGTAAGTTTGGCTTGAGCAATAGTTTCCCTCAGAGTCTTCATGTAAGACTTGCCGTAACTTCTTATCACAACTTGCATTTTGGAAACAAAAGAATCCCAGGCATCATCAATATGAACATGGCTGCGAGAAGACAGAGAGTGAGATGCTTCAGTAACCATGGCCTTGAACATAGCATGTTGCAAGTAGCTATTGTTCACGATCAGATGGCGCCTTTGTGGCAATCTATCATCAGGCATATCATGAAAGGATAACCGCAACCATAGAGGTGCATGATCTGAATGCACAAAGGCATAGTCAATCCACATTTTGCATGTAAAATTCCCATTTTGTTGCAGAGCTACACTATACCATCGATCCAGACGTGCCTGATAAGAAGAAAGAGCATTATGTTGGAATGTGTATCCAGGTGACAAAGGCTGCAATTCCTTCCAAAGGTCCACCAAATCCAGATGCATCAGTAATTGAGACCATGCATGCCTTTTAGGGGTTAACATATGAGTATGTCTGGAGGTATTGTCTCCCTGTTGAGGAGCATTATTAAAATCCCCACATATAAAGGCATGATATCTCCATAGATATTGTTGCATGGCATCCCAAATTTCAGTTCTTTCTCTAGAGGATTGAGGTGCATAAACAGAGGCAAATTCAAACACCTCTCCTCAAATAATGCATTGAAGAACAAGCCATCTGCCTTTGTGGTCATTTAAAGCAATAATTGGTTGCAGCTCATGTTTGATCAAAATGACCACCCCTGAGAAAGAGTGCTCTCCAGCATAGAAAATGTCATAGCCACAGTAGTGTCCTGTCTTTCCTGCATAGACATGTTGGTTATGTTCTTGTAATGCCACTATGTCAGGCTGAAATCTATTGATGTACAGCCACACTGTTTTCCATTTCCTACTGTCACACATCCCCTGGACATTGAGTGTAAAACATTTGATATGAGCAGTCATATTTACAGATATTTATAGTAATATAACAACTATGTACAACAGCAAATTTTATGATGTCACCACACACCCCACATAGGAAGCACGACACCTACCATGACATACACTTTGATCACAGCCTCTACTCTCGACACCTAAACAGACTCCTAACCTACATTGATCACATACCACTTATAGAGGACCGTGCTGCCCTGATTAGTCGCACACTCCACGAGGCTGCCCTCCAAATCTCCCACATGACACGATCCACTAAACCACCACCTCTTGGTTCTGTACCCTGCAACAATTGGTACGATGCGGAGTGCAAGGCTTATCGCCGACAGCTCCGACTTGAAACCAGATGTCACCTCCCGAACACACCAGGCACGGTACGCAAGTACCGACGTCTCATACGTCGGAAGAAGCAGGCTTTTCTTCGTCAAAATGAGGAGGAGCTGCTGCACATCTTGTACAGCAACAACTCTAAGGATTTTTGGCGGAGATTCCTTGAGCGTAGGTCCCCATCATCCCTCACCGACACGAGAGTTTGGCACACGTATGCACACCATCTATATGATGTCCCACACCAGCCCACTCCAGACCTCATACACACACCTTGTCCCACCACTTGCACGTTGTTCACCAGAGGGGGAGTCAAGGACGCGACATTGAAACTGCACAATGGCCGAGCTAAGGATCACGAGGGGCTATGCACTGAGTTTATCGCATATGGGATCGACACGTTAGCCCCGATCCTAGCAAAGCTATTCAATGATGTTGTTTGCCTTGGCTTCCCCCGCACTTGGACACTCAACACCATCACCCCCATCCACAAGGTAGGGGATCCCATGGACCTGAGTAACTACAGGACTATCATGATTGGACATGTGATGTCCAAGATCTATGCAACTGTATTGGATGCATCGGTCAGCCTGTTCGCAGAGATGAGAGGGCTCAGAGTAGAGGCTCAGGCCGGTTTTAGGCGAGACCATGGGACTATGGATCACATACTCACACTCAGGAGTGTCATTGAGGAGGCCAGATCATGGAAGGAGAGGGTATACTGTTGCTTTGTGGATTTTCGCAAAGCCTTTGACACAGTACCTTGAGCTCGTCTTATCACACGCCTACAGACACTGAGATTTGATCAGGAGATCATCTAGGCAGTCATGGCACTGTATGAGAGAGTCTTAGGCCAAGTTCGTACAGGCGTAGGTTGGACAGATAAGATCCTAAGTACCATAGGGGTCAAACAGGGTTGTCCCTTATCACCGACCCTGTTTGGCCTCTACATCGATGAGCTTGAGACTTTCATGAGGATGTTCAGAGGGACCGGTTGCTCACTTGCCGGGATCATCATCAGGATTCTTCTTTATGCAGATGACGTGGCACTCTTGTTTTCCACACCCGAGGGGCTCCAGCGACACCCGGATGCACTGCAGGCTTTTTGTTTATCCCATGATTTAGAGGTCAACCTTGGCGAGACCAAGGTCATGATCTTTAATACCTGTCGAGCAAACATGCAACGAAAACAGTTTACTTTTACTTTGGGTGGGTCACTAGTTGAGATCGTATCCTTATACACTTACTTGGGGGTCATCTTCTCCGGCCCGCCGATCTTCACGATGAGACCAGCGATACAGGCCAGACTGAGCAGGGTACATCGATAGGGTACATTGATATAGGCCACATTGATAGGATACCTCCTTTTTAGTACAGTTTAGATGCCCCTCTGGTACTCCCACCCACCATCCCGATTGGGCCACATACCAACCAGGTCATTCGAGAGGATCTCCTGCAGCTACACACCTTTAGGACCTGGTTGGAGCCGAGGGAGCTTCCAGTGAAGCTGAGTTTCTACAGAGATTACTGTCTTTGCATTTCGGAGGAGGGATTCATCACACCACCGGGATACACTGAGCTTCATATGCCTCACTCACTACGGATCTCCATCGGACAGTTTCGGGTATCATCACACCGCCTCCGCATAGAGAGCGGCAGAGCAGAGGGGATTCCTAGGGAGCATCGCTTATGCATATTGTGCGACTGTCAGGAGGTTGAGTCGGAGGAGCATTTTATTTTCAGGTGCCCAGTGTACTACGAGATCCGAGGTCGCTACCACTGCCTCTTCAGAGATGGCTCTGGGCTCCTTTCCAGATTCCTCGCCTACCCAAATCAGAGATGCCTCGCGGCCTTCATTCACGAGGGAGTCCGACATAGAGAGTACTTACTCAGGCGACGGGGCTTGGCCACATCATCAGACACCTCTCAGAGTAGGATCACAGAGTTCTTCCCATCGAGTGACATTGATCGTTCAGTCTCTAGCCGCCAACGTGATAGAGACCCCGACCCGACGATCATAGCACGACACACGAGACATCGAGGGGACACACAGATCACTCTAGGGGACCTCTCGTCATTGTTTAGACTCGGGATATGTCCCACGGGAGTCACGGTGGCTGTGGTCTTGCGTGGGCCTCGTCCAGGAGATCGAGACGCATGGCACCCCTTGACGGGCACTAGCGTCCCATCACCGGCTATGCACCAGCCAGGGGGACATGACATACAGAGGATTCTGCTCTGCTCCCGTCCTTTTCTTTTCATTGTTACATCCAGATGTATTTGATTATGTATGATCAGACTTAGGATTCAGCACGGGTGATGATGCTCGTTTCAGTAGCTCCACCCTTACTGTGATTTGTATCAGGTTTTCTTTCAGTCTCATAGACCCATCGGTCTTCCGAAGACTCTAATAAAATTTCTTTCTTTCTTTTCTTTCTGCTTCCAATGCATTACCCTTGGGTTTCTTCTCTGTATTGCCTACAACTCCCCACAATCCTTTTGGCATGAACAATAACCGTGTAGCAAGTTGCTAGGATACGAAATTCTTACCATTGAAGATCACAAGAACTCCTCCATTCTTGTCCTTCTTTGTTGTATCCATCACCAAGACTTGAAGGGATTCAGAGAAACTCGAAAACACGCTTTATCAAGTACATCCAAAGATGTTTTTGCCTTCCTAGGACCTCTACTTCTCGGCTTTCTGAGCTTCTGAGGAACAACGATAATTGAGTTATCAATATGTGTAGACCTTTTCGACATATGAGATAGCTTTTCAGTTAATCCTCACACACACCTCAGCTCTCAGGATCTAGACGCCGCTCTGATACCACTGAAGGAAGACTAGCTAGATTTGCATGAAATGAAGAAGAAGATGAACTGCATAAAATGACAAGAATACAAGAAAGATAACTGAGAACTCTTATTCTATGATCAACTCATAAACTTTTTTTTTTTTTTTTTTTTTTTTTTGGGGTAAATCCATGATCATATTATCAGCAAAATTTACATGAGGGTCTCAAAAAAGCAGAGAGCCTCAACAGGAAATCAAAAGCAAAGAAAAACTATTTCCAGGCATGACTGAGGAAGATCTCCTTGATGGCAAGCATCATAGATAGATTGCCGTAGGGAGAGTCTGAAATATTCATAAGATTGCAAGAACGGATTCCCAAAATATCGCATGTTGTGATCCTGCCAGATGGTCCAAAAAGCCCAATATCTGACCCTGATCAACTCATAAACACTCGTTACTGCAAGCATCTAATCAACAATCTACCATCCTTCTCAACAGATATGTGGCCATGCACGTCTCCTCAGGTCTACCGACCTTGTTGGAGCTCACAAATCATGGCAAGTATCTCTACTATCTCCTAGCCTATATCTATCTCTAAAGTTGACTCTCATCAAGTGGCCTGCAGGTCAGTGTGACGCTCCAAGCACCCGAATGGTGATGCGCCTTTGTAGTAATCAGAACTCTCAAGAAGCTCCAAGAGCCATGACCATGTCTTCTATGAACTGCAGTTTTGCCACGTACTACTGCATGCAAGGGCAGCCAATCCATGCAAGCTGACTACATGGACCAATCCCATGCCTTCATTTCCATCTGCCAGCCAATCCTGTGATGCTGGTAGAGCCTTAGAGTAATGGACGCCTCCCCATGAGGATAGGCTAACAAGCTTCAAGCCATCAATACTGACCCACAAATCTTGGCCAAAGTGTGGCCAATCATAAGAGTGTGGTAGTTTCCAGTGTCCATGGAATCCCCTGCTTTGTATATCAGCACAATGGTGGTAGTACTGCACGCAAGTGGAAAGCCATGGCATACAGCATGGTTGAACATTTGCACCAAAACAAGAGCCAAAACCTCCTATCCATGTGTGAAATGCTCTACCCGTAGCCCCTTATGATCCGAAGCTCTCTAGTTATGGAGCTAACGGAGTTAGTCTGTACATTCTGTAAAATGAACAAATGACAAGTAGTGGGCATAGAGGACATATCACAGTTAATCTCAACATTCTGTAAAATTGACAAATGACAAGTAGTGGGCCTAGGCATAGAGGACATATCACATGGTGCCTGGATTGGGATGTCATAGAGTGAGCTCGCATATTTGTGCTAGGCATCTGGATCTGTGATGGGAATAGGTGGCTTCCCCACATATAGAAGCCCCAATCCAATGGTAGGATCTCCCCCTCAAAATGGTCGGATCACCTCATCCATATTGTGTGTGTAAGAAAGGGCCTCCTCTTACGACATGTTGGTCGCCATGAGATCTGCTGCGTCTCGTGTGGCTTCAAATGGCCAAGGCTTGCTCACATGTGATGTGATGTCTCATCTCTCTACACTCGTCACTGAACTAGGAGTTCTAAGGCATCTTCCCAACTGGGAGATGTGTTGTGGATCGAGTCGTAGAAAAAGATCTAGTAGCAGCATCCTACACCCCACTGAGACAAAGAGTCTGAAGCTCTCCCTATGGTTGGCATAGTAGCCGAGATGCTGAAAGCTAGGTATGAGTGGTCAGCGCCGAGTGGGGGAGGAGGGCACATAAAATTGTGTGTCCATGATACAAGGCTACATGACCTATCACATAGTCCACTGTACTTGTCCCCCCGCCATGTGGGAAGCAACTTAGCCTGCCTGATGATAGCCATCTCTGGAGGCCGTTATATAAATTAAGTCATGGACAGCACCTAGAGTAGATGCCACCCATATCCAATCACATGTGGTCATATGCCAAGTGCCTCACTATCCCAAGCTTTGCTGGATCTAGCTCTAGTACTATGAAGGGGTCCGATGCGAAATCTAGCAAGCCCACCTGCTTATCTCCTATGCGTGCATTAAACTCACCAAGGAGGAGGATGTATCCCTGCCTAGATAACTCTATGATGTCATCATATCTCGTCTCATATGGGCTGTGTACATCAAATTTAATTTCTGTCCAAGGGATTCCTCAGCTAAGATATAATTCTTGGGCACTAAATATCCTTGCCTATTATGCCATCTAAGTGAGATGTATGTGTTTGTATCCCCTCAAAGGGATGCTCTTTGGTCTATAGAGCCTGATTACGTAGCCTAAGTGATACAATGTGCCTAAATTTCACTACTTCTCCTTACATATATCAAGAGAAAGTAAGAGAAGCTGGCTCAAGTATACCTACGGTTAACTATCATGTAGCTGTTATGGAATTTATTACAAAACATTATGGTATTTCCATATAACTATGTGAGGTTGCAAGATAGAATTATGCACTATTTTAATTTACTGTGCACATCTACTGTAATCATGTAAGTAGTTTCAACTGTCCTAGATATGATATTGAAAAAAAATGCATTAACACAGATATGGTCCAATCTTTGTCACGCAGTAAAGATGTGTTCTATGATATTGAATTGTTTTTTGTGTCATGCATTTACAAGCATAAAGTTACAGTGTAGACAGAGAAATTGAAAGGTTTATGTGTAACAACTGTTATAGGTATGAAACTGGCCTGCTCAAACTTGAAAATTCTTCTAATGAAGTTACTGTAATGCAAGAAGACCTGGAAAAACTTCAGCCCAAGCTAATTCAATCCACAGATGAAGTCACTGAGCTTCTCAAGGTACTTTCCAGCATTGTGGGTAAGAAACTAATTTGTGTATGCACGTGCTCAATGCCAGTACTAGGGCATGGATCGAGACAGAAATAGAGGAAAGGTGAACATCAATGATGTAACAATTCAACCCTTCTGCTAGCCATCTTTCTGATCAAGACCACATGCCTAGCTGTTGTGCAAATAAAACTTACCTATGTAGTGCATGAATAAAGGCTACATAATATTTTCAATGCTGAGTACTTGTTTTCATAAGAAACTTTGTTTCAATGCCGATTACTGACTTTTGTTTTCATAAAAAACTGAAATCATGCAAAAGTTCCAGCGAAGAACTTGATCAAGCTTTGATAAAAGCTCAGGAACCCTACAAACGAGTGAACTTGCTTGACATTTCTTGAGTCCTCTATCTTTTGAATGGCATCAATGTTTGTTTTGACAGTCATAAATGGTCTGCCCGAACAATACTTCTAAATAGCTACATCACATAGATGTCACATTTGTATGGATCGAGGGAGATTTGAGTTTCCCTACCTTTTTGAACACATTCTTCAGACACTTTTAGTGTGTCGGCTTCATGTTGTACACTACAATGTCATCTCGAAATGCCTCCATCCTGAACCTCTGAAATATGGCCAACCTCTGAAGGGCATCACTTTGCTTGAGTAGAGCAAAATATTGATTTAAGGAGCTGCTGCTGCTCCCCGTCTACCCTCTCCCTTGGCTGCCCTTCTCTACCCTCCTTCCTCACATGCTCACCCGCCCCCTCTAGCTCCCCCTTCCTCTTGCCTTGCTGCCTTCTTCCCCTCGCCTCCTATTCTGCCCCCTGGCTTGCTCCTTCTATCCCCGCTCCTAGTTCTGCCCCCTCCACCTCTACTCCTGCACCCCCCACCTCTATTTCTGACCCCGGCCAGCTTCTCCATCTCCTCCGCTTCTTCTTCCCTCTCTACCTCTGTTTCTACCCCCCAAGCTGATCCTCCTGCTTCGCCTCCTCTTCTTCCCCCCACTCATGCCATCTCTTTCCCCCCTGCCTCTTCTTCTGTGTCGCATCCTCTCTTGCCCCTCTGCCTCTACTTCTGCCCCCCTCCCTGCCTGGTTTCTCCTCCCCACTCTACCTATACCAGCTTCTAAGCTAGTTTCTTCCTCTCCTCAGCCTCTCCTAACCTCCATGTCAATCCTTTCTCCTTCCTAGCATCCCCTCCTCTCTCTAACAGATCCTCCTCTCTCTTTCTACCTACCCTCTAAACATTTTTCCTCAGCTCTCATTGATCGATGGATCTGCATTGGTGTTTGATTCGGCCTTACATCTTTGATTGATGAATGGATCCCCATTCAATCAATCCTCAATCGCTTCCACGGCTGCGAGAGCCATTATTTTTTCAAAAGATCAGATGCAACAGCTTAAAAAGGATGTAGACTTGGAAAGTGTAGGAATTTTATGTCATTGGTATGGCCATGTAGGCTAGTCTAGTCTTATTCTTGTCATGTGACACTCTGGGTCATATATATACCGAGTGGTCACTAGATGTATTGTGACTCATTGTATTCATTCCTTATCCACTCAATGCATGCTCTTTGTTCTCTCACGTTTGCTGTGTATGCTCATGCTGTTGTCCAGCTCTCTCCCTCACTTTGTGTTCCTACATATGGTATCAGAGCAAGGTTGCCGAGGGTCGAGTGCTTGTGCTTGGACTTGCTTAGATTACGAGTGTGGAGAAGTTCAGCATGCATTCTTTTGGTGCGAGGCTCAGCCTCTGTAACACTTGTTAAGCTTGGAGGAAGGAAGTTCCAGAAATGAGCAAGAGTCGCACTGCCCAAGTGTGCCACCTAGCTCTTGTGATCGCTGTTAGGAAATGGAGCCAATTTAAGTGTTTTGGTGTGTTCTAGAGTAGTACTATACTACTTTATATCCTAGAGTGCCACGTGTCACTATGGGACTTATCCCATATACATTTGATACTTAGAGTGTGTGTGCCTATCCTGTAAAGGCATTGTACTTTCTCATGTCAAATCTATCAAGCCTCAAGCCTTTCTTGATCATGTAAGTACTTTGCTTGGTTGTACATTTCTTTCTAGCATTATTTCATTTCCATTATTCTTTCTTAGTCTTGCTTTTGATAGGGCTGTGCACGAGCTTGCCGTGGCTTTCGACGGTTATGAAAAGCAGTCTGTCATCTTGAGAGATTTCCAAACTCCAGTGGAAGTCTTGGAAACGGCCCATGTTAATATTTTTGAGCAATTTAAGCAACTTCAATATATGCTGAGGGATTCAGATGAAGTTGTTGCACAGAGTGAGCGAAGGGCATCAAGAGAAGAGCATCCCCTTCTTTCGTTACACGGTCAGTAATGCCAGGAGATTTCAGCTCAGTAGTAGAGGTTGGAGACCCTCCAGAGTTCCTCATTGGGAGACTTTTGGTATTACTGCGGATCAGCAGAGGTACTTCTGGAGGAGGCTCTGGAAATCCCACAGGAATAGAAAGATCACTATCTTCTTTTGGCTTTCTATCCATGGAAGGATTGCAGTGAACCTTTGGAGGTCCAGATTCGGAGCCGACCCTACTTGCCCTCGTTGCCTTTCTGCTTCGGAGTCTATTCAGCATTGCTTATGGGATTGTAGACATGCGAGATTGATTTGGATGGGGATAGCCAGGATCTTCAGTCACTTTGCCCATTCCCCACTTTTTATGACTTGGGGCTCAGTGGCTTGGCTTTCTCTTACAGGACCTCAGGTTTTCTATGAGGGAGTTGACTCCTCTCGGGCCATTTCGGTTCGACGTCATCGGGTTGAGTTCTGTTCGTTGGATGTGGTACCACACCGTCCTTTTACAGCTGTACATGCCTCTGTGGATACTTCTTGGGAGATTCTTGCGAGCATAGCAGCTTGGCATATCTGGAGAGCCAGATGCACAGAGGCTATGGAGGGTACTCAGGTTCATCCCTCGCACACATTGGCTAGTATCTGGACAGACATCATACACACTCTGATGGCCGTATGGACGGGCATGCAGGGGGACTCCCGTGCAGCCTCAGCTAAGAGGGCTTCTTTCTTCAGGGAATGAAAGGATTCTCCTTTCTTCTCTGAATCTACTACAGGGTTGAGATGGCACTATCAGCCTCAGCCTTGGCTTCTTTCCACCTCACTCTGAGGGGTTTTTTTATTTATCCTCATGATTTTATGATGTATTCCGCTTTGAGCTTGCTCTCGCGGGTTTTTGTTCTTACTTAATAGAAGTCTTTTTCATGGGAAAAAAAAAAAAGTGCAAGGTGCATGTACTCTTCGTGGCCCAGAAGTGTGCATCTCCTTGTTCCTGGTATGCACCTTCTTGTTCCGGGTGCTGGTGCTACGAGCTCACCGAGGGGAGAGTGTGGAGAGACCTTTGTGTACCTCTCTGTCCACTATGGGGATAGACCTATGTGTTCTTGTGACTTGTGACTTGTGACCTGTGGGCGCTGATCCAGTGATATGTACTTCACCCAACTTAGTCAATTTCTCATTCTTTCTATCTCTTTTTTATATGGGGATTGTTCACAGTGCATGACGACTGTCTCTTCTTGTACTCATGTTGTGGAGTTCTCATGTGAATGTCATTTAGCATAGTGCACTCATACGACGCGATTCACTATCTGCAGTACAGCCTACGACACCCACACCACTGCATGGTGCACTTTGCGCGATCCAATGCATTAAAGCATTGCAACACTCATGTGTCTCCCACCAGCGGCATTTGGCCTTGGGTAACACCTCTGGAAGGATAGGAACCCTTCCCCCCTCAAACAATTTATGGCGATCACTCACGGTGGGACACTAGTGGTGTTGAGTAGCAAAGAGGGAAGTGGAGTTCTAGGTCCTAGAGGAGAGAGTTCTTATGCCGAGTAGTTCTGATACCCTTGAAGGAGAGAGTGAGAGAACTAGGAGGTACTTAAGGAGAGTGGAGAGGAGACTTCTTGCCAACCAAACTCGATACAAAAAGCATTACGTGAGCAGGAAGTTCGCAAAGTCATCAGGAAGAGCACAAATTTAACCTATTGGAGCTGTAGCCAGAGCAAGTAACTTCATCGAGACTCTCATCGATTTGGACCAACAAGATCAGTGGTGGTCAGATCCTGACTCTGGAGAAGAAGAAGTACAGAGCAGGGAATGGATGAAAGAGGAAAGTACTAAGGACGAGGGCTCCTCAGCCGCGCATCAAGGTCAAGACAGCCAGCCCCTTATCTCCTATTGCAACGATGTCTTCATCAGCAGAGCCACTTCAGTCTTGGGGTCGGTAATGCCAAGTCCTACCTATGACTGTGGTAGGACCACCATCTACCAAGCAACCTTGGCTCTAGTGTTTCTTGTACCATCCAAACCTACTCACAAAAAATACAAAGAGGCTATGTACCACACCGTTGCGAGGAGGACTTGATTGACCAGAAGGGCCCAACCTACTATCACCATGGCGTATACACCAGCCGGCTTAGCCCGATCAACCAACTTAGTGTTTAATTTATTATTAGCACACTGCTCAGGTTCTCAAGTTCCATTTATTGCCACTGTTTGGCATAACTACCACTACTCACCAACCACACCCTAGCTTTACCAACAATTGATTTTCCTCATTGTGTCTCCCATGGAGCCTAAGCTCTTGGAAGTGACTTCAAGAACTTAGATTTTGTGAAGAACAAGCAAGGAGGAGATTCCTTCTCAAAGATACCTATAGCAAAAAGGGGCACATGGGAGTAGTTTGTTCTTTTTGTGATCAGTGGTTGGGACCCATGGAGAGAGGCAAAGTTCTCTAGATTGCGTAACAATATTCTTTTCTCCTTTGGTTAGCGGAGGCACAATGGCCTACTAGAGCACTTTGACAAGTTTTATGTGGGAGATTAGGTATTGCACAGAGGGAGGGCCATGAATATTTTGGTAGGTACGACGATGTCAGATCACTCCTCGATCTTACAACACTTAGAGCATCCTAAGTCATCGACTTTGGTATACTTTATCCTTTATTCTAGAGGAGAAGGTGCAGCAGGCAGTGTATGAGATTTGGCAGCAACAGCAATAGAGAGCAATCCCGAGGGAGGATGGGCTACATGGGTGTGGCAGGTACAATCTAGAGAAGCAATGTGGAGCTCCAGATCCCAGGCCCTGCAAGGTGGCATCACACTTTGCAGGGGAGAGAGAGAGCATTGAGACAAAATTTCACATCGATGGAGCACATCGAAGAGCAAGATGCACTGTCTTGTAGACCCATTATGATAGTATGAGGTTTGATCTCCACACCACGAAGATCCATCGAGATGAGTTCTTGTACAACTCTTCTCAGGCTTGCTAGGTATAGGGACAAGATGACCAGACAGTTGTTCTAGTCAACTCGCTCACATTTAGTCGACATGAATTGATGATGCTAGCAGTTAGATGCATTCATATCCACAAGACATATTAGAGATGACCACTAACTTCTATTGGCAGTTGTTTTAGTCTCCCCCGTCCTTGCAGCCTGAGAGGTAGTTTGGGCTTAGGTGCCGATAGTGGTTTCCCCTACCTTGAGCAGACATTTGGACATGCCATTCATAGATGAGGAGCTTGGGGAGGCCCTCAAGGCTCTCCCACCTTAGAATTTCTCTAGGGAGGATGGTCTGACACCATCTTTCTTTAGGTGCTTCTGGGAGCAAATCCTCATTCCCCTCTGTTTGGCTTTTGAGGAGATGTTGACTCAGGTCCTCTTCCTCAGTCATTGTGTCGAGGCTAGATTTGTTTGATCCCAAAGGAGGGGGACAGGTTTGAGATTCAATAGTGGAGGCAGATCACTTTGTTGGACACTCCTTGCAAGATCTTAGTTAAGGTATTGAGCTTGTGGTTGAGGCCTCACCTTGTATATATTATCCACAACATGCAAGCAATGGATTTGTTTAGGAGCATAGTGTCTTGGACAATATCTTCACCTTTTGGGAGCCTATGAATTGGCATGGGAGGAGTCTCAACCTTTGCCATCCTTCTTTTTAATTTTGAGAAGGCTTATGATAGGGTGGACTGGTGCAGAGGATGGGCTTTCTAAGGCTCCCATGCATCGTAGAGAGTAGTGCCTTCACTTCACATGTAGTTAGTACTCATCTCTGTAAAAAAAAACATCATTCTAAATATTTCACCATCTACCACTTATTTTAAATTTGGCTTATGAAGCATTCATCGCAGAACAACTACTTTAAAATGCAATTTCGTAATTTGGATTTCACGATACTTCTCACAACATCACTTCTTAAATATAACAGCTGAAAATGTAAGAATATTTTTAGCTTTTACATTTAAAGATGAGGGTAGAGTAACCTATGCTACTATTGTTAGCAACAGATGGGAGTTGGATTTTGTTGTGGGGAATGCTCTCATCAATATTTATGGCAAATGCAACAGTAGAGAGGATGTGATGGTGGTGTTTGTTACAGAGTTGCTACAGTGAGATGTGATCTCCTAGAGTGCCCTGATTGGCAAGGAGGCATTGCTACTCTTTGCCTTATGGATTTGTGAGCCATCGTGACTGCCCTAGCAGAGGATTGAGTGATTGCCCATAAAGGGCATGGCAAAGAATCTCTGCAACTGTTTGGCCAAATGCAGGTTGAAGGTCTCTTGACCTCTTTATTTGTTGATAGTGCACTGTGTGGATGGGACTTCTCTTCATGTTGGTTTTCAAGGAACCTTGACCATGTATGGAGGGAGTGCCAGCTAGAAGCTCGTAGGTGATCATGCAGGAGAGGACTTTGCTCTTTCTTGCTCAGTTTGTCAGGGCTTCCCATTTCCTCTTCCTCTTTGTAGTAGAGGCTTTGGGCTAATTTTTGTGCTCCTAGGTAGCAAGCCTCACGTGGATGAGGCTCTCGATTTGTTAGGAGGAGGAGCTTTTGGATTCAAAGTTTGTAGATAACACGACCCTTTATGTGGAGGGCACGAAGGAGAGCTTAGAGGGTGTACAAAGAGCCCTAGCAACTTAGTGTTTGGACTCCGGGGCCAAGATGAACTGGACCAAATGAGTGGATTTCCCCATGGCAACTGAGGAGGTCCAAGAGATCCAAGACTTGGGGGGTAGTGCTTGGCTCTTGATGGATTCCCCGACCAGCATAGACTGCACGGGAGATGCCAGGGCTGGTCTTCACACAAAAAAACAGCTGCTGCTGGAGCTATGCTAACAGCTCCAGAGCTGGCACGAGACTAAAGGGGAGCCTTTGGAGCAGCGGGTACTGCTGGGATGGTGTTGCAAACTAATGGGAGCTGCTAAGAATCTTTGAGGTGAGATTGAACACTGCAAGGGCTCTTAATGCAGCTTAGAACCTAGGCAACCAAGAAAAGCGTGCTACAGGACAGTGGAAAAGCAAAATGCAGCAGAAAAAGGGGTACAAACAAAGAGAGGCGAGGCACGTGAGGAGTCAGGGAGGGGGGCAACAGAGCAAAAGCAGGGAAAGGGAGGCGAGGTGGGGGGAAAGTAGCAGGCAAGGGCAGCAAGGAGCTCAGCTCGTCACAACAAGGCAGAACGTCCCTGCAAGTTTTGTCTTACAATGCACTCCTGATGTCTAACTTCTAGGTGGTCCCACAACTTACTAATCTAAATGTGGTGCATCATAGACCCCAATCTCCTTCTATAGACTCAACTTGGGAGATCATCACCAGCCTTAGTTCATGGTAGATTTGGAGACCCAGATGCACAGAGACCTTGGATGAGACACAAATGTTTGCCTCAAAGTCATTTTCAGCAGTGATGCGGCAAGATTCTTTACATACTCTTATGTCCACATGATGCAGGATTCAGGGATTTTCTCACGCAGCAAATGCCAGGTGAGCCTCATTGAGGTGAGAGTGGGATCATGGTTTATTTTTAATATATTTTACCCACAAAGCCTTCATGGAACTTCCACCTCCCAGTTTTGGTACAGTAGCCTCATCTCTTGTCTGCATGATTTTGTATGAGATTTTCACAGGATTCTATCTTGATTCTATGTATTTTGTTCATACTCAATACAAGTTCACTTATTTTGCACAAATAAGGTCCCTCTCAAACCTCTCGTTTTTCCATGACTATGTACAAGTGAGTATCTTGCTTGTATGCCCCCTAAATCTGCCATATTGCATTATATAGAGAAATGATTTATCTTTAAACGAGAAAATAACCATCAGAAAGACCAAACAATTTTCTGCAAAGTATCTGTGAATGTTTTATCTGTAATGAATTGTGCATCTAAATGAGTGATGTAACCTTATTCAATTATACAATTGTGTGACTTGAGGATACGTGAAACCTGACATTGGTTGATCCAACGAACTTATTGCATGCATATGCTAATGATACTGTCAGTTATCATAATTACATGTCAAATCCTGCAGGTTATTGATGAAGAGACTACTGAGGCAAATAAAGTAAGAGAGGTGGTTGTGGCTGAAGAAGCTGCAGCAACTGTAAAAGCGGAAGCAGCCAAGTCTATCAAGGATGAAACAGAAGCTGATCTGGAAGAAGCAATGCCTATGCTGCTAGCATCTTTAAAGGTTTCACACTTTATATTACACAAAATTAAGATCTTCAGGGATCTTCGAATGCTTATTGCATTAACATAGTTCCATTCACTGTAATTTACCAGCCAGCAATTAATGTGTCTTGGAATGAATCCACAAATTTCCTTCAAAATAAGATATAGAAAATGATAGGATTTCCCACATAATGCACATTTTCTATTTTTAGATGCAACAAACTTCATCTTTTATAATAAAAAACAGGACAATATTAGTTCTGCTTGTGTTGCTTGATAAAATTCACTGCCTTATTTTCTGTGGTATTCCATGAAGGCTTTGGACACGTTAACGAAAGCAGATATATCTGAGCTCAAGGGAATGAAAAGTCCTCCTGCACCGGTGAAATTGGTTATTGAGGCTGTTTGCATAATGAAAAATATCAAGCCTACTCGAATGAAGGATCCTTCTGGAAGTGGAAAGGTATGTCCATCTCTATATATTAGCTTCAAAAGCTAAAATTTTGAGAAATTTTTTTCCAAAGAAAATACTTCTATTAAGTATTAAAGAAACTCGGAGAGCAAGATCAATGAAAAATTACATCATGTGAGGCATGAAAAAACAAATACCCTAATAGGGCCTAATCAAACTTCAGCAAAAAAGGTAGAAGAAATCCAAGGTTGAGGCTAAAATTGCCCCCTCAACCCTGTGGGGGACTTTGAGAAGAACGAGGAGCCGCTCCAATCTCTTCCAGAGAGAAAGGCGGGACTCTCATAAGAGTACTCCTGAATTTGGCCCAAGCTTTCAAGATAATAAGAGGGGAGGACAAAGCCTTCAGATGGGCTCAGGTAAAGTTCCACCTGGTACTATCCATCTGTGGAAGGAGAACATGTCTATATGCATCTAATGAAAAAATGCTTCCAAGGTTTCTATCATCCGTGCAAGAGTCCTTTGACCACAATCTTGCATAATAAAGCTATGTCTACGGGTTGAGTCTATTATGTTGAGGCCTCCTTCCCACATTGGCAAGATCAAAGTCTCCCAAGCCACCCTAGCAGGTGTGTGCTAAACCATCTAGACTGCTCCAAATAAAATTCCTAGAATGGCACCAACAAGAGCAAACAAACCATGTCGTGGCCCAGCAGTATGATTGACCACTACCACCCTAGAAGGAAGTTCAAGTTTGGATGAGCTCCAGAAAGGAGTTTCCTCCTGAAACTCTTCAACATTGGAGCAAGTTGCTGCAAAGGAGAGATGCCCATACCGACTTCGCAGCTCAAATTTCTAGCAGAAACTGTCCTTTGAATAAACTAAGTGAAACAAAAACCTTTGAATAAACTAAGTGAAACAAAAAATCAGCCCCCGAATCTAGAGTGTCCTGGTCACTGATCCAAAAGCCATTGGATTTATTCCAATTAATATGTGCACCTACTAGCGAACAAAATAAATCCAAGGCTGCCCTGAAAGAGGTGAGGTTTTGTGCAAATAAACATCAGCCAGCTCACTATGCAAAAGCTTCTTATCTTGTCTCAGGGGGTGTCTCATGCCAATGACATCTGCCCAAGATCTTAAAAATAACCTCATTGATTCAGCCATTATAAAAACTACAAAGGGGCAAGATGACATCCTGCAAACTGATCTAGAAATTTGAAACCTCTCTCCCCTTTCTCCTCTAAGCATCTGACTATGGGCTGATCTATACAAAGAGAAAACCCCTCTATTTCAAGCATCTAAGAATCCAAAGCGTAGAAGAGGTCCTCTAGAAAATCCCAATCTACAATAACGTAAGATTTCTTGAAATCCATGAGTACAACGGCAAGCCTCTCTCCCCTTTCTCCTCTAAGCATCTGACTGTGGGCTGATCTATACAAAGAGAAAACCCCTCTATTTCAAACATCTAAGAATCCAAAGTGTAGAAGAGTTCCTCTAGAAAATACCAATCTATAATATCATAAGATTTCTTAAAATCCAAGAGTAGAATGGCAAGCCTTTGGGCACTTTGCAAAATGCAATGGAAATCCTCCCAAAACAAGAATATATATTAAAGATGCTTCTTTTATGAACAAATCCCATCTATGTACCATGGATGAGGTTTGAAAGAATGTGTTGCGAGTGTAGACTGATAACTTTAATCAAAATCTTATAAAAATTTCCCAAAAGAGTAATTGGCCTCATTGAGATATCAAATTTCTGATTAAGATGAATGAGACTTTCTGGAATTGGGTCCCCAATCATGTGCCAAAAAGCAATGAGAAACCGGAGGTGTCAACCCATTAGAACTCGGGCACTTGCCCATGGCGAGGGCAAGAAGTGCAGTCTCCTAAATTCCTGGTTTGTGAACGGTGCATCAAGTGAAACTCTCATCTTTGCTTTCACCAATGATGGAATACACTGCCATACTATATTTGCTTTCACCAATGATGTCTCGAGCATAATCTCTAGTGGGTGTGTCAGGATCTTCTGAAAGGAGGGATGCATAAAAATCTGTAGCTATGCATAGGACGGCATTCAAATATGTTTGTAGCACCCCATGTGAGTTAATAAGTGGAGAAATGCTTTCTCTATCCTACCATGCCTTGGGCTTTGTGTATACAATAAATGCTTATTGACTCTCCCCATATCTGTATCCCCAAAAGGACTCACGAGCATTGAAGCATACTTTTCTCTTTGATCTAGCAAAACCTACTGATAAGCCCTTGTTGGAGCAAGGTGCTTCTAAATCCAAGCATCCGTTAGCCATTTCTATTGGATGGTAAATGATGTCTAAGACCAATCTCTCATCTAAGAGTCTCAACTTTTTTCAAACTAGTAACAGTATGATAAAAGTCACTAACACCAGAAAAGGTTGCTGCCACGTGTGAAGGAGGTCCCACTCCACCTTGCAAATGAGACACCCAAATCGATAACACATCCGCCATGAGGCCCTCCTCTACATACAATGCATTTGGAATCCTGATATTGGTGATCATGTAGAAATAAATACAATGATATGGTGGTGTAGGATAGTAGTCTATTTTGGAGTTTTTGTGTCCTCTAGTACTTGGACTATATATACCAAGTACTTGTACTTTATTTCGTCAAATATTTCAGTTGGAGTTCACTTGTGTTCACTTATTGTTCTCTTGTGTTCACTCTTCTCCATTCTTGTTCCTACACGTGGTGTTAGAGCTAGTCGCCGATTCAGCCTGCCTACTTGCTTCTCGCTCTCCTGCATGCTCATGCTGCACTTTTGTCATAGAGAAGTGAGTTCTGCTTACAAGCTGCTACTTATGAGCTTACCCACACTCGTTTGGAGTGCATTGGTGGCCGTACAACTTCTGGACCAGCTCCCGCTTGCTTTGCTAGCATCGACTCGAGCTCCTGTTGCTGCGTAAGCCTTGTCATCCACTGCTGTCATTCTGCTCCATACAGGCTGTACAGCTCTTTTTCCAGCCATCCATACAGTCCGTACTATTGTACGGACTGCTGCACATGTCTCCTGCTTGCAATCTACCTATCCGTACAGGCTATTCAGCTCCGTATAGTCCGTACTGTTGTACGGACTGTTTTCATACACTTCTGTATACCTGTACAGGTCCGTGCTATAGGAACTTTATGTCCGTATAGTTCATCTCTCTCTAACTCGCCATTTTCTTCGCCCGCATGCCCAGTGCCTCTCCAGACTGCCACTCACATCTCCAACTCCGGATTCGACTTGGTGTTTTGACTTTTTCTCCTGCTCTAGCTCGATAACCTTCTTCTGCTCATTTTCAGCCTCTCCTAGTTGGTTCTTGCAAAAAGCATTGCATAGGTGTCTGGCAAATTGCATCGCACAGGTGTCAGTGCATTCGGGACAATTTTTGGCTACACATTGAGTGCAAGTCATTGCTCAGGTGTTGTGCATTTTTGAAGCCAAGTCTTGGCTATAAGCACACTTGCATTTATTTTTTAGCTTGCAATCATGTCAATGATAATTTTGGCACCATGACTGAAGGAGATAAGTTGGATGGACCCAACTATGCTTTTGTGGTCATTTACACTCAAGAATATCTTAGTTGGAAAGGGCTTATGGGACATCGTGAATGGGGATGAGACTAGACCTGGTGCACCTAGCTCTAGTGCATCTTCCACTACCACTCCGGGTTGTACTGCCACCACTACCCATGTGGCTCCCACATAATATCAGAACAGGTTTTTTTTTTTTTTTTTTCAAGAAAAGTACTTCATTAAGTATGAATAAAAACCGCAAAGCAAGCTCAAGTGCGGGAGTACATCATGTCAAGCATGAGAAAAAAAACAGCTCAGAATGAGCAAACAAAAATCCCAGGTGGCGGCTGAAAATGCCACCTCATCCCTGAAGGAGAGTCAGAGAAGAAAGGACAATCTTTCCAGACTCTGAGAAAAGCAACCCTCCTAGCAGTAGCAGTCCTGGAGGTTCCCTATATGTTGGCCCAAATCTCCATCAAAGTGTGTATAGTATCTGCCCAGATACTGGCCATAGTCTGAGAAGGGTGAACCTGGGAGTCCTCCAAAGCCTCTGTACATCTGGCTCTCCAAATATGCCATGCTATGATACCAGACAAAATCTCCCAAGATGTGTCTACAGAAGCCTGTGAAGCTTTGAATGGAGTAATCGGAACATCCCGGAGGGAGCATGACTCCACAAGATGTCGTCGAACAAAGAAAGCTGTGTCCATGTCATGTCCCTCGAAGAAAGCCTGTGGACCACTGAGTGAAAACCAAGCAATTGATCCCCAGGTCATGAAGAAGGGTGAAATATGAAAAGTGCAAATTATCCTAGCAACACCCTTCCAAACCATCCTCACCTGAGTGCACTCCCAAAGGCAGTGCTGCACTGACTCAACTGCTGAGTGGTGGCATCAAGGACAAGTAGGGTTAGCCCCGAACCTGGATCTCCACAGGTTCACTGCAATCCCGGATAGAGTGAAAAGTATGTGGAATGTGAATAATGAACAAGAAGCATTGCCTTGCACGATAAGCTTAATGGCTTGTCCATGCAGGAAGGTCGGACTATTTCAGCTCATATTGCAAAGATTACTAACATTTGGGATGAGCTCGCAGCAATTGATTAGGATATAGAAGAAAAGAAAGTGATCTCTATCACCTTTAATAGTTTGGCACCCTCATATGATATGTTTGTTACTTCCTTGACCATTATGCTCAGGGCTGCTCCACTCAGTTTTGAGGAGCTAGTTGGCTTGCTCTTACAGGAAGAAACACGGACTTCCAATTCAGCCCGTTCCTCTGGTCAGAGTGAACAAGCACTTGCCACTCATGGAAAGGACAAATTTCAAAAAAATACCAGCCACGCTTATCAGCCTAGGAAGGAAGGGAATGCAAGCACAAATGCAGGGAATGCAGATAAAGGTGCAAAGGTGAAGAAAGGCAGATGCAATTATTGCAAGAAGCCTAATCATTACATTGCAGAGTGCCAGAAAAGGATTGCCAATGAGAAAAAGAGGAAAGTCACAAGTGGCACCAGCTGAAAATGCCAATGCTTCACCATTTCATGCAAACTTTGCACAAGAGGGAAAGGATTATGTGTTTACTGCATTTCAGGACAGCTTTGGTGCCAAGGGGGATTTAGTTGCACATGATGCTTCTCTTGCTTCATCTGATGATTCTTCATTTGGTCTCATAGATACTTGGTATCTAAATAGCAGAGCTTCAAAGCACATGACTCACAGGAAAGAGTGGTTTGAAGAAATCAAACTTGTTCATGGCAGACAGGTTACTTGTGCCAATGATGCCACTCCAGAACATCACAGGAGTGGGAGATATTCCCATCCTTCTTAGTTTAGGAAAGAAAATTTATATCCGTGATGTCTGGTGTGTTCCCGACTTGAGGAAAAACCTTGTTTCCGTTCCATCCATGGCTCATGATCGGCACATGCTTGTGGAATTTCAGGATGATCAATGCCGAATCAAGGATCCAAAGAAAGGGTATGAGATTGTGGCTACAGGTTCTTTTGAGGACAGCATGGGTCTTTACAAGACTAGAGCTCTCTATTGTCGCCCACTTGGTGCTTATCCTCCTTTCTCTCGTCCCCCTTCCTCTCTCTTCTACATGCTCCTTTCTCCTCCTTGTCGAAGCCTACAAATGGTGGCTAGCCTGGTCTTGGGATGTTATAGAGGGTTGCAAGTCTGAGAGGTAGAGGGAATATCCAATTGGAGAACCCAAATCAACTGGAGGACCCAAATCAGCATCATCCTCAAACTAACAATATCCAAAAGTGTATCATCATATGGACGCAAATCCTCATTGATGAGCTGCATGCTATCATGCTTAGCAAATAGAACATCCTTGCTTATGATTACTTTCCTTGTGGTTGGATCATAAATCCTGAAGCCTCTACTTTCAATGCTATACACCACAAAGATGCATTTAATGCTCTTATCATCAAGCTTGGATCGATTCTGAGCCAGTACCAAAGCCTGCGCAATTGACCCAAATACCCTAAAATGATTCACCTTGTGCTTGTAGCCATAAAATGCCTCAACCGACGAGAATCCACCAATCTCATTCGTTACCCGTAATGCAGCAATTGGATGAAAATATAGTACTTCATGATGAGGAATTCCAGCCACGGCCTGGATGAGATTCAACTCCTTGTTGTAACAGGATAGGAGGTACTGGTAAGTATCGGTATCATTGGTTCCTGAGGTGACAAAGATTCCCACGAATTGTCCCCTGCAGACTGGAGGGAATGCTTGAGTTGAATGGTTGGAATCACTATTGTCATTTCCATCCCCATCCCTTTGAATGGAAATGGGAGTAGTAGGATTTCCCCCCCCTCTAATAAGAGGGGGGTATCATATTATTATACCACAGAAACAGTTTTTGCTACTCCAAGAGATGGCCCGAGTACCTGTCGAATACCACGATCCTAATCCGATGATTCGTCGGAATCGAAACTCAGTTAGTGATGGGAGTCGCAAGAATCAAAGCTTGAATGGCACTTGTGAATGATCATAGGTACGGGAACAATTAGGGGTACTAGAGAGACGAGGACAGCTACTACCAACTCATCAGCTAATATAGAGTCGGAAACTAGGTGGTGAAGGTTTAGTGAAATCTTCTGGAATATTAATAGGTAGCAGTACTGGAGTCGGTTGATGTACTTACCAAAGTAACTAAGGCCTCTCTTGTTTAGACCCGCGTGGAAATATGCCACTGATATAGGCGAAGCTAATGCAATAGTTGTATTGATATCATTCGTAGGTGCAGCCAACTCTCCATGAGGTGATTGGATAAGCACCTGACCGGTTAGAAACAGAAATGGATGGAAGCATAGTTCCAATGAATGCAAGTTCTAGTCAGATCCCTAATAGATTCAAGAATATATTCAATGAAATTTTGACTGCCAGTCAGGATGGTTTTCAAATCCCGAGTAGTTGCGGTAGATAAACCCAATGATATAGCAATTACCACCCAGGAAGTTACAAGAACTTGTGCATGAACTTTGAAATTTGCTACTTTGAGATGCATCATTCGCACAAGTAACCTGTCTGCTAGAAACAGGTTTGATTTCTTTAAACCACTCTTTCCTGTGAGTCATGTGCTTTGATGCACCAATATCTAGATACGAAGTATCCATGGCAATAAATGAAGAATCACTAGATGAAGCATGTGAAGCATCAGATGCAACTGAATCCCCCCTGGCACCAACAGCTCCGTTCCAGCCCTTTGCCGCTCCAATTTCTCCCTCAGTTCCCATGATTTTCTGCTCCATCTGCCTGCCATGAATCTCTCCTAAATCGTGCTGCCTCCTGCTATCCATGCTTCCTTCCCACTCTACCAAACAGTCCGCCATTTCTACTCCTGCTTCTGCCCCATAATTGTGCCACATATGTCCGTTTGCTGCAATTTGAGCAGCCCACGCTGCCTCTTTTCTCTGCCCATTTCTCAGTTCTGCCTCAGCCACCATAACTTCACATTCTCTGCCGCATCATTTGCAGCTGCCCTTTAGCCCTCGAAACCATCTGCAGCAGCTGCCTCTACGCACCATTGCTCCTGCTCATTGCCTCTCCAAGTCTTGATACCATGGAACCTCGTCCATCTAGAGAAGTCAATTCATCTCAGGAGAAAGCACTTGTCCGTATCGGTGTGAGGTTGGACAACAGATTGCTCCATCACTTTGATCTCACTACTTCCACCACCACGGAGATCAAAGCCAAGTTCGAAAAGCTTCACGCTACATCCACTGGACCTGACCAACGAGCTGTATCTATTGTTTTACATGATCTATCTGAAGTGATAGATAATGGTTAGGAATATTTAGGTAATCTGCCCGGGGATGTTTCCAAAAAATGAATGCAACAACGGGCTAGCTTGCAACATTGTACGTGCTACGGCTATGAGAGCTGCTGAGCTCCCCGTCCTGCTGCTCCCTGCTGCCCTCCGTCCTACACCCCTCTCCCCTCCATCCCAGCCCTTCCCTTCCCCTCCCTCCTCCTCTCCCTGCCAGCCCCTCCTCCTGGGCTGCTGCCCCCTCACCTGCTGCTGCCTCTCCCGCTCCCTTCCCTCCCTCTCCCGCTGCTGTCCCCCCCGCTACCTCTCCCGCTCACCTCCCTCCCTCTCCTGCTGCTGCCTACCTCTCCCTCCCTACCCCCGCTACCTCTCTCTTTCTACCCCGCTACCTCTCCCTCCCTTCCCCGCTACCTTCCTCCCTCCCTTGCTGCTTTTCCCGCCTCTCCCTACCCCCCCCGCTGCCCCTCCCTCCTTACCCCCTGCTCCCCCTACCCCGCTCCCCCTACCCACCCCTCCCTCTCTACCCTGCTGCCCTCTCCCCTCCTCTCCCTACCCCCCCACTGCCCCTCCTTCCTATCCTCTTGCTCCTCCTACCCCCCGCTCCCCCTACCCCACCTCCCTTCCCCTCCCCCGCCCCTACCTTCTGCCCCTCCCTCCCTCCCTCTACCCCTTTCTCAGCCTCTGCCTCACCACCTCTTTTATTCCCTCCTCCTCCCCTCCTTCCCTCCCCCTCTCCTCCTTCCCTACCCTACCCCCCCTTGCCTGCCCCCCCCTGCCACCCTCCACCCCTGCCCTCTTCAACCCCTCTAGGAACAAGAGAGAGATTTCCTCTCTCTGGCAGGAGGTTGTCAGACGGACAGAGCATCTTAGTATTCGTGTCGGCCATTCCACCTTAATTGATGAACGGGTTCCCATTTAGCCAATCCTCGACCGCTTCCACCGGCTGCAAAAATAGTTACCTTTTCCAAAGACGAGCTTTAGCAGCTCAAGACAGATTCAGAGCAGGAGTATGCCACCTCACTCTTTGCTTGCATCCACGGTTCCTACCCCTCTAGGCTACAAGCTAGGGATTGGATGCTTTCAGCTTTACTGGCAGACCTCGCAGGGCACCTCACCGATGTTCGTCTGCTCGGACAAGGGTTCTTCCAGGTGGTATTTGATTCTCCAGAGTCAGCAGGTTCAGTACTCAGGGCTAGTCCTTTGGCATTGAGCTCCAGGAGGATCTTTTTGACACCTTCACTTTGGGTTTTGATCCAGTAGAGGAAGATAGCAGGGTTACCTCACTTTTCATCAGATTCCCCGGCCTTCCTCAGGTCTACCATCGACTCTTACCATCCATAGGAGCCACTTTTGGGTTGGTCACAGAGATCTCCCCCTCCATGGCAGGCCCTCTTTAGCGGCAGAGGCTGTCAGATCGGATGGGGTGCCACGAGTCAGGGTCATCGTCTCTGACCCTGATATTACAGATGATCACATTATGCTTTCACGACCAGATGGTTCCTTTTCTCGACAGAGAGTTGAGGTTGCTGGGAGATAGGATCAGTGCATGATTTGCAGGACCCTTGGGCACTTTGCCAAGGATTGCCCAAGGAAGAAGAAAAGGCCCAAACGGTTTATTCCGCCTTCTCGTCCTACTTCTTCTACACGCACTACCAGAGCCCCCCCTTCTCATCCAGGACTTTCGGGACCAGCCCCTAGACCTGGACCCTCTTCTTCAACGCACACAGTATGATCAGTACCCCGTTGGATGCCTATGAGGGTTGCTGACACTCCGCCACCTCTATGAGGCACCTCGGACCATTCTCAGTTACAGGCAGGTGATATTCCTGCAGGCGTAGATGTGGTTGCTCCAGTCCCCCCACCTGCTCATCAAGAGGGGCAACCTATTTCTTCAGGTCCTATCACTGATGTTCCTGATCAGCCCCCTCCCTCTGTTAGTCACACTTCACCTCTTGATTGAGGTAAGGGAGTTTTTTCTCCTTCTCCATCGGGTGTAGGGATTCTTTGCACTCCTATGCCAATTCCCTCCTACAGGAACTCTTTTGTAGTATTGGTAGATTTGGCAGAGTTTGAGACAAAGGAGGAGTTTGTACCCTCTACCCTAGGGGAGCCGGTTATTGGGATTCTATTGGACAAGGTTTCCCCCTCTGTTGGAGTGGGTTTTCTTTCACCAGTTGATTTCCCTCCGCTTGACAGGAGTACTCTTTCACAGGAGAGGATTTTCTCCACCACTAGGTCGAGTAGGGCCTTTCACCTGGCCTCCTCCTCCCGTCGATGAGAATCGTTAGTTGGAATGTTTAGGGCCTCAGTGGTATACCTCATCGTCACCATAGGCAGCTGATTCGTAAACAACTCCATCTAGGTGTTTCAGGTGGCCCCATTGATATCCTTATGCTCCAAGAGCATAAGCTGGATGGTAGAGATTGTGCCAAGTCGGGTAAGCTTCTTTATGGCCATACTTTTTGGTCACCTGCCTTGGGCACCAGGGGAGGCATTTGCATTTCTATCTCTTCTTTGATGCTCCCCTTGGTCATTGGACATGGAGTCATAGTCCCCTCTAGAGCACGGTGGGTTATTTTGATGATTCGTGGGCGTAAGGTTGGCTTTCTTAACCTTTATGCACCCAACTTGAGAGGGGATCGTGTCCTCCTTTGGAAGGAGTTGCTCTCTTGGTTACATATTGCAGATTCTTGGATTATTGGGGGTGATTTCAACATGGTTGGGATGCCTTTAGACAAAAGAGGGGGTAGGGAAGGTGGCATTCACTCCCTTGAGAGAGCAGCATGGGATGCCTTCCTTTTTCAGTTCAGTGGCAAAGATGTTTGGTATGATGGTGCTTTTTACGCTCAGCCACAGTCTCTTCTGTTTTCTTGACCGAACAGGAGAGTAAGGATGCCTATCCACGCACCGATTGACAGATTTTATGTGGATGATTGGGCACTGGACACAGGTGGGATAATATGCATCAGCGCTGGGGTGTCCACTTGAGATCATTCTCTGGTTGTTTTGGTGGTTTCAAAGCCTCGGGCGAAAGGCCTCTCTACCAGTATCAAGATTCCAGATGCCTTCTATGCAGAGGAGGGCCTCACAGAGGCAGTGCTACGGATTTGGGTTTCTCACCTGTAGGGTGGGCAGTCGTCCCTATCAGATGTGGCTCCAGCCCTCACTGACATTAGCAGCTTTTATCATTCTGTTGCTAGTATCAGGAAAGATGAGATTCGTAGGAGAGAGATTGCCATTCGACAGCAGCTTGCAGCTCTTCACAGAGAAGAGTAGAAACGGCCTATAGATGCTTGGATTCAGGAGTGCCTTGCTGTAGCAAGGACTCATTAGCAGACACTTTTAGATCAGAGAGCAGAGTATGCCTTTCACGCCAGAGAGTCTTTCTGGACGCATATCGGAGGTAGAGTCAACAAGCAGTTCTTCTCTACTCTCGGCCCTAGACATAGTAGAGAGAGTGTTTCGCAGCTTATTGACTCATACGGGATTCTTCAGACACATCCTGATGCCGTTAGGCAGATTGCTTCAGATTACTATGCCTCCCTTCTGACTGCAGATCCTGATTCACAGGCCAGAGATGATGCTAGACAGGTTATTTGGCAGCATATTCCTATGTTGGTGGGTAGAGGTATGAGAGCCTCACTTGATGTATGCTTCACCAACATAGAGTTCAGTTTCGCTCTTACTGCCCTTCATAAGGGTAGTTGTCCAGGGTTAAACGGACTTATACCTTCTTTTTTTATTATTTTTTGGGATCAGATTGGGGATTACATCACCTCAGCCCTGCAGGGCGTTTGGGACTCGGGTGAGATGCCGGGCTCACTCTCAGAGGGTCTCATTCATCTTATTCCAAAAGGAGGTTGCAAAAATTTAGTATCTCAGTGGAGACCGATCACTTTACTGGGCACTTTGTATAAGATCTTGGCAAAAGCTATCAACCTGCGATTGCAGCCCATCGTGCCAGATCTGATACATGACACACAGACAAGCTTTGTCCATGGCAGAAGCATTTTTTATAACATATTCTCATTTTGGGAGGCTTTTGAGTGGGCTATGCATGAGGGCCATAGACTGGCAATTCTACTCCTGGATTTCGAAAAAGCATATGAAAGGGTAGATTGGGGTTTTTTTAAGGGAACCCTTCTTTGCTTTCAATTTTCAGATTTGTGGATTAGAGGGGTTTCTGCTCTTTATAGGTCAGCCCATAGCCAGGTACTCATTGGTGGAGTCAGGGGAGACAGGTTTCAGATATCCAGATCAATCCGACAGGGATGCCCTCTAGCCCCCTTTCTATTCTTGTTTGTGGCTGAAGCTATAAGCCTCTATATTAGAGCTCAAGCTAACATTTTTGGGTTGAGACTTCCGTTGAGACAGGAAGAGGAGTTGTTGGACAGTGAGCTAGCAGATGACACGGCTATTTTTTTGGATGCCACTCCACAGACACTCACCTCTTTCAGGACAGCCTTGGATTTATTTTGCATTGCAGCAGAGGCTGACATTAACTAGAACAAATCCAATGGTTTCTGGATTAGTGATGAGGACATTCCAGATTGGGGTGCTGATATTGGCTTTACTTGGATTCAGAGGGGTGTCTCCGTCAGGTATCTTGGATGCCAGGTTGGGGTGGGCATTTCTCCAGCACAGCAGTTCGCTCCCGTGTTGGAGAGCATCAAGAGGAAACTCCTATTTTGCAGTTCGGCCAGACTTGACCTTGCATCCAAAGTGGTGGTTGTAAACCAGGTACTGTTGGCTACAGCCTGGTTTGTTTGCTCTTGTTGGTGCCGATCTAGAAGCAGTATCACTCAGCTCAAGAGACCTATCAGGAATTTTTTGTGGAGTGGATTAGATGGCACTTCAGATGTGATAGCTAGGGTGGCTTGGGAGACTCTCATTCTACCCACTGAGGAAGGGTCCTCAATATTATTGATCCAAACTTGCACTGTAGAGCCTTGTTCTGCAAAGATGGTGGTTAGAGGTTTGATGCCTGGTTAGGAGCCTTGGGAGGATTTTTTCTTACGCAGTATACAAACACACCTTCTCAGGGAGGAGATTGGATGGACAGCCCTAGATGGATCTTTACGTCAGCCCATCTCAGACCTCCTACCTCCCCTCTCATGGCTACCATTCTGAAAGCTTGGGACAGCTTTAGAAGTACTCTTTGGAGAGTTCCACCACCCTCCTCTCGTGAAAAATTTGACAGGCAGCCCGTCATGTGGAATGATTACATACTAGATGAGCATGGCAGATCACTGGGCATGTCACATTATATGCAGTGGTCTAGATGGGAGTTGGGCACCATCATGTGCATGGGTGGAGGACAAGGGGAGGGGATGTCAAGGATGAGAGAGGGAGAGATCAAGAAAATGGAGAGATCACAAGAGAATGGTGGAAGGAAAGGAGAGGTGGAGGAGATGAAGAGGATAAAGAGGCTCCTCGAGAGCGAGGAATCATAAACAAAAAAGTTTTGACAAGGAAGAAGTGGAGGCTATGAGGCTATGATATGTAAGCTCGAGCATGACCCTTCTTTTAAATTATGGCTATATCATCTAGGGGGTATAATAGTGACATAGAGGTGTATTTCAAGTGATCATGGTTCTTCCACTGCCATGTGACAAAATAGCTAGCCTAGGTGGAAAGTTGGTACATCAGCATGACAACCACCTGTCCTTATCTATCCCTTTCATAGAAAAGCATTAGCTTTTATCTCATTATTATTTTCATACACTTATGTTGAAGTCCATAAACCTCTAAGATTAATGTAATGACATTAATTGCATCCTCCCTTATTCTAAGGTTCATACACAAAATTTCATTCAATATGCATCAAACAAAATTTGAAAGACATTTTTTAATCCGTTGATACTCTCTTGAAGTCAATAGGCAAGATCTCAAGCAGAACACAATTCAAATGGTAGGCCTTGTACACTTATCTTAGTTCCAGTAATCCATTGCGAGGACATGACTCCTTGATCTAGTATCTTTATGATGCCAAATGGTCCCTTTCAGCAAGAATTAAAATTCTTATTTGGATGCTTATCCTTTTGAGAATCAAAGATCAGGGTCATACTCCCTCATTATGTAGTAAAATTTAATATTGTTTCTCCCCTCAGCTTCACTCTTGATGTTTCCAATACATAGACCTCCATAGACTTGGCTTGGGAGACCATGCTAATCTCTTTGCTTGGCAGATTTGGAGATTCAGATGCACAGAGTCTCTTGATGGGACCCAAACCTTTGCATCTTAGTCACTCTAGTTGATCTAGCAGCATATTATACACACCCTCGTTGCCACTTGGAGCAGAGTTACGGCTCCGAGGTTAGGAGAATGTCCTTCATGAGAGAGTGGGACCATGGCTTATTTTCCACTTATACTGCCACAGGGCCCTCATGGCACTACTTGATAGACGTTTGCTTTTTTGCAAAAGAATGATGAACTAAATATAATTCAAAATGACTACAAGGTTACAGGAACAAAGAGTACTCATATATTTTTAACACATTTGGATACATTGTGATGGTGATAATAAAATGTAAACAAAATCTAATGTTTAGTACATTTTCAACTTTGGTATAATACATAAGCTCCACCTTTGCCTTGATAGTTGTTACTATTATAACAATATGTGGTTTAAAATATTTAAGTGCATTTGAAGTCAAGCTATTAATATTTCATTGATGGACAGATGATAGATGACTATTGGGAAAGCAGCAAGAAGATGTTGGCAGATGCTGATTTTTTGAGAAGTCTTAGGGATTTTGACAAGGACAATATACCTGCAGTCACTATACAAAAAATCAAACCGTAAGATCCATTGCTCACACATATTAAATACTCATTCCCACTATTGCAATCTTTCAACTTTCATTCGGAATAAATTTCTTTTCAAAAAGCAAAAAATTTAAATTTAAATCTCAGCAGCCCTTGAGCTCTTACATTTTTGACATAGTCATTCATCACTATTTTCTTTCCTCCCATTTACACCTTGGCAGACCAGTAGTGTTTCTTGTCCATAGGAAAAAAGAAATACAAAATAAGTTAAAGGGGATAGTCTCGTAAGGAAATCCTTATCAATGTTGTGCAATTTCCAACTAAGAGATCACATCGTATTTAGAAAGTTCAATTCCCAATTTCACGTACCTTTAAGGAAGGAAAATGGAATTCGGGAATTTCTTAGAAGATAGAAAGTAAAAGGGTGATTTTCCTAGGAGGTCCATAGTGTCTACCTTTCACATGAGCCTTCCTCTTTCCCCATATCTCATCCTCCTCAGTCTCTGTCTCTTTCCTCCCTTGCAGTTTGGTTCCTCTTTGCCTTTTTTGTACAACAGGGGATAAGAATACCTTTTTTATATAGGCATGGATCTATGTACTTTTCCCCTTCTTAAAACCAACATCTACGATCATTTCGAGAATAGAATCCTCAATTGGATCCTATTTGTTAATCTAACTAGCCTTGAGCACTCCTCAATTGCATAGACAATTGTCTCATTTCCTTGGTCCCAAAAGTACAAATAACTTGTAAAGAAACACATGTAGAGAAGATGCCCAACCATTGGACCTGTCTACCCTTTGCCTAGTTGGTCCCCTACAACCAGTCAATGAATGGCAACATCTACAATCATTTTGAGAAAAGATTCCTCTATCGGCTCCTATTTGTTAATCTAACTAGCCTTGAGCACTCCTGAACTGCATAGAGAATTGTCTCATTTCCTTTGTCCCAAAAAGTACAAATTGTAAAGAAACACATGTAGAGAAGACGCCCAACCATTGGACCTGTCTACCCTTTTCCTAGTTGTTCATCTACAACCAGTCTAATGAATGGATGTGTCAATCTATAAGATGCATGCATGAGTGCCCTATAGAATCCCAAGTAATGTTGTGATGCTCCAATTAAGGCAGCTCTCTAAAAACTATCCAGGTGTCTATTATCAAGGGTGGTCCTCTCTCCCATATGGACCATGCATGTATCATGAAAAGCCCATTGCACATCTTGAATCATAGGAGTGTATCTTGGATAAGTGTAATGTAGAAAACCTCAACATAAGCTCCTCCTTTTGATTTCTTTTTAAAAAACACATTTTCAAAGATGCTTGAAGCCATAGCCTGAATGTGAATCAAATAGTGAGTGAACCAAGCCACATCCTTGCCAATCAATGTGACTGAAAATTGTTGTTTTTCCTATCATCATTATACAGAACATCATAGCCGCTAGCTTGCCATCTGGTTTCATATTGATCGACGTGGCTGTCGGCATCCTCTTCCATTGAACCTTGTTTTACCTCAAGATTCTGCATAGGAGGCCATAATACAAACTCTCTACTGTACAGATTTCCTTTTTCTTTTTGCTAGAATAGGTGGTAACGTGTCAAATTTAAGTCGCCTTCTTATCTGATTGCCCACACCTAGGTACCTAACAAATTCTTAAACACTCTTTGTTATGGTGTCGAAGTTGGGTGTGATTGCATTATGTCATTCTGATTTGCATGTACAATAGTATCTTTCAATCTTGATTTTTTCAATTCATGCTATTTTCATGCTCTAGATCTCATCTAGTAGCCTTTTACATGTTGAGATTGATCTTCTTCATTCATAAATTATGCTGAAGATATTCACATTCGATTCAAAGTCTGCTACTGTATTGTCAAATTTTTCTTTTTTTGTAAAAAAGAGACTTCTATTAAGAAAGAAACTCGCTAGAGCAAGCTCTGTGTGGAAATACAACATGCTAAGCATGTAATAAAAAACACCTCAGAGGAATGAGGTAGAAAGAAACCAAGGCTGAGGCTGAAAATGCCAACTCAACCTTGTAGAAGTCTCAGCAAAGAAGGGAGAGTCTCTCCAATCTCTGAGAAAAGTAATTCTCCTGAAGGAGACTGCTCGAGATGGTCACACAACTAGCCATCAGAGTGTGTACCATATCTGTCCAAGTACTGGCCAAAATCTGAGAAGGGTAAACCTGAGAACCCTCCAAAGCCTCAGTGCATCTGGCTCTCCAAATGTGTCATGCTACAATGTTAGCTAAGACCTCCCATGGAGAGTCGACTGAGGAATGAGCAGACCTGAAGAGAGTGGCCGGAACATCCCTTAGAGAGCACGACTCCACAAGGTGTCGTCGGATTGACTGCTATCCCACCATGAATAGAAAGCCAAAAGAAGAGAGTGATTTTTCTATTCCGGTGGGATTTCCAGAGCCTCTGCCAAAAAATTTTCTGCAAGTTAGCCGAAATCTGAAAGTTCTCCCAATGATGAGCTGTGGTATGCCTCCAACCCCTACAGCTGAGCTGGAATTTTTTGGCATTACTAACCGTGTAACGAAAGAAGGGGATGCCCTTCTCTCGGTGCCCTTCATCTATCCATTCCCATTCCCCAGGGTCCCACTGCAAAAACTTAATTGGGACACCTCCATAGAGCCACAGCCTCCATGAGCCCAGGGCGATCAGAAGCGGGTCAGGATCCAAGTACCACTGTGAAAGAGAGCCATGCTCCATGAAGCCCACTATTCTGACTGTCTGAAATGGTACCTCCAACAAGATATCATCTATGGATCTGGACAGCCTGCCCCCCGAACAAACATCAAAGACTAAGGCATCGTCATGTGTGTCATGAAAAGCAATCACCTGTAAAGGAACTCCCAGTCTGAAAAATGCCCCCATCCAGGTGCAGCAAGTAATAGGCATGTCATCTGTATCCACCCAATCCAAGGGCAAGGCTGCATCAATCTGTCGGACTCTCCCTGCACTCCTCCCTCTGAGATTAAAACCATTTGGGCTTGTCGGTCTGCAGGAAGCTTCCTGAAGGCTTTCCATGCTCCCACAATAGATGTAGGGCCCCTCTCCCATCTTGGCCACTGCATGTAAGGAGAAGCTCCAAGTGGTCTGCCATGCTCATCCAAAATCCTATCATTCCACATGATAGGCTGCCTTTCAATCTCTTCGTGGGTGGATGGGGGAATCCTGTGAAGAGTACTTCTGAAGCTGGCCCATGCTTTCAGGATAGCAACCATAAGAGGGGAAGAGGGAGATCTAAGGTGGACTGTGGTGAAAACCCATCTCGTACTGTGTGTCCAATCCTCTCCTAAAGTGGGCATGCGAGACTGTATGCATCTGATAAAGAAATCCTTCCAAGGCTCTTGCCCTGGCATAAGTCCTCTCACAACGACCTTGCAGAGTAAAGCTCTGCACTATAGATCTGGGTCGATGATATTCAAACCCCCTTCTCTTGTAGGAAGAATCAAGGTCTCCCAAGACACCCTGGCTGTAACATCAGATGTGCCATCTAGACCACTCCATAAAAAGTTTTGTATAGGCCTCTTAAGCTGAGTAATACAATCCCTAGAGTGGCACCAACAAGAGCAAATAAACCAAGCTGTGGCTAGAAGAACCTGGTTAACCACTACCACCCTGGAAGCCAAGTCAAGTTTGGCTGAGCTCCAGAAAAGGAGCTTTCTTTTGATGCTCTCCAACACCGGAGCAAACTATTGTGAAGGAGAGATGCCCACCCCAACCATCATGAAATCATGAGGATAAATAAAACCCCCTCAGAGTGAGGTGGAAAACAACCAAGGCTGAGGCTGAAAGTGCCACCTCAACCCTATAGTAGTTTTAGAGAAGAAAGGAGAATCCTTCCATTCCCTGAAGAAAGAAGCCCTCCTAGCTGAGGCTACACGGGAATCTCCCTGCATACTTGTCCATACGGCCATCAAAGTAGCCAATGTGTGCGAGGGATGAACCTGAGTACCCTCCAAATCCTCTGTATGTCTGTCCAGATACTAGCCAATGTGTGCGAGGGATGAACCTGAGTACCCTCCAAATCCTCTGTGCATCTGACTCTCCAGATATGCCAGGATGCTATGCTCGCTAGAATCTCCCAAGAAGTATCCACAGAGGCATGTACAGCTGTAAAAGGAAGGTGTGGTACCACATCCAACGAACAGGACTCAATCTAATGACGTCGAACTGAAATGGATCAAGAGGAGTCAAATCTCTCATAGAATACCTGAGGCTCTGTAAGAGAAAGCCAAGCCACTGAGCCCCATGTCATAAAGAATGGGGAGTGGGCAAAGTGACTGAAAATCCTAGCTACCCCCATCCAAATCATCCTCGCCTGTCTGCAATCCCATAAGCAATGCTGAATAGTCTTCGAACCAGAGAGGCGACGAGGGCAAGTAGGATCAGCTCCAAACCTGGATCTCCAAAGGTTCACTGCAATCCCACCATGGATAGAGAGCCAAAAGAAGATAGTGATATTTCTATTCCTGTGGGATTTCCAGAGTCTCCTCCAGAAGCACCTCTGCAGATCCACAGTGATATCAAATGTCTCCCAATGAGGAACTCTGATTCACGATCTTTTTGCTTCACATCATTGAGCTCGGTGGACATATTCTTGATTAATTTCTTGTCTGAACCTCTTGAGAAAAGCTTTGAACCTTTGCTACCTAAATGTAGAACAAAAGTCACCCGAAGAGATAAAAGAAGTAATGTGAAATAGAATTCTGATGTAAACATACTTTATCTCCAATCAATATCAATGTCTAGCACGTAGACAGTTCCCATGGAAGGAATCTATGAAATTTTTGAGCTATGGTATCATGCTTCACATGCCACTTGTTTCAATGGTGATGTGGATATCCTTGCATAACTGTTCCTGGACTCATCTAGGTATATGTTGAGAGATCACGCTCAACATCATGTGATCATATGTGCATAGCACCATCATGTGATCATATGTGCATAGCACTAACCCAATAGAGTGCCATAAAGAAAAGGGTTAGATGCCCTAACCATAACCCTAACCCTAACCCTAAATGGGTTTGTATATATTCTACATTTTACTAAATCTAGTGTACAGTTAGTCAATCTACTACTGAGCTGAAATCTCCTGGCATTACTGACCGTGTGACAAAAGAAGGGGAGTTCCCATCAGGTATTTGCAGTGGGACCCCGGAGAGTGGGAGTGGATTGACGCAGGGCATCGATGGAAAAAGCCTCCAAGACCCGGTGGAGAGTAGCCGGGGGTCTGGGTCTAGGAACCACTCTGAATCTGATCCCTGCACCAAAAGACCTACAACACTGATAGGATGAAAAGCAGACTCAAGCAAGATGTCCTCTGTGGACCTAAGCAATCTGCCACCATCTTGCACACTAAAAACTAAAGCATCCTCTTGTGCATCTCGAAAGGCCAAAACCTGAAGCGGAACGCCGCCTCTCGTAAAAGTACTTGCCCAAGTAGAGCAAGTGAGTGGCATATCATCTGTCTACCCAAACCTCTGGAAGGGCTGGCTCAATCTACAAGATCCTCCCTACACTCCCTCTGAGATGTCCTATCAACCTTGATTTGGTCTCCTCTGGAAGCCTGCGGAAAGCTTTCCAAGACCCCATAGATGATGCAGGTCTCCTCTCCCACCTGGACCACTACATGTAGAGTGAGGCACCCAGTGGTCTGCCATGATCATCTAAAATATTGTCATTCCACATGATGGGTTGCCTATCAATCTCTTCACGAGAGGAAGGAGGAATTCTCCGAAGAGTGCTCTTGAAACTGGCCCAAGCTTTCAGAATGGCAACCATGAGAGGGGACGAAGGTTATCTGAGGTGTGCTGTGGTGAAGATCCACCTAATACTACTCATCCAGTCTCCTCCTGAAGAAGGTGTGCACCTCTATATGCTGCTAAAAAGAAAGTCCTTCCACGGTTCCTGCCCTGGCATAAGTCCTCGCACCACTATCTTGCAAAGTAAAGCTCTGCACTGTAAATGTGGATCAATAATATTGAGACCCCCATCCTGTGTAGGGAGGATAAGGGTCTCCCAAGCCACTCTGGCTAAGGCATCTGCTGTGCCATCAAGCCCACTCCAGAGAAAGTTCCTGATCGGTCTTCTGAGCTGAATGATGCAGTCCCTAGGACGGCACCAACATGAACAAATAAACCAGGCAGTGGCTAGGAGGACCTGGTTGACCACCACAACTCTAGAGGCAAGATCCAGCTTGGCTGAGCTCCAAAAGAGAAGCTTCCTTCTGATGCTCTCCAACACGGGAGCAAACTGCTGCGTGGAAGAAATATCCAAGCCGACCTGGCAGCCCAAATACCTGACAGGCACACCCCTCTGAACCCAAGTGAATCCTGATCCAAAAGCCATTGGATTTATGCCAATTTATCTGCGCCCCTGCCGCCAACCAAAATAAATCCAATGCTGTCCTGAAAGAAGTGAGCGTCTGTGGAGTGGCATCCAAGTAAAATGCTGTGTCGTCTGCCAACTCACTCTCAAGTAGCTCCTCTTCCCTTCTGATGGGAAGTCTCAGCCCAAAGATGTCAGCTTGAGATCTAACATAGATACTCGTAGCTTCGGCCACGAACGAAAAAAGGAAAGGAGCAAGGGGGCATCCCTGACGGACTGATCTCGAAATCTGAAATCTCTCACCCCTTACCCCACCAATAAGTACCTGCTGGCTATGGGCTGATCTGTACAAAGAGGAAACACCTCTGATCCAAGCATCAGTAAAGCCAAAACGTAGAATGGTGCCCTCCAAAAAACCCCAATCTACTCTGTCATAAGCTTTCTCAAAATCCAAAAGAAGAATGGCTAGATTCTAGCCACTCTGCATGGCCCAACTCTGAAGCTTCCCAGAAAGAGAAATGTTATAAAAAATACTTCTGCCATGCACAAATCCCATGTGAGTGTCATGAATAAGATCAGGGAGAAGGGGCTGCAATCGGAGGCTGATTGCCTTGGCGAGAATCTTGTAACAAGTCCCCAGAAGTGTGATAGGCCTCCACTGGGACACTAAATTTCTACAACCTCCTTTTGGGATAAGGTGAATGAGACCCTCTGTAAGCGACCCAGAGTCCCAAATGGCCTGCAGGGCTGAAGTAATGTAGTCTCCAATCATATCCCAAAATGCAATGAAAAAAGAAGGGGTGGGGCCATCCGAGAACCCGGGCACTTGCCCTTGTAAAGGGCTGAAAGTGCAAGAAGTGTTGGTGAAAGTTGCATCGAGCAAAACATGCATATCCGGATTCACCAACAAAGGGATGCTCTGCCAAATAGCCTGTCTAGCATCCTCTCTATCCTGTGTCTCAGGATCACAGCAGTAAGAAGGGTGGCATAAAAATATGAAGCTATGCGTAAGACATCATCAGGCTCTGTCTGTAAAACCCCACGTGAGTCAATAAGCTGGGATACACTCTCTCTACTATGTCTAGGGCCAAGAGTAGAGAAAAAGTGTTTATTGACTCTACCACCCATCTAAATCCAGAAGGACTCCCGTGCATGAAAGGCATACTCTGCTCTCTGATCAAGCAATATCTGCTAATGAGCCCTTGCTGTAGCAAGGCGCTCCTGATCCAGCGCTCCTGATCCAAGCATCTGAAGGCCGTTTCTGCTCTTCCCTCTGCAAAGCTGCCAACTGCTGGCGAACACCAATCTCACGTCTGAGAATATCTGGTCTCCTGGTACAAGCAACTGAGAGGTAGAAGTCGCTAATACCAGAAAGGGCAGCAGCTACATGTGATGGATATGGCTGCCCACCCTGGACATGAGAAACCCATATCTACAGGGCTGCCTCTGTAAGGTCCTCCTCTGTGTACAAGGCATCTCGAATCTTGATGGTGGCAGACCGGCCTCTCAAGTGAGGCTCTGAGATAGCCAACACAACAAGAAAGTGGTCTGAAGTGGAAACCCCAGCAGCAATGCATACTGATCCACCTCTGTCTATTGCCCAATCATCTACATAGAATCTGTCAATGCGTGCATGAATAGGCATCTGCTGCCTCTTGTTCGACCAAGAGAACAGGAGGGACTGTGGCTGAATAAGAAAGGCATCGTCCAACCAAGTATCTGTGCCACAGAAGTGAAAAAGGAAGGCATCCTAAGCTGCTCTCTCCAAAGAGTGAAGTCGTCCTTCTCTACCCCCTTTTTTGTCTGACGGTAACTCAACCATGTTAAAGTCACCTCCAATCACCCATGAATCCGCAATGGGGGCCCAGGAGAGCAAATCCTTCCACATAAGGACACGTTCCCCTCTAATGTTGGAGGCATACAGGTTAAGGAAACCAACCCTACGCCCTCCAATCAAAAGAATGATCCACTGAGCTCTAGAGGGAATAATGACTCCGTGTCCAACAACTAAGGGGAGAACCGACTGCGAAACTGAAATAGAAGTGCCCCCCCTGGTGCCCAAGGCAGGCAACCAAAAAGTATGGCCAAAAAGCAACTTGCCTGACTTGGCACAATCTCTAGAATCCACTTTGTGCTCTTGAATAAATAAGAAATATTTTTGGACCTCTTCTCTTGGCGAAATGCCCAACGGTCCTGCTGTCCCTTATCACGCAGCAGTTTATTTTTCATGTTTCATGATGTCCCTTATCACGCAGCAGTTTATTTTTCATGTTTCAACTTAATACAAGTCTTAAAAAGGTATGTGCAATAGTAACTTTGATTGGAGCACTCTACGAGTCGTCGCTCCTGCGAGCTTCCCTCCCCCCATCGCTAGCTACCTCCACTCCCTAGCCCCCCCCCCCCCCCCCCCCGCCGCGACCACCCCCCGCCCCCTGTCTCTCCACCCTCGCCTTCCGCTCGCCATCCCCCTCACCCGCCGCCTCGCTCGCCTCACCCGCCATCCCGCTCACCCGCCACCCATCCCTCCGCCTCGCTCGCCGCCTCCCATCCCCCGCCCCCTGCCTCTCCGCCCTCGCCCCCCCGCCCGCCCTCGCCCACCCGCCCCCCTCGCTCACCCGACCCGCCCCTCGCTCACCCGCCTCGCTCACTCCACCCGACCCCCTCGCTCCACGCCTCCATCCCGCTCCCCCCCGTCCCCCGCGCCCTCACCCGCCTCTCCGCCACTCCGCCTTCCATCCCCCCTCGCCTCCATTCCGCTCCCCCCGCTTCCTTCCGCTCCGCTCTGCTCCCCCGATTTTTTTTTTTTTTTCCGCCTCCACTCCGCTCCCCCGCCCTCCGATTCACCCCTCCGCCCCCGCCACATCACCCCCGCCCCCCCGCCCTCCCGTGCCACCCGCCTGCCCCGTACCCTTCACCCCGCCTCGCCCAACCCCCCCCCCGTTCACCCACCTCGCTTCGCCCGCCCCTCTGCTTCACTTCCCCACCCCGCCTCCACCCTCCGCCTCCGCCACCATCCCTTCCATACCCAGGCGCCATCCTCCCGCTTCGTCTCCCCTTTTGGGGTGGCAGCCTGTTCTTCATCGGAAGCTTGCAGTTAGTCTTGGCGGTATGGCGGCACCCTGCCCGGATCCGGAGGCCCAGTCGGACCCTCCCTCTCCAGATGCCTACCGCGTTATCCTGACAGAGCAACAATCATCCCGTGTGCAGGAGGTTGCCACTAACTTTACCCGTACCTCTGTTTACGGTAGAGTCATTGGACACTCTCCCTCCAGAGCAGCCATCAGGGACTGGCTCCAGTCCACTCTCCTGCTAGAGGATGGCCATATTGAGGAGGTGGCCCTTATGGGAAGGGGCATCTTCTGGCTCAAACTCTCCAATGAGAAAGCTGCGAGCAACCTGATTGCCGGTTCCCCCACATCGGTGGATGGAAAGATTATCATGATAGTCCCGTGGTACCGTGGATTCAGCGCAGCAGATTTTGATGTTCGGTTCCGTATACCTCGCCACCCAGTGACACTAGTTTTTCCAGGGCTTGCTGCTGAGCTGCGGCCGATTGTCAGGGACTTGGGCTCCCATTTTGGATGGGTTATGCACGACACCTTCGCCGATGCGGTGACCACGGCAGGAGCCCCCCGAGTCCGAGTGGCTGTGGCAGACCCTGCGACCCTCCCTGCAGTGATCGAGATTGTGACAGATGCCGGCAGCATCACCCAGAGCATGATAGTCACCGGACAGCCAGGTCAGTGCCTGAGGTGCCATGGCTTTGGGCACTTGGCGGCTGCGTGCCCACGCTTCGCCAGTTCATCTCGACCCCCCCCGCCCCCGCCTCCTCCGCCCCCGCCCCCCCCCTGGACAGTCACGTCAGGAGGAGCCGAGGCAGGCGGAGCCCGGTCCAGAGTTAGTGGGTGGCTGGACCGAGGTTAGAAGGAAAAGAGGAAGGAACAAGAAGATCTGGGATAAAGGCAAGGAGGCAGAGGTTACCCTTCCGGCAGCAGCACCCCAGAGACCTGACAGGCAGCCGCCCCAGGGACCTGGGAGAGCTTCTTCGTCGACGGCAAGCCGCCCTTCACAGCCTCAGATCCCCCCCTCTCCCGCTCCCCCGCCCCTTTCCACTCAGTCCCAGTCCCCCCCCCAGTTTCCCCTCCCTTCGCCCGGCCCGCAGCCTCAGCCTCCGTCTCTTCCTCCTCGGTCTCCTTCTCCTCCCTCTCAGCCCCAGCTCCAGAGGAGTCCCCATCCCCCCCCTCCCTCCGCCCCCCTCGACTCCTCTACAGTGTTAGCTGCACCCTCGGCTTCCCAGTCGAGGGCAGCCCCCGCTCTGCCTCCTCCACCTGCTCCGCCAGTCGCCTCCGTGGAGCTCGAGTCGCCTGCCCCTCAGCCTCCTCCCCCTCCCCCCCCGCTGGCAGGACACCCGGAGTCTACACCACCACCGGAGCAGGCTTCCATGGCCGCTAGCCCCTCAGTGGCAGACTCTGATGGGTCTCAGCTTCAGGAGAGAGCGCTTCCTCGAGACTTTTACAGATCAGGCCCCTGGGACTACTTGGACGTGGCCGACCTTGGGACCTTCCCGGCTTATCTCGACATGAGCATCTTCTTGCTCCGCAAAGGGGCGGATGGGAAGATTGTCGCCTTGGCCCCTAGGGATGGCCCTAGCTTCGCCTTCACGTTCCTCAGCGATGGCACCGAGACCTGGACAGACGACTCGGTTTGGGAGGCGCTCAGAGAGCAGACACACGCCCAGGTCTGTTCCTGGATAGGCCCGTCCGGTGGGCAGCTTCTCGAGACTCAGTGGTCCGAGGGCGATGTGCGCTTGCGGTGGCGCTGCGCCGCCAAACGCTTCCGACTGATTGTGATCCTCAGACCTACCCCGTCATGGCCTCTCCCCCAGGATGTCAGAGCTTGGTCCCATCAGAAACTCCGCACCTTCTATGGGATGACCACTTCAGAGATCTCGAGCTGGCTCGAGAAAGCATTTGTTCATGGCACCAAAGGCCTCTCGCCTTTGTTGAAGGTGTTGAAGGACGGGCAGGACGATCCCGTCTCCCCCTCCAAACCTTCTCATAAGCGGCAGCGCCTCCATTCCGACATGCCTGATTCTTCATCGACTTCGACCGCGAGCAGACAGTTGTTCGCAGCCCCCCATCCCTCGCCATGAGCCTACACCTCGTATCCTGGAATGTGAACGGGTTTCACTCTTCTGGCACCCGTGGTCCCAGGAAGCTCATTTTGCGGCAGGAACTTCAGCCTGCAGTGATTGGTCGTTTGGATGTACTTCTGCTCCAGGAGCACAAGCTCTCTGCGGCTCATTCCCGTAGCTGCGGGAAGGTTCTCCCTGGACGTTCCTACACTTACTGGGAGCCCTCGATCGGCGCACAGGGGAGGAGTGGGGGTGTCTGTACCTCCGTGTGCGAGCAGTTAGCCCAGGGAGTTTTCGGTCATGGCACGTTGATCCCAGGCCGAGCCCTTTGGGTAGGCCTGGATTTGGAGGGATCCAAAATTGGAATACTCAACATCTACGCTCCTACAGACCTCCGATGCAGAGCCACTTTCTGGAGGACACTTACAGGGATTCTTCCAGTCATGGATTCCTGGATTGTTGGAGGTGACTTCAACAATCTGGAGTCATTGGAGGACCAGCAGGGCAGAGGTCCGGAGTTTACAGGTATGGCTCAGGCAGAGCAGTCAGCTTGGGACTCCTTCATCTTCGCGACAGGAGGTAGGGACAGCTGGAGAGACCCGTCCTTCCGGCGTTGGCACAGGAGCCTGGACTTCTCTTGGGGCTTCCGCAGGGAAGGAGGCAGACTCCTGGAGAGGCTTGATAGATTCTATGTCAGTGATTGGGCCATCAGTAGAGGCGGTCAGGCGGGTATAGTTCCAGGGACGACACTTTCCGACCATGCGCCGGTACTCCTCTCATTAGATTCGGCAGCCCAGACCCTCCCCCCCCGGTCATGCAGGATTCCCGATTCTATTTTCTCGAGTAGCAGTATTTGCAGTCTTTGGGACAGAGATTGGGGGGAGTGCACGGATTTGGTGGACTCAGTTGCGCAGGCTCTGCAGGAGTCCAGCCAGATCTGCCAGCTAGCAGCCCTACAGGTTCGTCAGGAGTGGTGGAGTAGAGAGAGAGCTCTTCGGAGGGACCTCGCATCCATTCAGCGACTCCAGCAGGCTTCCCCGGGCTCGGAGGAGCTTCGGATCCAGGCCCTTCGAGCCAGAGCCCTCCTGGAGGAGACACTCCAGCGCCGCTCAGAGTTTTCCTATCACGCCTCTCTCTCCTTCTGGGCCCGGAAGGGTGATCGGATGTGCAGAGAGTTCTTCAGGACGCATGGCCAGAGAGCTGCAGGTGATCAGCTTTGGAGTCTCAGGACAGCGGATGGTCACATCGTTACGGATTCGGGGGAGGTCCTGGGGTTGGCCACTGACTTCTACAGGACCCTCTTCCAGCAGGAGCCGCTTGCCCCTCGTGCTAGTCGTGGCCGTGAGGAGGTGTGGAGGCACATTCCATCCCTGGTCCAGCCTAGCATGCAGGCGATGTTGTTGGCGCCGTTTACCTCGGATGAGATGCTGGAGGCCTTGATGGCTATCGACGGACAGAAATGCCCAGGAGAGGATGGGCTTCCCCGAGCTTTCTTCATTTCCTTCTGGGACCAGATCCATCAGCCCCTCCTTGCAGCTCTGCAGGGGATTTTCAGCAGCGGTTTGATGCCAGAGAGCCTCTCTTCGGGACTGATTTGCCTCATCCCGAAGGGAGGAGATAGACAGGAGATCCGCCAGTGGCGTCCGATCACTCTCCTTACTACCGCCTACAAAATCCTCGCTAAGATGATCAGTGCCAGAGTTCGGCCTCTACTCCCAGACCTCATTCATGACACTCAGACAGGCTTTGTCCAGGATCGCAGTATCTTGGATAATGTCTTCACCTTTTCAGAGGCGGCGGAGTGGGCTCAGCACAGTGGATCACACCTTGCCATTCTACTTCTCGACTTTGAGAAGGCCTACGATCGCGTGGACTGGGCCTTTTTGGAGGGGACTCTGGAGCGGCTAGGTTTCCCCGCAGGATGGATTCAGGGTATCTCAGCTTTGTACAGGACAGCGTCTAGCAGGGTCATCATTGGAGGCAGGATGGGTGAGCGCTTTAGCCTGGAGAGATCAGTGCGTCAGGGTTGCCCCCTTGCTCCTTACCTGTTTCTTTTCTTCGCCGAGGCCATGACTTACTACCTTCGGGCGAGGTCTACCGAGATCCGGGGGGTTCGCCTTCCACTTCGGGAGGACACGGAGCTTCTGGACTCGGAGTACGCAGATGATACAGCCCTTTATGTCCAGGATGATGAGAGGATGCTAGAGAGGGTGCGGATGGCCTTGGAGGTCTTCTGCTCGGCCGCTGGTGCGAAAATCAACTGGAACAAGTCAGTTGGTTTTCTCACAGACCCTGGGGCGTGTTCTCAGTGGGGGCGATTTCTGGGTTTCAGATGGATTCCACGAGGACAGACAGCTAGATACCTTGGCTTCCAGGTTGGCCTAGACATCACGCCAGCTCAGCAGTTTCTCCCGGTGCTAGACTCCATCTGACGGAAGCTGGCTTTCTGGAGTACTGCTAAGCTGTCTCTTGCAGGTCGTGCCTTGGTAGTTAACCAGGTCCTTCTAGCCACGGCTTGGTATGTGGCTTCATGCTGGTGCTTCTCGAGATCCAACGTGGCACAGCTCAGGAGGTTGGTTCGGAACTTCCTTTGGTCTGGGGAGGATGGTCTTAGAGATACCAGAGCCAGGGTTGCTTGGCAGACAGTCATTCTTCCACAGGCTGAGGGTGGCCTGGGGGTTATCGATCCAGAGCTTCAGAGTCAGGCCTTGTTAGGCAAGCTTGTCATCCGCGGTTTGACCCCGGGGGGGCAGACGTGGAAGATGTTACTTCAGCAGGGAATAGGCTCTTGTGTCCCGCGCCGAGGTGGAGAGTGGCCACCGTCCTTCAGGTGGATCTTCACTTCTGCCCCGCTCACTCAGCCCCGTTCTCCACTCGTTCGTAGCCTCCTCATGGTTTGGAGGCGGCTTTGTCTCAGTCTCATACAGTCCCAGCCCAGCTGTCAGGAGGAGATCGATCGCCAGCCGCTCGTCTGGAATGGGCAGGTCAGAGACGCCGAGGGCCTTCAGTTGGGGGAGAGATCACATATCAGGTGGGACGGCTGGATGAGGGGGCCAGCCCAGTCCCTTCGGGTTTGGAGGGATACGTACAGACATCTGGAGATGACCGATCTTGCAGTCGCAGCTGGAGGTGCACGTGGAGTCCAGGCGAGACGCACGGAGATTGACGGAGCGATCCCAGCCGCTTGGTTGGCTCCACCTGAGCCTCAGGTCCTCATGCCTGGAGACACCCGTTGGCTGGGACAGTTCACCCCCCGTGGCATCCCACTGGTGGTCGCAGGACGTTTGGATGACTCCTCTATCGCCTTCTTCGCGGTTTCAGGGGATGGACGACTCAGGAGAGAGGATGCGCTCATCGACCCCCTACTCCCGTGGCAGAGGGTTAGGGTCGTAGGCCTTCTGGGGAAGGTCTGGCGTACCGACCCTAGTATCGAGCAGGACTAGTTGCAGCTTTGGCGTCTTTGGCTATGGGAGGGGCGGGCCTTGTCAGAGCTTGAGTGGGACCCAGGAGAGTGGTGGTGGCCAGAGATTGTGACAGGACAGGGGCCGACTTCCTTCTTCGCTTACAGCACGACTCTGGGCAGGCGAGTTCTCGTGAGGATGCAGAGCCGCCCCCCCACCCAGCGACCTAGCTGGTACGCACAGGGTATTTCCAGGTTCTTTTTGCAGGCATTCTGGAAGGCCTTGTGGGAGAGCTGGCGGCCGCGGAAGATCTCATACTTCCTGTGGCTTCTTGCCCACAAAGGTCTTCCAGTGGGGAGCTGGTTGAGGCAGATAGGCCAGGACGGTTGCTGTCAGATTTGCCATGCGGACGAGGAGTCACCAAAACACTGCCTGTGGAGCTGCACGCGCGCCCAGGAAGTGTGGAGGTGGACCTTCGGGCTTCTTACCCGCGCAGCACCAGAGCTAGGAGTGATCACTTGGGGCGCGTTCTGTTGGTGCAGCACCGCACCTGGTCTTCATCACTTGTTCGAGGCATGCCAGCAGGACCCCACCTTCCTTATCACACAGGGGACGTGGGGGCCACTCGAGGGTATCCCACAGCACCTAGCAGAGGCTGATACAGGAGTTCGGGAGAGGCAGCCAGTCTGGGAGATTATCAGCAGCATTACAGGATGGCACATCTGGACCTCGCGCTGCGCGCAGATCCTCGGTGGCACTTCCTTATCGACTGCCCAGATCATGGCGGAGATTTGGAGTGAGATTATTCATACCCTCAGAGGCCAGTGGGACCAGATTCAGGGAGACTCCCGGGCTGGTCAGGAGAAGCGGAGACGCTTCCTCCAGGCTTGGGACACACAGAGCCTCTTCTTCGAGCAGACTACGCAGGGCCTTCGGTGGCACTACTCACCACCCCGATGGCTGTTCATTCACACTCAGCATATCCCTCCGTGAGAGTATGATTTATTATGCTACCTTTTAGGGCTGCGTCCGGTTTGTGAACGCAGCCCGTCAGCTATAAGCTGACCTCTTGTATTTTGTTCTCGAAGTAATATAATTAGCACTGTTTTTTCGGAAAAAAAAAATACAAGTCTTAAATTACTCCCACGGCCAACCACATGGTCTGTACCGTTTCCTTTTCCTACTCCATCACCATATCAATGGTTTGTAAGTTCATTTTTATTTTTTTCTTGATAGATTCGTCCTCCATTTCTATTCACCGGGACGGTGAATGATCGTGGCGGGGGAAACTGTTACCTTATCACACGACGACCACCTGTCGACAGGCATTGACCACATGACAACATCTGTTGACCACATGTCGACCATGTGTCAACACAAGTTAGCCACGCGTTGACCACATGACAACATCTGTTGACCACATGTTGACCATGTGTCAACACAAGTTAGCCACGCGATCACACGGGTTCATCCAGGAGTACTATCCGAGGCTGTGAACCACAGGTCGACACATGTCAACCACAGGTCAACCAGGAGTATCATGTCCAAAGTAATCTCATCAAGAGCTGCGCACATGGAGAGTGAGCTTAGCACATGGAGCAGGCAGGAGTATTTATATTTACACAGTGGTTCAGTGATACAGTGGTGCAGTGGTGCAGTGAACCAGCTCACCTGCACATGGAGAATTTACACCATCAGGCTGGCGAGTCAGGGAGTCAGGAAGTCACCGTAGCCATCAAGAGAGCCAGCGGCGCAACGGTTCACCTCACCTGCACATGGAGAATTTACACCATCAGGCTGGCGAGTCAGGGAGTCAGGAAGTCGCCGTAGCCATCAAGAGAGCCAGCGGCGCAATGGCTATCCTCAACAGCTAAGGAGATAAGAGGATGACCAATGGGAAGAAAGAGGGGGATTCTCAGCGAAGAAGGGACCCTCCAAGGCGGGGGATGAGGATGAAGGAGAAGGGAGAGAGAGGAAAAGGGGCATTTGGCATTCAGCACTGGAGCGAAAGAGAGGAGAGTGAGGAGAGATAGAGGCTAGAGCTACGAGCTCGCCAAGGAGAGAATGTGGAGAGACTTGTGTGTACCCTCTGTCTACTATGGAAATAGACCTGTGCATTCTTGTGACTTGCGACTTGTGACCTGGGGACACTAGTCCAGTGATATGTACTTTGGCCAACTTGGTCACTTTCTCATCTCTCTTGTCTCTTCCCGATATGGGGATTGTTCACCAGTGTAGGATTTTCTTATTCTGCTTATGTTGTGGAGTTTGCCGGTGATTGTCATTTAGCATAGTGCACTCGTACGTCGTCGTTCACTGTAGTATATCATACGACACTCGCACACTACTGCACGGTGCGCTCTGTCTTCCATTGCATTAGAGCATTGCAGCACGATCCATTGCATTAGAGCATTGTAAAACTCATGCTACTCACGCCAGTGGCCTTTGGCCTCCGGTAATACCTCCGGAAAGATAGGAACCCCTCCCCTCAAACAGTTTATGGCGATCACGATGGGGCACTACTGGTATTGAGTAGCACGAGTGAAGTGGTGATCTAGGGTCCTAGAGAGAGGTCGTATGCCGAGTAGTTCTGAAACATTTGAAGGAGCTAGTGAGAGAACTAGGAGGTACTTGAGGAGAGTGGAGAAAAGACTTCCGGCAGACCAAACTAGGTTCAAGAAGCATTACGTGCGACGTAAGTTTGCGAAGTCCTCAACTTGAGCAAAAAGTGAGCCCATTGAAGCAGTAGCTAGAGCAAGTAACTTCATCGACACTCTCATTGACTTGGATCAACAGGAACCCTGGTGGTCTGATCCGGACTCCAGAGAAGAAGAAGTGCAAAGCGGAGAACAGGTGAAAGAAGAGGGTACTAAGGACGAGGGCTCCTCAAGGACTCATCAAGGTCAAGGCAGCCCCTCTCCTCCTCCTGCAACGATGTCTTCATCAACCACCTCTTCTACTGGAGTGGTGACTCCATCTACTCCTGCCTCGACCTCTTGTGGACAAGCTGCTACCTCATCTATTATGCATAGCTCTGGGCTCCTAGCTAATCCTTCTTCTACATCTATCCCATTGGGGGATATTTTTGCTCCAGCCATGCCTTTACCTGCCATGATGGTTTCATCTCCCTTTCCATCCACACCGGTGTTGCCTTTTCCACCACCTCCTTCCTTCCCTTCTGCCTACTCATCCATGACTTCAGCTCCGTCCCTCTCTTTCCCAAATACTCTCCCATCCTCTTTCACCCCCATATCTTCCATGTTCTCACCCTTTCCCTCTGCAACACCGAGACCCCCCACTTACGCACTACCATCTGGGTACAACTTCTTCTATGACTACATCAGTAGTGACTTCCCCATTGTGGTCCTCCACAGGAGGAGTTGTCGGGGTGGTCTCCTCCTTGGGAACACCAACACTCATTACAGCCCCATCGGGACTCCCTCCAACTCTTGCATCTTCTCCAACCTCTCGGGTGGGGATGGCCGTTCTCAGTCCTCCAGACAGAGCTAGACTTCTTGAGCTACTCAACAAGGTCCACGTGAAGACTCAAAAGTTTAAAGGCCACCTCCATGAGGATGCGGAAGCTCATGTGAGGAAGTTCCTCACAGCATGTAGAGCTAAAGGTGTGGAGAATGAGCATGCATTCCTTCACATCTTTCCCTCGTCATTGGAGGATGCCGCGGATGTATGGTACAGTCAATTTCCTCCAGACCACTTCCAGACATGGACAGACCTAAGGGAGGAATTCTTACGTACTTTCAAGTTGGAAAAATTCGAACACATGATTGTCCAAGAGTTATCCACTGACACCATGAAGCCTGGAGAAAGCATCTCTGAGATGTACAGCAGGATGAGGGTCTTGGCGGCAAAGATGTATGTGCCACCTAATGATGCTGTCATGAAGGGATGGTTTTTGAAAGCATTACCCCCTTCCATTGCTATAAGGCTGGTGGATAAACTCCCTGAACATGCCTCACTTCAAGACTTCCTAAAAGAAGCTGTCAAGATGGAACGGTCACAGTTAAGCTTTGCCTCATCAACAAATACGACCACCCAACTCCCAAGAGAGGAGGGATCATCCGCATGGCAGCAACTCAAGAAGGAGTTAGAAGAAATCAAAGAAGGCCTGAAAGATAGAATAAAGGTGGATGGTCAATCGTCCTTTGAGGCCCAAATTCGAAGTGGCCTTTGGTGCACCGAATGCAAGGGTTCTAACCATGGTTACTGGGAGTGCCCCTCCAAGCGAAAGGTACCTACTTCTACCTCATTTTGTGAGATCCATGGACATGATGCCTCTGAGTGTAGGTACCTCAAAGGATTAAGGAAGCTTCTTCCAGAGTATACCTCGGGGCAACCTCTGGTTGCTGCAGTCAACAGAACGGTACCCATAACTTCTGGTCCAGCAGAAGTATCTCCTGCTCCCCTCTTGCACGAGCATCTGAGCCACCTCCTCCTCCTGTCATGCCACCTCCATTGCTTCCGACTCCCCCTTTGCTCCAAGCTCCTGCCCCCAATTCAATTGGTTCCCCTTATTTCTATCCTCAGCCATACTATGCCCCGTACCAACCACCTATGTCAGGAGGTGGCTATGGACCCTCTTATCAACGCGGTCGAAGGGGTGGTTTTCGAGGTGGACGGGGAGGTGCAGGTAGAGGTACAAACTTTAGAAGACCCATCATGTGTTACAGATGTGGTGAGTACGGCCACTACCAAGATGATTGTACACAGCCGTTCGGGGGACCCTCTTGTACACAGTGCAACACAAATGACCACTACACCAGAGATTGTCCCAATAGAAGACTGGAACCCGCATCCCAAGTGAATATGGTTGATGTAGTAGTGGCGGGGGAGGGCAACAATCCCCATTTGATTGGCGCAGTGTTGGGTGCTGTGACACGGTCACATACAAAAGGTGACAAATGTAAGGGTGACTCAGAGTCAGCACCGGAGACCTCAGCACCAATGAGTTCGACAAGTGTTCCCCCACCGAGGTTCTCCTCCTCAAAGGTACACAGTACGCCCAGGAATAGACCACCCATGCTGGCTTCTGATAGTGATTCAGAAACAAACTCGAAGGGCGCACAGCCATTAAGGTCAACCACTAACTCTGGGAGTGCCTCATCCTCGGGTGATCACTCTATGCCTTTGAGGTATCAGGAGGTGGTAAAGGGTGTCATGAGAGATCTTCAAACAAGTTCTGAAGATGAAGGTAGCACACTTCAGCTTCCATCCCGCAAGTCCAGGACTGTGAGGTTTGCAACAGAGTGACAACCCTCGGACAGTACCGGGATAAGGAGGCACGAGTAGGTCCTCCCACTTTGTCCCCAACAGCACTCAACAGAGAAGGGGCTATGGGGACAAGACCTAGTCCTGCCCAGGAAAAAGGGAAAGGAGTGATGGAAGAGAAACCACTGGAGACAATGACTCATAGTTCAGACCTACATCCACATCCTCATGTAAGCTTCGACCCTCGGCCAGAGGCTAGGAGGATGAGGTTGCAGAAGGCTAATGCTAGTGTCCACCACTACTCCCTGTTTGAAGATCTTATGAGTTTCAAACCCAACCTCACTCTACGACAACTTTGTCTGTTGTCCCCCCAAATCAAGCATCAGACTATTACATTTCTGAATCGCCTCCCAGGAGGTCGACACAAGGGATCTACTCCGAGTGGGCCAACACCAGAGACATTACCGGCTCAGCATGGGTCTACACCGGACCACTTCTCTGCCTACGCTTCCCTCACTTGTGAACAAAGTCCCAAGCTCACCGTGGAGATCCATGGAGTGGAGCTGAAAGACGTCTTCCTCGATGGTGGGGCGGCTGTGAACATTATGCCGAAAGGTACACTCCAAAAACTAGGGTTGAAGTTGACAAGTGATGCTCACTTTCTGGTACACATGGCTGATCAACGCAGAGTAAAACCAATGGGTGCAATCAAAGGTGTTCACATGAAGATTGACGGAGTAACTTTTCTCTCCAATTTTGTTGTCCTTGATATGACCGAAAATGAACAAACTTACCCTCTACTTCTTGGTAGGCCACGGTTGAGGTCTTCAAAAGCCATTCAGGATTGGTCAACTGATGAAGTTCGATTGCCCCTGGGATCGACATCCCTCGAAATAGATATGGTCACACGGCAGGCAAGGCACATACCAATAGAACTAGGAGAGGAGGATTTTGAAGAACAAGCCGGAGTCGAAGAGGAGCATCGGGCCTGTGGGGACTGGCCCAGGGGTGGTGACCAAGATATCAATGAGGAGACAATCCTGGAAGGATTTGAAAGTTTGACCTACTTGTTGGATCGGGCTGATCAAGAAGACGAGGAGGCTGTCATTTTGGATTGGATGGAAGCCCTAGGCTCCTTAGCGGTCAACATGGTGGAACTATGCCAACAAGAAGATCAAGAAGAACACCTACTTGTAGTATCAGAAATCCACCCAGAACGACAGGGTCTGGCTGAACTAGTTTACGAAAGGATGCCCTTTGGACTTTGCAATAGTCCACACATGTATAAGAGAATGGTCACTAGGGGTACTACAGTGGACACCACGGATCGTAATGAGGACAATGATGGTACTGCAGTAAACATTGAGGATCGTCTAGTGGCCGACATGGAGGACATTGGTCAAAATGATGCTGACAATACTATAGGATACAATGAAGGATCTACTGTGGACGAGGCTAGTACTGCACAACCCACCAATGGTACTCCAGAGTACAATCATGGTATTACGGTGCACAACCATGGTACTACGGTGTACAACCATGGTACTGCTGAGTGCAATGATGGTCATACAGAAGACAGAAACACTAATGAAGACGAGACTGATGGTGATAGTGATTTAGAAGAAAGTGACATAGACATTGCTGAACTTGAGGAGAATCACCACCAACAGCTTGAGGTCTTGGGCGGACCCAGGGTGCATGCCGGATACAGAGGTGAGGACATGACCAATCTCACTTTGCTTGACCTTTTCTTATCAGAAGCCGACCACCCCTCAATTCAAGACCTTCCAGAAACCACTTATGAGGTGGAAGGCTTACCTTACCGGGGCATGCTGAAATAGTCACCGAGGCATCGAAGGCATACAACATCTGCAACATCTACTGATTATACATCTCAGTCAATGCCTGAGAACCCCCCAGTTACTTACCCCCCCTCTTGGTTGAGAGAAGTGGAGGGGGACTTTTCCCTTGAAGATACTCCAGGACATACAGGAGTGAGAATGGGTGAACCAAGTACCTCAACATCCCAATGCATTGCCCCTATTGATGAGGCACGGAACTGGCGGTATCTCAACATTGGAAGTGAGGACCAACCCAGGCATTTGAAGTCAGCCACTTGGGTCTTGGAACATGACTATCTTCTAGCTGCAGTCACCGACCTTTTTAAAGAATTTGTGGATGTCTTTGCTTGGTCCTACAAGGATCTAAAGGGGGTGCCCGCTGATTTCATGGAGCATAGCATCGACTTATATCCAGATGCAAACCCTGTGATTAAAGGTCCATACCGCATGAATCCCAACTACGGCAAGGCAGTCCAAACATATATACATAAAATGGAGCAAGCAGGATTAATCTACCCAGTGGATTACTCCAATTGGGTTAGCGGAATTGTCATTGTACCCAAAAGAGAGACCGGCAAACTTAGAATATGTGTTGACTATCGGAGTTTGAATGCTGCAACACGACGTGATAGGTTCCCCCTTCCCTTCACAGATAGAGTGTTGGAGACAGTGGCAGGACATGCTTTATACTCATTCATGGATGGATATAGCGGGTACAACCAAGTCCGAGTGAAAGAACTGGATCAGCCCAAGACTACCTTTGTCACTCAATGGGGAACATACGCCTACCGAATGATGCCCTTTGGACTATGTAATGCCGCGGCAACCTTTCAACGACTTGTAACCAAACTCTTTCAAGAGAATATCGGCAAGTTTCATGAGATATTTCTAGATGACTTCTCTGTTTTTAATGGTAAATCGGCCTCCCATCTTGATCCGTCCATACAAAATGATCATCTACATAAGTTGAGATGGGTCTTTGATAAGTGCAGAGAAGTGCGCTTGTGTTTGAACCCTGACAAATGTTTCTTTCTCGCACTCCGAGGTGTTCTCCTTGGTCATATTGTTTCTGCTGAGGGCATGACCACGGATCCCGCAAAGGTAGAGGTGATCATCTCATTGCCCATCCCTCGTACACCCAAAGAGGTGAAGTCCTTCTTAAGGCATGTAGGATATTATCGAAGGTTCATACGTTTCTATGCCGACATTGCTATTGCACTGACAGAACTCCTACATCAAGACCGATCGTTTGTTTGGGCCACCCCACAACAACTAGCCTTTGATGATTTGAAGCATCGCCTCGTGAAGGCCCCCATCCTCAAGCAGCCCGATTGGGATGTAAATTTTCATGTCCATGTGGATGCTAGTGGGTGGGCAGTAGGTGCTATACTGGCTCAACCTAACCAAGATACCAAGATTGATTTGCTGATCTATTTCGCGAGTCGACAACTCAATGGAGCAGAACGCAATTACAATACCACAGAAAGGGAGGGCCTCGGCATGGTTTATGCCATGACCAAGTATCGTCACTACCTCTTGGGCAACAAGTTTGTGATCATCACTGATCATCAAGCTCTTAAGTATTTATTGAATAAGCCTACTCTTGGTGGCCGGATAAGCAGATGGATTCTTCTTTTTCAAGAATTTGAATTCGACATTGTGGTGAGGGCTGGGAGACTACATCAACCTACAAACCACTTGTCCAGGTTACATTCCGGGGAACCAGGCAGTGGTATCACCGATGACTTACCCGATGCGGGCTTGTTCGGAATAACGGCACTACCTCATGAATGCCTATTTGCGGTGGACTACTTCCCACCATGGTATGCCAACATAGTACACCTCTTGTCTACAGGGGGCTTTCCTCCAGGATTAACTCCAACAGAGAAACGCAAGCGGATCCTTCAAGCTGCTCCTTTTAAGTTGATTGCAGGTCAATTGTACAAGCTCGGGAAGGATCAGATCTTGAGACGGTGTGTGCTTCCGCACGAGACACAATCCATTCTTAAAGAGGCACATGCTGGCATAGGTGGAGGGCATATGGCCTCAGATGCTACTGCTCGGAAGATCATGCGAGCAGGGTTTTGGTGGCCCAAGCTCTTCCGCGACTGCCATGTTCATGTGACCAGATGTGATTCATGTCAACGAGCGGGCCCCAAGCCTACAAGGCATGAGTACCTCCCTCTCAAACCATTCACTCCAGTGCCTCCCTTCTATCGCTAGGGATTGGATTTCATTGGACCCATCTCTCCTGCCACACGCCGAGGGAACAAGTATGCTCTGCTTGCCACCGACTATGGAACCAAATGGGTCGAAGCCAAGGCAATCAAGAACTGTACAGCCCAGGTAGTAGCCACATTTCTATATGACCAGATCATCTCTCGGTTTGGTTGTCCTGTTGAGTTGATGAGTGATAGAGGGTCTCACTTCCTAAATGACACCATTGCTGCACTAGTTCACCTGCTACAAATAGTTCACAAATTTTCATCTCCCTATTACCCACGTGCCAATGGTCTAGCTGAGAGCTCAAATCGCACAATGTGCGGGATCGTGCATCGACTTTGCCTAAATTATTTAGCCGATTGGGACGACATACTTCCAGCTGCTTTATTCGCCTATCGAACTGCTTACAAGACGAGTACTGGGTATTCACCCTTCGAGCTGGTCTATGGACTGGAGGCCGTTATGCCTTATGAATTTCATCTTGACACTCACAGGATTCTTCCAGACAAAAATGACAACTTTGAAGCCTACACAATGGAACGCTTGTGGGATTTGGAAGCACTGGCAGAGCATCGACGTGAAGCAGTTTTCGCTCAAGAAGTGTGGCAGAAGCAACAAAAAGCTTGGCATGACCGGAACCTCAGAAAAAGAAATTTCAAAGTCGGAGATTTAGTACTCTTGTATTCCAGCAAGTTTCTCAAACACAAACCTAAGTTTGTGAGTGGTTGGACAGGTCCATTTTTCATTGCCAAGCTTATCCCAAGTGGCGGAGTCTACTTGGCCACTTTGGAAGGCAGACTCCTACCTGCACCAGTTAATGGGTCACGCATCAAGAGGTACCATGATCAATGAGAAAACACCCTCCTAGTCCTTCTCCTTCCTGGTGACATCTTCTCCCTCTGAGTGAGGGCCACTTTCTCTTTCTACAAGGGTCCTCCTCTCTGCCCCTAGTACCACTTTCTCTCTCTACATGGCTCCTCCTCTCTCCCCTTGGTGCCACTTTCTCTCTCTACATGGGTCCTTCTCTTTCCACCCGAGTGTCACTTTCTCTCTTAAGTGAGCCCTCTATTTTTCACCCCGAGCCACTTTCTCTCTCTAAGTGTGACCACCTTTTTTTCATCCCGTGCCACTATCTCTCTCAAAATGACCACCCTTTAAATGCGGCCTCCCTTTTTCACTCTGTGTCACTTTCTCTCTCTAACTACGGCCTCCCCTTTTCATCCTGTTTTACAAACTCCTTCTCCTTCTACCTTCTCTCCAACTTCTACCTCTCTCTTTCAAACACCTTCTTTTTCCACCCTCTGTCCAAGTTCTACCTCTTTCTTACAAAACCCTTCTCTTTCCACCCTCTGTCCAAGTTCCACCTCCCTCTTACAAACACCTTCTCTTTCCACCCTCTGTCCAAGTTCTACCTCTCTCTTACAAAACCCTTCTCTTTCCACCCTCTGTCCAACTTCTACCTCTCTCTTACAAACACCTTCTTTTTCCACCCTCTGTCCAAGTTCTACCTCTCTCTTACAAAACCCTTCTCTTTCCACCCTCTGTCCAACTTCTACCTCTCTCTTACAAAACCCTTCTCTTTCCACCCTATCTCCAACCCCTACCTCTCTCTTACAAAACCCTTCTCTTTCCACCCTCTGTCCAACTTCTACCTCTCTCTTACAAAACCCTTCTCTTTCCACCCTATGTCCAACCCCTACCTCTCTCTTACAAAACCCTTCTCTTTCCACCCTCTGTCCAACCCCTACCTCTCTCTTACAAAACCCTTCTCTTTCCACCCTATGTCCAACTCTCCACCTCCCTCTTACAAACACCTTCTCTTTCCACCCTCTGTCCAACTTCTACCTCCCTCTTACAAAACCCTTCTTTTTTTTTTTCCATGAAAAAGACTTCCAATAAGTAAGAACAAAAACCCGCGAGAGCAAGCTCAAAGCGGAATACATCATGAAATCATGAGGATAATAAAAAACCCCTCAGAGTGAGGTGGAAAGAATCCAAGGCTGAGGCTGAAAGTGCCATCTCAACCCTGTAGTAGATTCAGAGAAGAAAGGAGAATCCTTCCATTCCCTGAAGAAAGAAGCCCTCCTAGCTGAGGCTGCACGGGAGTCCCCCTGCATACCCGTCCATACGGCCATCAGAGTGTGTACGATGTCTGTCCAGATACTGTCCAGATATACTGTCCAGATACTAGCCAATGTGTGCGAGGGATGAACCTGAGTACCCTCCATAGCCTCTGTGCATCTGGCTCTCCAGATATGCCAGGTTGCTATGCTCGCTATAATCTCCCAAGAAGTATCCACAGAGGCATGTACAGCTGTAAAAGGACGGTGTGGAACCACATCCAACGAGCAGAACTCAACCCGATGACGTCGAACCGAAATGGCCCGAGAGGAGTCAAGTCCCTCATAGAAAACCTGAGGTCCTGTAAGAGAAAGCCAAGCCACCGAGCCCCAAGTCATAAAAAGTGGGGAATGGGCAAAGTGACTGAAGATCCTGGCTATCCCCATCCAAATCAATCTCGCCTGTCTGCAATCCCATAAGCAATGCTGAATAGACTCCGAAGCAGAAAGGCAACGAGGGCAAGTAGGGTCGGCTCCGAATCTGGACCTCCAAAGGTTCACTGCAATCCCTCCATGAATAGAAAGCCCAAAGAAGATAGTGATCTTTCTATTCCTGTGGGATTTCCAGAGCCTCCTCCAGAAGTATCTCTGCTGATCCGCAGTAATACCAAAAGTCTCCCAATGAGGAACTCTGGAGGGTCTCCAGCCTCTACTACTGAGCTGAAATCTCCTGGCATTACTGACCGTGTAACGAAAGAAGGGGATGGTCTTCTCTCGATGCCCCGCGTCAATCCACTCCCACTCTCCGGGGTCCCACTGTAAATACCTGATGGGAACTCCTCCATAGAGCCAAAGTCTCCAAGACCCGGTGGAGAGTAACTGGGGGTCAGGGTCTAAGAACCACTCTAAATACGATCCCTGCATCAAAAGGCCTACGACCCTGATAGGCTGAAAAGCAGACTCAAGCAAGATATCATCTGTAGATCTGAGCAATCTGCCACCATCCTGGACACTGAAAACCAAAGCATCCTCCTGTGCATCTCGGAAGGCTAAGACCTGAAGTGGAACCCCGCCTCTCGAGAAAGTACCTGCCCAAGTGGAGGAAGTGAGAGGCATATCATCTGTGTCTATCCAAGCCTCTGGAAGGGCTGTCTCAATCTGCAAGATCCTCCCTGCACTCCCTCTGAGATGTCTTGTCAACCTTGACTTGGTATCCTCTGGAAGCCTACGGAAAGCTTTCCAAGATCCCAAAGAAGAAGCAGGTCCCCTCTCCCACCTGGCCCACTGCATGTAGAGTGAGGCACCCAGTGGTCTGCCACGATCATCTAAAATACTGTCGTTCCACATGATGGGCTACCTATCAATCTCTTCCCGGGAGGAAGGAGGAATCCTCCGAAGAGAGCTTCTGAAACTAGCCCAAGCTTTCAGAATGGCAACCATGAGAGGGGATGAAGGTGATCTGAGGTGTGCTGTGGTGAAGATCCATCTAACACTGCTCATCCAGTCTCCTCCTGAGGAAGGTGTGCACCTCTGTATGCTGCTGATAAGAAAGTCCTTCCACGGTTCCTGTCCTGGCATAAGTCCTCGCACCACTATCTTGCAAAGTAAAGCTCTGCACTGTAAATCTGGATCAATAATATTGAGACCCCCATCCTGTGTAGGGAGGATAAGGGTCTCCCAAGCCACTCTGGCTAAGGCATCTGTTGTGCCATCAAGCCCACTCCAGAGAAAGTTCCTGATCGGTCTTCTGAGCTGAATGATGCAGTCCCTAGAACGGCACCAACATGAACAAATAAACCAGGCAGTGGCTAGGAGGACCTGGTTGACCACCACAACTCTAGAGGCAAGATCCAGCTTGGCTGAGCTCCAAAAGAGAAGCTTCCTTCTGATGCTCTCCAACACGGGAGCAAACTGCTGTGTGGTAGAAATACCCAAGCCGACCTGGCAGCCCAAATACCTGATAGGCACACCCCTCTGAACCCAAGTGAACCCTATGTCAAGCCCCCAAACTGGAGTGTCCTCATCACTGATCCAAAAGCCATTGGATTTATGCCAATTTATCTGCGCCCCTGCTGCCAAGCAAAATAAATCCAATGCTGTCCTGAAAGAAGTCAGTGTCTGTGGAGAGGCATCCAAATAAATTGCTGTGTCATCAGCCAACTCACTGTCAAGCAGCTCCTCTTCTCTTCTGATGGGAAGTCTCAGCCCAAAGATGTCAGCTTGAGATCTAACATAGATGCTCATAGCTTCGGCCACGAATAAAAAAAGGAAAGGAGCAAGGGGGCATCCCTGACGGACTGATCTCGAAATCTGAAATCTCTCACCCCTTACCCCACCAATAAGTACCTGGCTATGGGCTGATCTGTACAAAGAGGAAACACCTCTGATCCAAACATCAGTGAATCCAAAGCGTAGAAGGGTGCCCTCCAAAAAACTCCAATCTACTCTGTCATAAGCTTTTTCAAAATCCAACAGTAGAATGGCAAGATTCTGGCCACTCTGCATGGCCCACTTTGAAGCTTCCCAGAAAGAAAAAATGTTATCAAAAATAATTCTGCCATGCACAAATCCCGTCTGAGTGTCATGAATAAGATCAGGGAGAAGTGGCTGCAATCGGAGGCTGATAGCCTTGGCCAGAATCTTGTAACAAGTCCCCAGAAGTGTGATAGGCCTCCACTGGGACAATAAATTTCTGCTACCTCCTTTTGGGATAAGGTGGATGAGGCCCTCTGTAAGCGACTCAGGCATCTCGACAGAGTCCCAAATGGCCTGCATGGCTGAAGTAATATAGTCTCCAATCATATCCCAAAATGCAATGAAAAAAGACGGGGTGAGGCCATCTAAACCTGGGCACTTGCCCTTGTGAAGGGCTGAAAGTACAAAACCCTTCTCTTTCCACCCTCTGTCCAACTTCTACCTCTCTCTTACAAAACCCTTCTCTTTCCACCCTCTGTCCAACTTCTACCTCTCTCTTACAAAACTCTTCTCTTTCCACCCTCTGTCCAAGTTCTACCTCTCTCTTACAAACACCTTCTCCTTCCACCCTATGTCCAACCCCCTACCTCTCTCTTACAAAACCCTTCTCTTTCCACCCTATGTCCAACTCTCCACCTCCCTCTTACAAACACCTTCTCTTTCCACCCTATGACCAAGCCCCTACCTCCCTCTTACAAACACCTTCTCTTTCCACCTTTGTCACACTCATCTCTTTTTCTTCCATCTTCCATCCTGGATGCACGTCCAACCTATTTTTGGCACTTAGCTAAATGTGATAGATATGCTAAATTTGGCAAATAAGCTAAATTTGACGAATATGCTAAATTTAGTGGATATGCTATTTTTGGTGGATAAAGTTAAGTTTGGTGGATTTGCTTTTTGGCTCTCTCTCCCCTCCATCGGTTCTCTCCACCCTTTACACACCACACTCAAAAGTGCGCTAGTTTGGCGGCCAACTATTCTCCTCCCAACTCTCCTCTCCTTGGCAACCAGCTCTCTCCCTCCTCCTTGGCAACCAGCTCCTCCTCTCAGCTCTCCTCTCCTTGGCAACCAGCTCTCTCCCTCTCCACGCAGCTCCCTCTCCTCCCCTTCTCTCCCTCTACTACTCGCCACCCTGCTTCTCCACCTCTCTCCTGCGCAGCCCCTCCCTCCTCTCCCTCCTGCGCAACAGCCCCCCCCCCCCTCTTCCTCTACTCTCCACCCTGCTCTTCCCCTCTCTCCTGCGCAACCCCTCCCTCCTCTCCCTCCTGCGCAACAGTCCCCCCTCTCTCCCTCTACCTGACCTCCCCCCTCTCCTGTGCAACATCCCCCCCCCTCTCTCCCTCTACTCGCCACCTGCCCCTCTCCCCCTCTCCTGTGCAACAGGCCCCCCCCTCTCTCCCTCTACCCACCACCCTGCCCCTCTCCCCCTCTCCTGTGCAACAGGCCCCCCCTCTCTCCCTCTACCCGCCACCCTGCCCCTCTCCCCCTCTCCTGCGCAACAGGCCCCCCCCTCTCTCCCTTTACCCGCCACCCTGCCCCTCTCCCCCTCTCCTGCGCAACAGGCCCCCCCCCCTCTCTCCCTCTACCCACCACCCTGCCCCTCTCCCCCTCTCCTGCGCAACAGCGCCCCCTTCCCTTTCTTCCTCTACCCACCACCCTGCCCCTCCCCCTCTCACCTGCGCAACCTCTTCCCCCCTCTCCCTCTACCTACCTCACCCTCTCTTGTGCAACAGCCCCCTCCCCTCTCTCGCTTTACCCACCACCCTGCCCCTCCCCCTCTCTCCTGCACAGCCACCCCCCCCCCCCTCTCCCTCTATCTGCCTACGTCCCCCTCTCTTGAGCAACTCTCCCCCCCTTCTCCTCCCTACACCCTCTGCATCACCCCCTCTCCCCTCCTTGCTCCAGCCCCCCTCCTCCCCCCTCCTCACCCCTCCTTCCCTATCAGTCTACATCCGTCCTCTTACTCTCCCTCTCCATCGACACCCCTTCCTCACTCTTTTCCTCTCCATACGAAGCATGGGCCTGCACTGGTGGCTCTGCTAAGGAATTCTCTCGTAGCAGATTCCGGGCTCCTCTCTTATTAACCTCGACATCAACACCTCCTCCTTTCTCCTTGCCTCTCCAGACCTCGACATCGACACCCCCTCCGCACTGTTTTCCTCTCCATACGACCATCGTTCATGCCTACCCGTGCCCCTCGCCACAAGTACAAACCCAGATTACCCCGCGATACTAAATTCGTTGACTTCCATCGGGCTCGAGTAGGCCACAAAACAGGATCGGGACCATCTTCCATGGCATCACTTGGCAAATGCACCACTGATGACCTGGGTGCCGGGTCTACACCACAGAGCACTTCCAAACCACCTCGAGCAGCTGCAGATTCACCTCCCTCCAATAGGATCACTATCATATCAGATGAGGAGCTATCCCTCTTTTCGAGTTCCTCTGATTCAGATCATGGAGGCTCTGACTATCTGCCTCCCACAGGTACAATCAAAACACCATCCAAGGCATCCAGTGGGCACAGTGGTCACAATAACGGTGGCGGTGATTTGGCCCCACAAAGTACAGCTTGTGATCTTCCACCCCCGGCTTCATCCTCCTCGATCATTCGGGTGGTTTTCAAACCTTTCCTCGATCCCACACTCAAGCTATCTAGCATCTTGTCACCTGATGAGATAGCCCGCATGTCTCTCATGGAGTTTGATGATGTCACACTTCCCCAGGTGGACGTCCAAATGGGTACTGCGTTCTTTCAATCTTATGACTTTGCAATAGACACATTTGGATTCTTGAATTCCTGTCACATGTTCACTCCTAGTCTTGTATCCACATATCTCCGTCTTCCCACACTTCCCTTTTTGCCACCTCACACCGACTCACCCACATTCCTGTCCTTCTTGTCTACCTGTAAAACTCATCGTAGAGGACATGAGTGCAAGAAGGTTCTCGAGGGAAACAGCCGAGAGGCGCTTCTAGCGAGGTATTTGTTCATGCACTTCTACTCTGCCCCAGGCCACTTCTTCATCACCAAGGCGATCCATTCTGCCTTAGACTCCATTCTCTCGGTCACTCCCTATGATTTCGCCTCACTCTTCTACTCTGCCTTTCGTAACATAGTTCGCAAGCGTCGGGGCACATATACCTGTACTTGTGGGCCCCGCCTCACCTTCTTACTTCATCAGTGGAAGGCCAACCCTCCTTCCATTGTCACAGGTCGCCTCCCTTCATCATCTCTCTCCCCTCCTGTCACCCCCTCTTCCACATCGTTCACTGTCACTTCCAGTATTCCTTGCCCCGGGACTGCCTCCTCTCCTCTTTCGATCAGGAGGACACCTCGGCGAGCGCCACCTCATGAAGTCTTCACCGGAGCTTCTTCAGTATATTCTGTTACCGGTCCCACAGGGTTCCCATCAGTGACATGTCTTGTACCTCCATCAGTCGTGCCCGTGCCAGGACTTGCCTCTCCATTAGTCACACTTGTCCAGGCTTCTCCAGGGATCTCCAGACTTTCAATGGGAACTTTCAATGGGAGGGATTGCACCAGGTACACCTCCTGTTGTACCAGTGACGACGACTGTTGTACCAGGGACTTCCTCGAAAGGTGTATTGTTACGAAGGACTGCAGCTGTTTCATCTTCACTCCCTACCACTTTCACCGATGCAGTCATCACCACAGTTCAGGCAACCTCTGAGCATGTTCTGGACCAGGTGTTGGACCTGAATCTTAGCCTGGGACCCGACTCCCACGGGCTTTCTCAGGAGATGTCATCCCAGGGTGTACTTCACATTTCGGCCTCCCCAGGCAAAGACAGGAGTAGAGACTAGAGTGGGAGCCCCTCTCGAGGAGATCCTCCATCAGCCACTTCAGCATCAGAGGAGGTATTTGAGGGAGGGATTCTGCCCCAATCTGTGGATTGCCCACCCCTTCATGAGAATGATATGTTCACAGCTTACATAGCTGCTTCATCGGGCCCACCTGTTTCAAATATTTCCCTGGTGGAAAAACAGAATGAAGATTACAGCCAACTACTATCTGTCCTTCACAAAAAATGCTCACCAGTATGTGGGGAAGAGGAGGATCTCAATCAAATCTTCACCATTCCCTTGCAGGACTGCCTCGCATAGAAAAAAAAGATCTCCAGGGCCCCGACATGTTTTGTGCACTTGGACAAATTGGCACCTACAAGAAACCTGTCAACCGAGGAAGAGGGAGCTCTCCCTGACATGTTTGAGGAATTGGGGGACGTCATTAATTTGGCAAACAAGATGAATTACAGCGACAGGTATGCGTGGATGAAAAGGTCCCTGCATCTTGCTCAGCGTATCATGGATGACACCTTCACGCAGCTTGGGACAGCGGTCTTCAATTCCACAGGTTATGCTCATAAGCTCCTCTCTCAACAGCAACATTTGAAGTTAGAATTCGAGAGAGCACATGCAGCCCAGTAGCGCGCCACAGACATGACACTTCGACAACAGGAGGAAAGGTGGTAGAAAGAGAAGGACTCAGCAATACATGAGTGTGACATCGCTTGGAATATTCAGCAGGCTGCCCTTGAGGATCGCCTCCATAATCACAGGCAGGAATGGGAAGCAGAAATGACAACTCTACGCAGCCAACATGCCGCAACTTTGGCAACTTTGCAAAGCCAGCATGTCACAGAGGTGACCAGATTTCACCAGGAGATTACACAGTTAAAGAGTCTTTGTCTTCCTCCGAGATTGCCAAGGAAAAATCAGAATCTAGAGTGGCTGAATTGGAAAAGAAGCGTTCATCCATGGAGGAAGAATTCACAGATCTTCAGACGTAGTTGGCCACCCTCCAGACTTCCCTGTCCACCTTGCAAGGGCAAAAGGATCATTACTACCGGCGATACCACCGATATAAAGCCAAGTATGAAAATCTGAGAAATGTGATGGACACACTTGAGTGTGAGGAGGGAGCACCCCATCCACAGATACATATGACTGAGCCAGAGCAAAGGGATGAGCAAAAGGCCACAGAGCGAAGAGGAGATGGCAGAGGAACAGGCTGCTGATTACAGCCCTCAGTAATCTCATATAAGGGTTGATACATGGGTGTTTGGGTTTTTTTTTTTTTTCACTGATAGATTTTGCCAAGCTACTTGGCCCTCACTGTAAATATCAGTGTTTTACCTCAAGATGTACTCAGTTTTTTTTTGCAATTTTCCATGCTGTCCCTTATCACGCAGCAGTTTATTTTTCATGTTTCAACTTAATACAAGTCTTAAATTACTCCCACGGCCAACCACATGGTCTGTACCATTTCCTTTTCCTACTCCATCACCATATCAATGGTTTGTAAGTTCATTTTTATTTTTTTCTTGACAGATTTGTCCTCCATTTCTATTCACCGGGACGGTGAATGATCGTGGCGGGGGAAACTGTTACCTCATCACATGACGACCACCTGTCAACAGGCGTTGACCACATGACAACATCTGTTGACCACATGTTGACCATGTGTCAACACAAGTTAGCCACGCATTGACCACATGACAACATCTGTTGACCACATGTTGACCATGTGTCAACACAAGTTAGCCACGCAATCACACGGGTTCATCCAGGAGTACTATCCGAGGCTGTCAACCACAGGTCGACAAATGTCAACCACAGGTCAACCAGGAGTATCATGTCCAAAGTAATCTCATCAAGAGCTGCGCACATGGAGAGTGAGCTTAGCACATGGAGCAGTCAGGAGTATTTATATTTACACAGTGGTTCAGTGATACAGTGGTGCAGTGGTGCGGTGAACCAGCTCACCTGCACATGGAGAATTTACACCATCAGGCTGGCGAGTCAGGGAGTCAGGAAGTCGCCGTAGCCATCAAGAGAGCCAGCGGCGCAACGGTTCACCTCACCTGTAGCAAGAAATAGGTTTGTCATCTGTATCCACCCAATCCAAAGCCCAGCATTGCAAGTCTGGGTCTATGATATTGAGACCCTCTTCCCACGTGGGGAGAATCAAGGTCTCCCAAGCCACCCTGGATAAAGCATCTATTGTACTATCTAGTCCACTCCATAGAAAATTCCTATGGGACACTTAAGCTGAGTAATTTAGTCCCTAGACTGGAACTAGAAAGAGAAGACAAACCATGCTATGGCTAATAGAACTTGGTTAACAACCATCACCCTAGAAGCAAGGTCAAGTTTGGCTAAGCTCCAAAAAGGAAGCTTTCTCCTGATACTCTCCCAACACGGGAGCTAACTACTACAATGGAAAGATCTCCATACCAACCTGGCATCCCAAGTATCTGACAGAGATATCCCTCTTTGAATCCAAGTGAAATCAATATCATCCCTCCACTCCGCAGTGTCCTCCTCATTAATCAAAAAGCTATTGGACTATTCCAATTAAGATGTGCACCTGCTACAATACAAAACAAATCCAATGCAATCATAAAACAAGGGAGTGTTTGAGGAGTGGCATCCAAGAAAACTGCATTGTCATCCACCAACTCACTGTCTAAGAGCTCTTCCTCCTATCTCAAGGGAAGTCTCAGCCCAAAATATCAGCTTGAGATCTAAAAAATATACTCAACCTTTAGACACACAAACAAAAAAAGAAAGTAGAGAGCATCCCTGATGGACTCATCTAGAAATATAAAATCTCTCTCCCCTTACTCCTTTGATAAGCACCTAGTTGTGGATTGATCTGTACAAAAAGGAAACACCTATAATCCATGCATCTAAAAATCCAAAACGAAGAAGGGTGCCTTCTAGGAATTCATTCTACCATGTCTGATGCTTTTTCAAAGTCTAGGAGTAGAATGGCCATCCTTAAGCTGCTCTTAATGACCCAACCCAAAGCAAATGAGAAGACATTATCAAAAAAAATCATGCCATGCACAAATCATGTCTACCTTTCATGAATAAGATCTGGAAGAAAGGGTTGCAAATGCAAATTGATTGCTTTTGTAGGTGACCAAAATACGTAATTGGCCTCCATTGTTGCGACATCAAATTTTTGCAACTTCCCTTTGGAATAAGATGAATGATACCCTCTGTAAGTGAATTCTAGAGATATCTACAATGATATGGTGTTGTAGGCCATAAGTCAACTATATGGTTGACCAATACTTGGGTACTATATATACCAAGTACTTGTATTGTTTCATTTGAACATTTCAGTTGGAGTTCACTTGTGGTCACTTCTTTGTTGTCTTGTGTTCACAACTCTTCTCCATTCTTGTTCCTATATGTGGATGAATTTGTTCAACCATAGTACTTTAGGTGCTTCAGGTACTACTGAGACTAGACTCCAAAGTACTTCAGCCATATCATTGAGGGGGGATTTGTAGAGATATCTACAATGATATGGTGTTGTAGGCCATAAGTCAACTATATGGTTGACCAATACTTGGGTACTATATATACCATGTACTTGTATTGTTTCATTTGAACATTTCAGTTGGAGTTCACTTGTGTTCACTTCTTGCTCTCGTGTTCACAACTCTTCCCCATTCTTGTTCCTACATGAATCACGCATAACTCTATTGTCCCAAATGTGCAAGGCTATGAGAAGCCGATTCAAAATTTTTGAAGAATTCACAGGGGAGACTAACAAAAAGAATAGAAACTAAGGGGAAAACTAACAGAAGAAGGGGCTAGACTAGCAAGGGAGAGGGATCATAGAAGGAGGGACATGGTAAGGAGGGTGGAACTAGGAAGAAGAGGGGAGGAGATGGAGAGGGGAGGGAAGAAGTAGGTAGAAGAGGGAGAGGGGGATAAAGCTATATGGCCCTTTACGGGCACCATATAGGCTATATAGCAATAGGTGGGGGCCTAGGTAGGAGAGGCAACTACAGGGAGTGGGAGGAGGAGGGCAGCTAGAGGGGGGAGGGGAGGGGCAGAAATGAGGCAAGGGGAGTCAGGCAGCAAGTCAAGCAGTAGGGGAGGAGCAGCATCTCAAGGTCATCATAGTGATATATGTATATTTTCAAGTCACATATATTCTTTAATAAATTATTCAAACAAATGTCCTATTACTACAGGTACCTTTAATCACAAATATATTATTTACATAAATGTCCTACTACTATAGGTACCTTTCAAATCCTGAAATGGAGCCAAGCAAAATACTTGTTGTTTCCAAGGCTGCATATGGACTATGTTCTTGGATCACTGCCATGGAAGCATATGATAGAGTCGCAAAGGTTGTTGCACCCAAAAAAGCAGCTCTAAAAATTGCCGAGGAAGAATATAATGAAGTTATGGAAGCCCTTCAAATCAAGCAGGCTGCACTGAAAAAGGTTTATTTTTTATAGTATACCAAAAGCTTAGCGTAGATCATATTTTTATGTGAGGTGCAAACCTGTGCTTTTGGTGAAGTTCATATTTCTGTAGCTATTGCAAAATTATATATTACAAAAAAAACCAATTTTATCTAATCTTATAATGTAATCTATCTACTTGAATTCTTTGATTAGGTTGAAGATCGGCTAGCAGAGCTAAGTACAAGGTTATATGAAGCACAAGAAAAGAAAAAATCTGTCCAAGATGAAGCAGACCTATGTGCCAAGAAGATTGACCGAGCAAATCAGCTCATGTCAGGGCTTGGTGGGGAAAGAGTTAGGTGGACTTCTCAGGCTGAGGCATTTGGAAAACTTTATGTACAATTGACAGGGGACATCCTACTTGCAGCAGGAATGATAGCATACTTAGGAGTATTTACACCAAGTTTTCGGGATCAGTGCTTACAGGTAAACAAACCTCTCTCTCTCTCTCTCTCCATAAATGTATGTGTGGGCGTGTGTATGTTGCTCTTTTTTTTCGACATTCTCTACAGAAATCTTTCTTTGATTGTTTGCAAACTCATTACATAGATTATAAAGGATTTTCATATACTGAAATATTCAGCTGATGTATTCTTGAGCTCATTTTCGGGGGAAGCTACTGTGCAATATAAAGCATTAAAATTTCCACCCAAAAAAAAAGTGAGTGTGTTGCTCTGAATCTCATGGTTTCTTGCTACTACTACAACAGCAGCTTCAGGCTTGTTTCCCGGTTTCCATCCTATGAGGTGGGGATATGATCTTCTCTTTTATTGGGTTCATTATTGGGCACTATGGACCTTATGGAAGCACTGCAATCATAGGGTCTTTGGTAATCCTTCTCTTGCCAAATATCATTTTTCCCGTGCATCGTTACGCAATCACTTTATGATTGTCTACATGCGTGGGACTTACATTATCCTGCTTTCTTACTGCAATCATAGGGTCTTTGGTAATCCTTCTCCTGCCAAATATCATTTTTTCTGTGCATCATTACGCAATCACTTTATGATTGTCTACATGCGTGGGACTTACATTATCCTGCTTTCTTATCATATAATGAGGCTTTTAATATTTATGGCAGATTTTCCCTTTATTTGGGACTGCTTTTTATAATATATTGATAGTTGGTTTTCGCCCAAAAAAGTGTGCGTGTGTGTGCCTACATACATCCGAGAAAGAGAATGCCAAAATTGTTTATAATGCAGCCCCAAACCATTCTGTCTATAATGCCTCCACCTTGGATTTTGGATTATGGAATTCATATATGGTCTATGAATTGTCCTGCCAAGTGGTGACGTAAAAGATTGTGATTGCTTTGGAGCTGTAAATTGCCTCTTCGCCAACAAGTGTTTCTATGGTGGGTGATGTTAGGGGTTATTCCATTTTGGTCAACGCTTAGCCCGATGACATATTGCTCCTATTGTCTGTCACAAATGTTTGGCTCCTAGGGAATCCTTGCTCCATCTCTTTCGGCATTGCCCTGTCACTCGTGACTTTTTGTTTCTTTTACAGTAGCATCTCCGAGCCAAATTCCCTACTGCTTGCTTTGGCAAGCTCTTCTGGATATTTGGCATCTGTCTACCGAGGCCAAACTTTCCTCTTTTCTTCGCAAGGGTTTGATATTGGGACCCTCTGGATTCTATGGAAGGACATGAATCATAATGTCTTTGGAGACTCCACTTTATTCAGGTTTTCCTATTTCCAAATGTCACTAAGGCAATCCTTTTATGATTACCTTAGTGCTTGTCAGATAGATTCCTCTATCTACTTCTCTTATATTGAAATATTCTGATGTTTTTGTAATGGCTATAGTGGGCTACATTTGCAGCTTTGTATTCTGCTTCACTGGAGGAGAGAGACACACGGTCTTGCTTCTTATTGAACCATGAGATGCATGCTGAGCCCAATGAGAAGTAATAGCCAGAAGTGGACCTGCGATCATCGATATTCCCTGACCAATCTGAGTTAGTGAAGCCACTCAGAGAAATGTCACCATAGGAAAAGGTACCCTGGACGTATCTGAGAACCCTCTTCGCTACATTCCAATGCGTGACTGTGGGACTATGCATGAACTAGCTAAGAAGCCCTGTGGCATAGGCAATGTTTGGCCATGTGGAGCATATGTAGATCAAACTGCCCCCTGCCCACCAACCGCCGCATGTACAATGTGCCATCAAACTTTTCAACTGTATCATGCTTACTTAGCTTGATTCCCTTTTTCAATGGAGTGGCCACAAGCTTACAGTTCCCCATCTTAAGTTTCTGCAACAACCCCTTCGAATATTTTGTATGTGACATAGAAATCCCCTCCTGGTTTTGCCAAAATTCACTGCCAAAACAGTAGTGTAAGAGGCCCAAATCTATCATGTCAAAAGTATGACACAAGACAGACTGCACTGCTGCAATTTTTTGCAAATTACTGCCATTGAGTATGATGTCATCGCCATAAAGAACAAGCTTGAATAGATCTGGATTTTGTTGCATAACATATAATTTGGCTTTGCATGAAGGGTTGACAAAGCCCTGGGACAGCAAGAACTGATCTATCTTATGATACCATGCATGAGACGCTTGCTTTAGCTGATGCAAGGCTTTCCTGAGCTTGCATGCCTTGTGCTCTTGTCCTTGAACAACAAACCCTTGGGGCTGATGCACATAGAACTCCTTCTTGAGATCCTCATTGAGGAAGGCCATCTAGCCCCTCGCCCCCCCTCCTTTCCCCCCGTCCCCTCCCTCCCTCTCCCTCCCCGCCCTCCCTCTCCCCCCCCCGCTGCCCCTACCCTGCCCCCTCCCCCGCTCTCCCCCCCCCCCCCTCCCTCCCTTCCTATCTGCCCCCTCCTTTCCTCTCCCCTGCCCTCCCTTTCTCTCCCTGCCAGCCCCCTCCCTCCCTCCGAACCTGCCCCCTCCATCCCTCCTAACCCCCCCTTCCTTCCTAACTCAGTCCCCTCCCTCCCTCCTAACCCCGCCCCCTTCCTAACTCAGCTCCCTCCTGCCCTCCTAACCCCGCCCCCTTCCTTCCTAACTCAGCTCCCCTACGCCTCCCCCCTCAGCCTACCTCCGTCTACCCCCCTCAGTCTATACTCTCCTTCCCTTCCCCTCTCTCCTACCCTCCCCTTTCTCCTTCCTGCGCCCGTGTTCGAGGGCGTCCTAGGCAGTATTTTCACGGACGGAGCCTTTTCAGTGTTGGAATTGGCCTTTTCACATCGATTGGCAAATGGATCCCCATTCAGCCAATCTCCGTCCACTTCCACCGGCCATGAGAACTGTCATTTTTTCAGAAGATGAGTTGCAGCAGCTCAAGAAAGATGTGGAATTAGAGGGCTCCACATCACTTTTCGCCCGCATCTTTGGGTCACACCCTTCCAGATCACAGGCTAGAGACTGGATGCTGGCGGCGTTACCAGGAGATCTCGCCCCACACCTTAGGGATATTCGACTTCTGGGACGTGGATTCTTCCAAGTGGTTTTCGACTCCCACGAGTCCACAGCCCTTGTTCTCAAAGCTAATCCCCTGGCTTTGGGTTCAAGGAGGATCTTTCTTTTACCCTACACCTTGGGCTTTGATCCGGTCGACAGGTAGGTCACATCACTGTTCATTAGATTTCCTGGTCTTCCTCAGGTCTACTATCGACTGCTTGTCACTATTGGAGCCACATTTAGAGTGGTCACTGAGATCCCCACTCTTCTTGGCATGCCTTCTCCCTCAGTAGAGGCAGTCAATGCAGACGGGGTGCCTTGTGTTACGGTCATTGTCTCTGACCCTAACATCTCAGATGACCACATCATGCTTCAGCGTCCAGACGGCTCTCTCTTTCGATAGAGAGTTGAGATTTCAGGTAGATAGGACTAGTGCAGGATTTGCGGGACCCTTGGGCACTTTGCTAGAGACTGCCCAAGGAAGAGAAAAAGACCCAAGAGGTCTTCTGGTGCAACACCTTCACGTACTATCCCGACTGCACCTCCCCAGCACCCTGTAGCACGCACTCTAGGATCATTAGGAGCAGCAGGGCACCCTGCTTTGCACACCCAGGACCACAAGGGGCAGCGGAGCGCCCAATGCCCGCAGCACACCCAGTACCACGATGGAGAGCTATTAGAGCGGCTCCCTTACCTCAGGAGGAGAACTTTGATCCTGTTCAGGCAGACGTCTTCTAGACTCCAGAGGTGGATGTTGCTGCAGCCCCAAACACTATAGTTCCACATCAGGAGGGGGCTTTAGATGCACCAGCCCCAGTCACCTTGGTTTCTGACCACGAGGGGGCTACAAGCACTTCTTCCCCGCAGACTGTTCCTGCCACAATCAGGACGACCGAGAAAGTGCAGGCACAGATGAGGACTCCAGATTCCTCTTCAGCCCAGCCACAGGCCTCCTTAGCACCTAGCTCCAGTTCTGCTGATAGAGGCCTGGCAGGTCCTTCTCCTCCATCTTCCACGAGTGCAGGTCTTCTTCGCACTCCTCGGTTCGACACTGGCAGATTCGGCGACTTTTATGGATGAGGAGGAGTTTGTGCCCTCCACCTTAGGGGTCCCGGTCTTGGGGATTTCTTTTGATAGGGCCTCCCCTTCAATAGGTGTGGGGATCCTTTCACCTGTTGAGTTTCCTGCCCTCAGCAGGAGTGTTTTGGCCCAGGGGAAGATGGTCTCCTATACTAGGTCGGGTAAGCCTTTCCATCTAGCATCCTCTTGTCGATGAGGATAGTCAACTGGAACATACAAGGCCTAGGCAAAGTTCCACACCGTCGTCGTAGGCAGCTGATCCGGAATCAGCTTCATCCAGGTGTCACTGGAGGTGCTATTGATATCCTTTTTATCCGAGAACACAAGTTGGATGCTAGTGATTGCTCTAAATCAAGCAAACTACTTTCAAGACATACCTTCTGGTCGCCTGCTATGGGCACAAGGGGAGGTACTTGCATTTCGGTCTCTCCCTCTATTCTCCCCTTGGTTGCTGGTCATGGTATTATTTCCCCCTCTAGAGCTCAATAGATCATTATTTTGATTGGAGGGCGTAAGATTGGTCTTCTCAATCCTTATGCTCCCAACAACAGAGGGAAGCAGATCTCCTTTTGGAAGGAGTTACTCTCTTGGGCCCCATTGCAGATTCTTGGATCATTGGTGGCGATTTCAACATGGTTGAGTTGCCATCAGACAAAAAGGGAGGTAGACAGGGTGGAATTCATTCTTTGGAGAGGGCAGCCTGGGATGCCTTTCTTTTTCAATACAGTGGCAGGGACACTTGGTTGGATGATGCCTTTCATGTTATGCCACAGTCACTCGTGTACTCTTGGTCGAACAGGAGAATACACATGCCCATCCATGCACGTATTGAAAGATTTTATGTAGATGATTGGGCACTTGACAGAGGAGGATCTGTATGCATTTCTACTGGGGTTTCCACCTCATATCATTTTCTACTGGTGTTGCAGATTCTTGAGCCTCATCGGAGAGGACACTATGCCAGTGTTAGGATTCCGGATGCTTTTTATGTAGAGTAGAGCCTCACGGAGGACATTTTACAGATTTGGGTTTCTCACATACAGGGTGGAGCTGTCCGCCCATCTCAGGTAGCTACAGCCTTATCCGGAATTAGTGACTATTATCATACAGTCGCTGATTCCAGGAGATGTGAGATTCTCAGACGTGAGATTGGTATATGCTAGCAGTTAGCGTCCCTTTAAAGGGAAGAGCAGAAGAGGCCCACAGATGCTTGGATTCAGGAGTGCCTTGCTGCAACAAGGGCTCATATGCAGACATTGTTGGATCAGAGAGTAGAATATGTCTTTCATGCATGGGAATCCTTTTGGATTTAGATGGGTGGCAGGGTCAGCAAACACTTTTTCTCTACTCATGGGCCTAGACATAGTAGAGATAGTGTCTCATAGCTTATTGACTCAGACGGGGTGTTACAGTCAGATCCTGATGCTGTCATGCATGTAGCTTCGGATTTTTTTCCATCCCTTCTTACTGCGGATCCGGGCACACATGCTATAGATGATGCCAGAGAGGTTATTTGGCACTGTATCCCTGTACTGGTGAAGGATGAGATGTATGTTTCTTTGGATGCACCTTTCGCTAATGCAGAATTCAAGACTGCATTACTTGCCCTTCACAAGGGCAAGTGCCCATGGACTTATCCCTTCCTTTTTTATTACTTTTTGGGAGCAGATTGGTGATCACATTACATCAGCCCTGCAAGGCGTGTGGGACTCTGGTGAGATGCCGAACTCACTTACAGATGGTCTCATTCATCTCATCCCAAAGGAGGGTAATAGGAATCTAGTGTCTCAATGGAGACCCATTACTCTATTGGGCACTTTTTACAAGATTTTGGCAAAAGCCATCAGTTTGCGGCTACAGGTTTTTCTTCCAGATTTGATTCATGACATGCAGACAGGGTTTGTGCATGGCAGAAGTATTTTTGATAATATTTTCTCATTTTGGGAGGCCTCAGAATGGGGCCATGCAGAGCTGCCAGAGATTGGCCATTCTCCTCTTGGACATTGAGAAAGCTTACGACAGAGTAGACTGGGATTTTTTAGAGGGTACTCTATCTCGCTTTGGTTTTTCAGATGCATGGATTAGAGGAGTATCCTTTCTCTACAGATCAGCCCACAGATTCTTATTGGGGGGGTAAGAGGGGACAGATTTCAGATTTCCAGATCAGTCCGCCAGGGATGTCCTCTTGCCCCTTTTCTTTTTCTGTTTGTGGCAGAAGCTATGAGTATCTATTTTAAATCTCAAGCTGATATTTATGGGTTGAGGCTTCCTATTTGCCGGGAAGAAGACTCCTAGATAGTGAGTTGGTAGATGACACGGCTGTTTTTTTGGATGCCAACCCCAGGACACTCACTTCATTCCGGACAGCCTTGGATTTATTTTGCACGGCTGCAGGTGCACACATAAATTGGCATAAATCCAGTGGTTTTTGGATTTGCGATGATGACACCCCGGATTGGGGTAATGATATTGGCTTCACTTGGGTACAGAGGGGCGTCTCCATCAGATACTTGGGCTGCAAGGTTGGGGTGGGAATCTGCACTTGCCCTTGTGAAGGCCTGAAAGTGCAGTCCTGAACTCTGTGTTGGTGAAAGGTGCATCAAGCAAAACATGCATATCCGGTTCCACCAACAAAGGGATGCTATGCCAAATAACCTGTCTAGCATCCTCTCTATCCCGTGTGTCAGGATCTGCAGTAAGGACGGCATAAAAATCTAAAGCTATGCGCATGACATCATCCGGGTCTGTCTGTAAAACCCCATGCGAGTCAATAAGCTGGGATACACTCTCTCTACTATGTCTAGGGCCAAGAGTAGAGAAAAAGTGTTTATTGACTTTGCCACCCATCTGAATCCAGAAAGACTCCCGTGCATGAAAGGCATACTCTGCTCTCTGATCAAGCAATATCTACTGATAAGCCCTTGTTGTAGCAAGGCGCTCCTGAATCCAAGCATCTGAAGGCCGTTTCTGCTCTTCCCTCTACAAAGCTGCCAACTGCTGGTGAACACCAATCTCACGTTTGAGAATATCTCGTCTCCTGGTATAAGCAACTGAGTGGTAGAAGTCGCTAATACCAGAAAGGGCAGCAGCTACATGTGATGGATATGGCTGCCCACCCTGGACATGAGAAACCCATATCTGCAGGGCTACCTCTGTAAGGTCCTCCTTTGTGTACAAGGCATCTAGAATCCTGATGTTGTCTCTGTGTCACCATGGACTTAGGTACCCCATAATGGAATGAAGCCCACACTCTTTGACACATTGTGTTGAGTTTTTTTTTTTTTTTGCAAAAAAGAGACTTCTTTTAAGTATTAAAGAAAACTGTTAGAGCAAGCTCCATACGGGAATACGGGATACACCATGCAATGCATGAAAAGCTCAAGAGCCAAAAAGAAAGGATTGGGGCTGATAGTGCCATCTCAATCCGGTAGCAACCTCCGAGAAGAAGGGAGAACCCCTCCAAACTCGAAGAAATACAGTCCTCCTAGAAGAGGCTTGCCCGTGAAGGGCCCTGCATGCTAGCCCATATGGCTATCAAAGTGTGAACCGTGTCACTCCAAATACCCGTGAACATCTGTGATGGGTGTATCTCGGTGTCATCCAAGGCCTCTGTGCATCTGGCTCTCCAAATGTGCCAAGAGGAAATGCTAGCCAAAATCTCCCAAGAGGTGTCCACTGAAACATGTGAAGCTCTGAAAGGAATATGTGGTACATCCTGAAGAGTGCAGGGCTCTATCACCTGCCGGCGGATCGAGAGTGCCCATAAAGAAGACTCACCCTCATAAAACACCTAAGGCCCAGTAAGGGATAACCATGCGACCGAGCCCTAGGTCATAAAGAAAGAGGAAGTATGAAAAATGCTGAGTATCTGAGCAACTCCTTTCCAAACAATTCTTGCTTGATTGCAGTCCCAAAGGCAATGTCGCACTGACTCCTCTGCAGAATGACAGCAAGGGCAAGTGGGATCAGCCCCAAATCGTGATCTCCACAGGTTCACTGCAATCCCTCCATGAATAGAAAGCCAAAAGAAAAGAGTGATCTTTTTTCTGAGGGATTTCCAAAGCCTCCTCCAGAAATTCCTACGCAAATCTGCGGTGATGAAGAAGCTATCCCAATGGGGGGCTCTGGAGGGAATCCAACCTCTACTGCTCAGCTGAAATCTCCTGGCATTACCAACCGTGAAACGAAAAAAGGGAATCCCCCTCTCTCGGTGCCCATGATCTATCCACTCCCACTTTCCTGGGTCCCATTGCAAGCACCTAATAGGTGCACCTCCATATAACCACAACCTCTAGGATCCCAAGGCCAAGAGCAAAGGGTCAGGGTCTAAGTACCATGGATGGCCTCACCCCTTCTTTTTTCATTGCATTTTGGGATATGATTGGAGACTACATTACTTCAGCCCTGCAGGGCATTTGGGACTCTAGCGAGATGCATGGGTCACTCATAGAGGGTCTCATCCACCTTATCCCGAAAGGAGGTTGCAGAAATTTAGTGTCCCAGTGGAGGCCTATCACACTTCTAGGGACATGTTACAAGATTTTGGCCAAAGCAATCAGCCTCTGATTGCAGCCCCTTCTCCCAGATCTTATTCATGACACTCAGATGGGATTTGTGCATGGTAGAAGCATTTTTTATAACATTTTCTCTTTCTGGGAAGCTTCAGAGTGGGCCATGCAGAGCGGCCAGAATCTAGCCATTCTACTCTTGGATTTCGAGAAAGCTTATGACAGAGTAGATTGGGGTTTTTTGGAGGGCACCCTTCTACGTTTTGGCTTTATTGATGCTCGGATGAGAGGTGTTTACTCTTTGTACATATCAGCCCACAGCCAGGTACTTATTGGTGGGGTAAGGGGTGAGAGATTTCAGATTTCCAGATCAGTCCATCAGGGATGCCCCCCTGCTCCTTTTCTTTTTTTGTTTGTGGCTGAAGCTATGAGTATCTATGTTAGATCTCAAGCTGACATCTTTGGGCTGAGACTTCCCATCAGAAGGGAAGAGGAGCTACTTGATAGTGAGTTGGCAGATGACATAGTAGTTTACTTGGATGCCACACCACAGACGCTCACTTCTTTCAGGACAGCATTGGATTTATTTTGCTTGGCAACGGGGGTGCAGATAAATTGGCATAAATCCAATGGCTTCTGGATCAGTGATGAGGACACTCCAGTTTGGGGGCTTGACATAGGATTTACTTGGGTTCACAAGGGTGTGCCAGTCAGGTATTTGGGCTGCCAGGTCAGCTTGGATATTTCTTCCACGCAGCAATTTGCTCCCGTGTTGGAGAGCATCAAGAGGAAGCTCCTTTTTTGGACCTCAGCCAAGCTAGATCTTGCCTCTAGAGTTGTGGTGGTCAACCAGGTCCTCTTGGCCATGGCTTGGTTTGTTTGTTCTTGCTGGTGCCGTTCTAGGGACTGCATCACTCAGCTCAGGAGACCCATCAGAAATTTTCTTTGGAGTGGGCTTGATGGCACAGCAGATGCGTTAGCCAGGGTGGCTTGGGAGACCCTCATCCTCCCTACACAGGAAGGGAGTCTCAATATTATTGATCCAGACTTACAGTGCAGAGCTTTACTCTGCAAGATGGTGGTGCGGGGACTTATGCCAGGGTAGGAGCCATGGAAGGCCTTTTTTATTAGCAGCATACAGACGTGCACACCTTCCCCTCTCATGGTTGCCATAATGAAAGCATGGACCAGTTTCAGGAGCACTCTTCGAAGGATGCCCCCTTCCTCTCGTGAAGAGATTGATAGGCAACCGATCATGTGGAATGATAGTATATTGGATGATCATGGCAGACCACTTGGTGCCTCACTCTACATGCAGTGGTCTAGGTGGAAGAGGAGACCCGCCTCATCATTGGGGTCATGGAAAGCTTTCTGAAGGCTTCAAGAGGACACCAAATCTCAATTGACAAGACATCTCAGAGGGAGTGCAGGGAGGATCTTGCAGATTGAGGCAGCCCTTCCGGAGGATTGGGTAGACACAGATGATATGCCACTCACTTGCTCCCCTTGGACAGGTACTTTTACGAGAGACGGTGTTCCTCTTCAAGTTTTGGCCTTTAAAGATGCACATGAGGATGCTTTGGTTTTTAGTGTGCATGATGGTGGCAGATTGCTCAGGTCCACAGAGGACATCTTGCTTGAGTCTGCTTTTCAGCCTATCAGGGTTGTAGGTCTTTTGGTGCAGGGATCAGATTTGGAGTGGTTCCTCGATCCAGACCCCCAGCTTCTCTCCACCGGATCTTGGAGGCTTTGGCTCTACGAGGGAGTTCCCATTAGGTATTTGCAGTGGGACCCTGGAGAGTGGGAGTGGATTGACGTAGGGCATCGAGAGAAGAGCATCCCCTTCTTTCGTTACACGGTCAGTAATGCCAAGAGATTCTAGCTCAGTAGTAGAGGTTGGAGACCTTCCAGAGTTCCTCATTGGGAGACATTTGATATCACTGCGGATTTGCAGAGGTGCTTCTGGAAGAGACTCTGGAAATCCCACAGGAATAGAAAGATCACTCTTTTCTTTTGGCTTTCTATCCATGGTGGGATTGCAGTACACCTTTGGAGATCCAGGTTCGGAGCCGGACCCTACTTGCCCTCGTTGCCTCTCTGCTTTGGAGACTATTCAGCATTGCTTATGGGATTGTAGACAGGCGAGGATGATTTGGATGGGGGTAGCCAAGATTTTCAATCACTTTGCCCACTCCCCATTCTTTATGACATGGGGCTCAGTGGCTTAGCTTTCTCTTACAGGTCCTCAGGTATTCTATGAGAGACTTGACTCATCTCGGGCCATTTTGATTTGACGCCATCAGGTTGAGTCATGTTCTTTGGATGTAATACCACACCTTCCTTTTGCAGCTGTACATGTCACTGTGGATACCTCTTGGGAGATTCTAGCGAGCATAGCAGCCTGGCATATCTAGAGAGCCAGATGCATAGAGGCATTGGAGGGAACTCAGGTTCATCCCTCGCACACATTGGCTAGTATCTGGATAGACACCATATATACCTTGATGGCCGTATGGATGAGTATGCAGGGAGACTCCCGTGCAACCTCAACTAGGAGGGCTTCTTTCTTCAGGGAATGGAAGGATTCTCCTTTCTTCTTTGAGACTCCTACAGGGTTGAGGTGGCACTTTCAGCCTCAGCCTTGGTTGTTTTCCATCTCACTTTGAGGGGGTTTATTTAACCTCATGATTGATTTCATGATATATTCCGCTTTGAGCTTGCTCTCGTGGGTTTTTTCTCTTAATAGAAATCTCTTTCTTGGATTTTTTTTTTTTTTGGAGTGTTCCAATTCTAGAATTGGTTTGGTTCTCAGGAATTGACCACATGTTGTCAGGATTGACCACATGTTGACCATGTGTCAACACATGTCAACCATATATCGTTAGGTGTTGACCACGTGTCAATCATGTATCGACATATGTCAATCACAGGTCACCCAAGAGTACCATACCCAAGGCGACCATGCCTCGACACATGTCAACCACAGGTTCACCCAGGAGTGCCATGCCCAAGGTGATCTCATCTAGAGCTACGCACATGGAGGGTGAGCTCCGCACATGGAGCAGCCATGGACATTAACAGTTGCACATGGTGAAGACATGTATAGTGGTTCAGTGGTGCAGTGGTCCAGCTGAAAGGGGCACTTGGGGCTGAAGAAGTTGTGAGTGGCTCGCGCGTTGAGCAGCTCCACTATGGGAGCAAATTTGACGCATCTTGGCGTCTTGTACTGGTTGATCGACGCCCCCCTCGCCAAACAGTAATCCATCAGCGCATCGAACGTCCCTTGCTTCACCACCCTTATCTCCAATGGCCCTATCGATTTGTCTGACACCCTTCCTTGCCTGTACACTGAATCCAAACAGTCCTCTATCGCTAAACAACAATCCTCAAATACCGACGCTCCTGGGAGTTGGGGAGTATGGGGGGGGAGAGTGAGCATTCGGTGTTTGGCATTGGAGAGAGAGAGAGAGAGAGAGAGAGAGAGAGAGAGAGAGAGAGAGAGAGAAAGAAAGAAAGAAAGAAAGAAAGTGTATTATTGTCCACTAGAGGCCAAAATGGGCCCATGGGACATCAAGAACTCTGCATACAAGATAGCACAAACTCAACGTGCCCCAAAGAAGAGGCATCGTCGAATATCATCTAAGTGCTACGCAATATAATGCAAGTGAAAGTACATAATGTCAAATCTGAGCCTAAATACAGAGTAAACTAGATGCAAGGAAACCGCCCCCGGGTGCAAAATGGGGGGGATGAGCACAATATGCCAATGCAAAGATACAAGTCCAGGTGTCACGGAGTCTGAGAACCAAAATAATACTGGAAATCCTGTCCATCGACTCTGCCTCCTGCTATGAGAGTACAAATCTTGGCAAAGGTGAGGTGAGCGGCTGGTGGGGCGAGATCTCCATGAGTGAGTCTCCTCCGAAATGCTGCCATCATCCTGGATCGTCTGGAGATGAAGCGGCGAGTACGTCCCCTATGTAACAAGATCCTGCGGCGTCTACAAACCATCTCATATGTACATCCACATGGTGGAGGCATGTGTCCTGTGTGGGCTCTGCCGTCCTCGTGCTCCTCCTGGTCTCTGTCCTCTGGTATGGCGTGTGCCTGAGCTCTATGAGGCTGGGCTCTATCACGCTCCGGTCTGTGCTCTCTGAGGTAGTCTCGCCGAAGCATAGTGGCCTCCCTGACATAAAGGGCTAGGCAATGCTGATCCTCGTAGTCCATCACTCGTGAGAGAGGTCCAAAGCCATCCGTGAAGAGACAGTGGAATCTACCTCTGATCTCATAATATAGCGGGCATCTGCAAATGAAGTGCTCCTCTGACTCCACCTCTCCCATGGTGCAACAAGGGCAGATCCTGGTCTCTCGGCCTGGTCGCCGTCCATCCTCCATGCGTCGCATCCTACCAGCCTCTATCTCGAGCTGATGCGAAGAGACTCTAAGCTGGCCGAGGGCAATCCTCAGTGAGTGGGACATGTGGGTACCTGTATAGCCTGGTGGGATGACAAATCCATCCTCTGAGATCCGAAGGAAGTGGTCACGATATGTGGCCATCTTCACCGGAAGCTGCGTGGGATAAATCCAAGTGCGATACGTATGAAGCTGCAGCAAGTCTGCTCTCGTGACCTGGCTAAGCTCGTGGCGAGTCAACTCGAGATGAGGGGCATCTATGCTGTATCGGAACGGAGGCAGTCTATCCATGTCTAGTCCAAGGGATGTGAGCCATCTAGTGAGTCTGAAGTACCAGCAGTATCGGGTCCCTGATCGTGCCAACTCCATAGAAGATGCAAGTGCTAACCATGGCAACCGAGCTCTGCCTGCTGCTGAGTCTCCAAACTCCCTGACCCTGTGCAGATACATGACCGACTGAAACGCTGCATCCAATGCAAGGGGAGTAGCTCCAAACTCTGCTAGTATGATCTCGTGCGGAACTGTAGCCTTGGCCCTAATGAGCCGAGAGAACATGATGATCTGTAACCTCTCTACTCGTCTCCAATCTGCAGCGCCGAGGTCTCCTGCCCAGAAAGGAGCTGCATACATCGCAGCTGGTCTCACCAATGTATCAAAAAGCAAGGATTTCGTATCGGGATGCTGAAAGTGGGACTGAAAACACTGACGCTCGAGATGAGCCAACGAAGCATACCCTTTACTAATCCTATCTCGTGCTGCATATGTCATGGTGAAGACCGGTCCCCTGAAAACTGCCCCCAAATAAGTGTACTCTCTAACAAGCTCAATGGGTTGTCCGTCATAAGTGAAGTAAAACTCATCCGTGCTGTAAATACGATCAGAGGTGTTGAAAACCATAACCTTGGTCTTGCCAAGGTTTACAGTCAACCCCCTGTCCTGGCAAAACCTGTGGAGTGCCTCAATATGTGCCTGGAGGCCCTGAGCAGTAGAGGAAATGAGAACCACATCGTCCGCATACAGGAGGATAGGAATGGAGGATCCTGAGAGAGTAGAGCCCACACCACCTGTCATCTGTACAAACATCTCTAGCTCATCAATATATAATCCAAAGAGAGTGGGAGAGAGCGGGCAGCCCTGCTTCACCCCAATCGTGCTGCATACCTCCTCTGAGAGCCCCTCACGTGTCCGAGCCCGACCAGTGACCCTCTCATACAAAGCCATGATAGCCCACTGTATCTCTCCACTAAAGCCCATCTGGCGAATCCTCTGAAACAATCTGAATCGCGGAACTGTGTCAAATGCCTTCCTGAAGTCCACGAAGCAACAATAAAGCCGTTGCCTTCGTGACTTCGCCTCCTCCACCAGTGCCCTAAGTGTGAGGATGTGGTCAAGTGTCGAATGATCCCTACGAAATCCAGCCTGCCCTCTGGCTCTGAGTCCTGTCGTCTCGGCATGGTCATTTATACGGCTTTCCAAAACTGATGCAAAGATCTTGGCCATAACGTGGCCGATCATGATGGTCCTGTAATTCGACGGCTCCATAGGGTCCCCCGACTTGTGGATAGGTACTATGGTATTGCCTAACCAGGACTGTGGTAGGCCTGTACAAACAGACTCATTGAAGAGACGGGAAAGAACAAAATCTAAGGCATCAATCCCATGGATTACATACTCCGCTTGCAATCCATCATGATCCTTAGCTCTTCCGTTCTTCAATCGGTGGACTGCTGCACGGACACTCTCTGGTGTGAAAAGAATAGATGAAGCTGGCCTAGGGGAATGGGATAAATCGATGGCTGGCTGATCTGGAACATCGTATAGAGCTGAAGTATATGCAGACCAGACACGTGGATCTGTAAGGGGGCTCTGAGACTTCGAGCGGAGGAATTTTCTCCAGAATTCCTTGGAGTCACAGCTGAAAAGCAAGCTTCTCAGCTCCTCCTCATTCTGGGCTAGAAATTGGCGTTTCTTGCGCCTAACCAACCACTTGTAGTCTCTCTTGGTTTCGGTAAGGAGGGGAGACTTCTCCTTGGTCTCAAGGTGAAGTTTCCTGCGGAGTTCCTTACACTCCTCGTCATACCAACCGTTGCAAGGAACAAGACCAACCGGTGGGGGACTAGACGAATGACACGTGGCAGGGAAGGACATGTGGGCGGCAGAAACGAGTGAAGAATGTAGAAGTTCCCACCTGTCCTGCGTGGATGGTAAAGCATCTAATAGATGAGGACGGAGTAGGCGGCTGAGGTTCTGGCTATATACATCATCGAACTGGTGGTCGAAATGAACCTCATAATAGGATTGGCGGTCGTGATGACGAGGGGGGGGTGGGTCATGGGAGACATGAGTCAAAGTAAAGTGGATGAGTGCATGGTTGGCAGAGGGCATGAAGGGGCTAACAGTAAGGCTATGGATGGAAGGGACTAGAGTCGGGGGACCTATGATGTAGTCGATCACGCTAGTGCCACGCCCAGAAGCAGAAGAGAATGTAGGCATGGAAGACTGTGGCCACCTGGACAAGCCGTTATAAATGACATACTGTGCGAGGTGAGGAGCTCCAGTAACTGACGTCCCTGATCTGTGGGCTGTACTGTGCAGTCTGATGAAGTCCGACAAAGGCTATCATTGTGAGATGCCGGAAGTATGACCGGATCCTCCATGAAGTCATAAGTGAGGGCCTGTCTGTTTGAGGTCCTCGCGTTGAAGTCTCCTAAGAGGATGACTTCTCCGCGATGTGAAAAATCTGCAATGTCCGCTGAGAGATCCTCAAATATGGACTGGCCTGGTCCAGTGGAAGAGTAAAACGACTGCGCCGGGGGGAAGTAGCAAACTGCAATAAAGAGATCTCGCTGAGAGGCTCTGCGGTGGATGCGTACCCACAAGAATCGGGCATGTGAATCCGCTCTCTCCACTGTGATGATCCGATCGAGATGCTCTCTGTACAAGAGAGGAGAGTGTGAGGAGAGATAGAGGCTAGAGCTACGAGCTCGCTGAGAGGAGAGTGTGTGGAGAAGATAGGGGCTTGAACTATGAGCTCGCCTGTTGTACCTCTCTGTCCACTATGGGGATAGACTTGTTTATTATGGTCTTATGACTTGTGACTTGTGGATAATGTTCCAATGATGTGTACTTCGGCCAACCTGGTCACTCTCTCATTATTTCTATTTCCTTAGTATATGGGTATTGTTCACTGGTGCATGATGATTGTCTCTTCTTGCACTCATGTTGTGGATTTCTCATGTGACCATCATCTGGCATAGTGCACTTATACGACGCGATTCACTACATTACAGCCTACGACACCCGCACATCACTGCATGATGCATTCTGTGCGATCCACTACATTAGAGCTTACAACACTCATGCTTCTCACACCAGTGGCCTTTGGCCTCTGGTAACACCTCCGAAAGGGATAGGAACCCCCCCCTCAGACAATTTATGGCGATCACGGTGGGACACTGCTGGTGTTGAGTAGCAAGAGGGAAGGGGAGTTCTAGGGTCCTAAAGGAGAGAGTTCTTATGCCTAGTAGTTCTGATACCCTTGAAGGAGCGTGCCATTTCCATTGTCTCTACGCTTTCCTACTACTACTTATACATCATACCCACAAAATCATGAGGCACCTGTCTCACTGGTCAGCACATGGTCAATATGCACTAGGTGAATAGGCTATTTTCAGTCCCAAGTCCACCAATAGTGGACTCATGAATGACATTCCACTGAAATTTTTTGGCATGATGGCATTAGACATGAGTGCCCCTGCACAGTTTCATTTTTATTTTTAGGTTAAACCCTTCAACCTACCCACCTCACAAATTGCACTTCCAATAGTCAAATCAGTCCAAAAGTCCGAGTCCCCCACAATCTCAAAAAATGTCAAGAAATGTCCAAGTCCCAAAAAATGTCCAAAAAATGCCAACTAAAGAATAACACTGAATTAAGATTAACTCAGTGCCCTCTCAATGCGTGTTGAATTAGCAATTTAGCACCTCTCAAATGGTCCATATGCTGGAATAGGCTTCAAGGGCCCAGGAATCAACTGTCTCCTTCCAAACTTTTGTGGAGTAAAAAGAAGCAATTATCTAAAACTGTCATGGTTTCTTGAAAGTGATTGGACAAAATGCTTTATTTGTAGATATTGCTTCAACATTAGATCTTGCTTGATATCAAGAGCCATAACATGCTTCTTCTTCTTTTTGGTGAGAAAATGGGTGTTGAATGAACAAAAATAATAAAAATTTACAAGAATGAGCTTAAGTCAAAAGCGAGTATTAGCAAGAAGCCTTGCTACAATGCAAAGAGAATAATGTTATCTACCAATGTAAAAGAGACCATCCAAACATTGTTGCCTCAAATGGGAGTGAAAATCCCTTGGCAATGGGATCTTGCGAAAAATCAAGGAGTTTCTTCACTTCCATAATACTTGTATCACCGTCGCTCTCACCAAATGCCAACTCATTAACTGATACTCAGTCATCTGACCTTTGTTGCCAAACATAATAGTCTTACAACGCAAAGTGACCTGAATATTAGCTCTATCAAACCAAGAGCGAATCGTTTTCTAGGCTGATCCCATATAGAGCTCCACGTTGTCAAACCTTTATTGTGAATGCATAAAGAGACTCTCAGCTTGAGCTGAACAGCGGCGATGCCATTTCAATACGGTCCCCGATTGACCTAGACATTGAGGCCTAAAGACCTATCCCCATAGCACCGAACATTCTTCAACCAGACAACATCTGTCACAACATTACGCCAAACTAGTAAGAGCTGTTGGAAAATGCTAGAGTGAGGGACGTGAGCTTGGAAAGCAGATAGTAAAACTTCCTGCTAACTTAATTGGCTCCCTTTGAAACCAAGAACTCCTACTTGCTCAAGCCAAAAATGACAGATAATTGCCCAAGGTTGCATAGAATACAACTTGCAGAACCATCGAGCACATAGACTATTACACTTAGCTTTAAGCATACTGCCAGTGGAAAGCATGCCATTGGTCCTGCCAAAGAAAATTTGCAGCCCATCGTTCCACCTACAAGAAATCTTGCTTCAAAAATGGTAAAACTATATTAGAGAGAAAAACCAAACAGGGATTGTCACCTGACCAAGCAAGGAAATCCACTTGTCACACCACTTGTGAAACTTATTATACACCCTCCTTTTACACCAATAGAGCCGTTTTCTCATAGACAACTCAATCCCTACAGGGCATTAGAAAAAAGTGGACCTCATGTTCGGGCCCTATAAGAAATTCATGATTTTCTTATTTTCATGGCTCAAAATTAAAACTTTCTAAAGTGAGAAGCACAACATTATATGATTGAGCATTCAATTGGAGATATAAATCATGAAATCGATAAATTGACATTTTGAATTTCCCGCTCGGGCATTTTTTTAGTGTTATAAATGCTATGACCAAGGATCCAAATTGCTTTCTCCTATTTCGGTGTGGAATTTGGTGGTTTTGGCATCACCATTGTCTTCGGAGCAGGCAAAACCCCCTAAAACGACATTTGAATCAATGAATTTGGCCTCTCGAAGGGGTCAAAATGGCCAAAATAGGCACCTGACAAGTGTAAGGCCAAGCCAAGTACCCAAATCGCGCCCAAATCGCTTTCTTAAGCACACTCCTGTCAGGCCAAGCCAAGTGCCCAAATCGCTTTCTTAAGCACACTCCTATCATGTGCCTATTTTGGCCTTTTTGACCTCTCCGAGAAGACATTTATGACACACTAAAAAATGCTCGATCGAATTTTTCAAAATGTCAATTTATCTGTTTTGCGATTTCGTGTAGTATGCTGGGTTAGCTAATTCAATGTGCACTGTGTTATTAATGCCCCAACTAAGGGCAAGCCCAAGGTTCATGGTGGCATGGCCACCATTCCGTCGGAGTCTCCACCCTCTCCACAGAAGCCTCTAACCAGAGCAGCCCTAGCTACGTTGGTGGCCACCCCGGATCCTCGGACCAAAACATCACCATGATGTAGAAGTGCCTGCAGCTAACCAAGGACAAGTGCAAGCTATGTGCTGAATGAAAAACCTCTGCAATGGCACATATGAGCTGTAACATTCCCACAATGCCCTGTAGTGAAAGCGACAAGTCATCGACATGCAATGTGAGGCGATTTTTCAATGGCAAATCCTAGATGATGCCTGCCTCAACATTCAACACTTGGTGCAATTGGTCACGCAAGCCGGCATTTACCAACCTCTATGGTACCCCTGACTCTCCAGGTTGGTCCACACCCATGCTCTCAACCTAGTTGCCCTACCTTAGCTTATGTCTCTGCCCCCAACAGTCAATCCTCCTGTTGCTCAGGTTGCTACCATCGTGAATCAAGATGATAATGGGAAAGAAGTCATAGATGGATAAAGATTTATGTGCATGCTGGAGGGAATTGCAGACGGACCTAAAATGTCTAACCAAGTCCAACTTGCATCCAAAGTAGGATCGGTCGACAGATGATGGATTGTGTTGCCTTAGTCAAGAAACTTTTCCAAACTCACCTCCAGCATAGGATATTACCCTGGGGTTTAACCTGGCTTGATTGGTTACATGGTGGCTTGAGGGGGTCTAAGAGCACGACTTCAACAAAATGTGGAAGGGGAAAGTGAAAGATCATAGTGGTAGGGAGAGAAGCAAGCTAACATTAGGAATGGAAAGGAAAGATAACAAGCATAATGGAAATGAAATGGAAAGAAAATGAAAGCAATGGTGGACAAGTACTCACATGATACTAAAGAGCTTGATGTTGACTGATGTAATAGACAATAGACAAGTACAACACTATATAGTGTGACACTAGACTCTAGAAAGCCATAGTGTATATGGGATAACTCCCAATATGACACGTGGCATGTCTAGGACTCACTAGACTATAAAACATACCTAGAACACTCATTTTAGACTCACTTTGGCTTTATATTCCAACACCCCCCCATGAAGGCAAGGTGAGAGACTACTAGAATGGAACCAAGAACAACACATGACAATGACAGTCATCAAACTGTGCATCTTATGTAACTTAGAGGCTAAAATCTGAGTGTGTTCACAGGTTGATCCAAGCAATCTTATGGCTTGAGACTCAACATGCTCAAAGGCTCACGTTATAGCATGGCTACATGACCAGCTCATAGGTCTAGGAATACACCAACATCCTGGAACTCGGCCAGGCCTGATAACGAGACCTATCAAAGCCAATACATATGGCTCCCACAGTACATCCCCCCTTGGCTTCATAACAGGACATGTTAGGAAGCCACACACCAAAATATGAAAACCAATACAACTTTTTAGGAGGACAATCTAAGGCAGAGGACCTTTGGACTCAATGAAAACCAAACACTCAATACATATCATTTTAGGGAGACTACCCAGGTCAGAGGACCCCAAAATACATCAAGCTGTAGGAATAATAGATCAGAAACAAATTTATTGATCATTAGGTACATAGACCTCTGAATAGAGAGAGAGATCTCTGATGTCGGCAGTAAGAGCATGAGTCGGTGTCCAAGCATCATCTTCTACTTTGTCTTCACTTCTTGCAGTCCCAACCAAGTTGACATGATCCTTGTGTTGTCTGGAAGGAGCGATCCTCGGTGTGACCAAGCTTCCCACAGTGATTGTATTTGACAGGCTTGAATTTGCCTTTGCCTTTACCCTTGGAGTTCAGTACAGTGGAGTCTGGAGTTTATGCATACCGTCTGTCATGATCAATAAGCATAGAGACTATATCATGATAACCCACTTGTGTCACACGGAATGCTAGTATGATCTCCCGTTACTTAGAATTATCCTCAATGCTTGAGAGGAGCACAACAACTTGATCATCTTCCCCTACAGGAGCCGCCAGACTAGCAAGCTGAGTGACAAGGGATTCCATATGATTCAAGTGAGCAAGAAGAGAGTCTTCATGCTTCATTTGCAGCTTGAAGAATTCTTGTCTGAGGAATACCTTTGAATTGATGATTTTGTTGCCGAACAATTCTTCAAACTTATCCTATAAGTCGTGAGCAGTGGAATCAAAATCAAAATGATGAATAACGTCATCACCCAACCCCAAACCAATGAGAGAAAGAGTTTTGTCATTCAGATTCTTCCACTATGCAATTTTCTTTTCATCTGATTGTGGCTTTTTCTCCTTGCCACGTACAATATTCCACACTCCATCTTTCATAAGTACAAGACGCATCTTTGTTTGCCATGTAGGGAAATTCTTACCATTAAACTTCTCGAACGAAATGGTAGTTGATTTGGAAGACTCCATGGCTCGAAAAGAGTAGAAATGCAAGTGTAACTATGGAAAAATCACCTTGATAAGTTCTTCATGAGCTGGAGCAATTCTGAAATTCTTCATGATAGACAAAAGTAGAAGGACAGCAGCTCCAAGAGAATGATGGGCAGAATACGAGCACCAACTTGCGGGCAGCAGCTCCAAGAGAATGTCGGGCAGAAGGAGCAAATGGCGGGCTGGAGCAGAGGTCAACGATGAAGAGGATGGACAGCTCCACGTTGAGCTGGCTGCATCATGCATGGGCTGTCAAATCATTGAGCTCCAAAACAAAATCCGTGTGCAGAAACAAATTTCATCTGTTCTTGCAAGGGCTGTAACTTTTCATAGAAAACTCCGATTGCAATGATGTAAAAACGAAATTTGTAGTACTCAAGGTCCTCTACAACTTATGAAAGACACAAAGCTGTGATTCTGCTTCTAGATCCGGATAGAAGCATCACATCGTACGCAGGTCACAGAAAGATGTAGCTGAATGAAGGAGAAGAGAGGTGGCAGATCATGGCATGGAAGGAGAGAAGAAGGCAGCCTTCCAAGGAGGAGGAGGTAGAGTAGCTTCATTGGCCTCCCTTACCTCAACCTCTTGGAAAGGAAAGAGAAAGGGAAAGGGAAAGAGAGAGTAGGGCTAGAATCATGGCTCTGATACCACATGAAAGATCATAGTGGTAGGGAGAGAAGCAAGCTAACACTAGGAATGGAAATGAAAGATAACAAGCATAATGGAAATGAAATTGAAAGAAAATGAAAGCAATGGACAAGTACTCACATGATACCAAAGAGCTTGATGTTGACTGATGTAATAGACAATAGACAAGTACAACACTATGTAGCACTAGACTCTAGAAAGCCATAGTGTATATGGGATAGCTCCCAATATCACACGTGGCATGTCTAGGACTCACTAGACTATAAAACACACCTAGAACACTCATTTTAGACTCACTTTGGCTTCATATTCCAGCAGGAAGATCCTACCAGGCTGAATTCTCCCTACACCTTGGAAGGCTGCTTGGTGCTTCTACCCTCCCCGGCGCTAGGTCCTATTCAAGATCATGGGACTTCAACATTGATCGAGTCATTTATGACTCTTTTAAAACATCGTTCGAGTCATTTAGGATTCTCTTCCGAGACACTCTGCCTAAATAGATGCACATGTTGTTTTTCGCTCCACTCTAATGTCTCTAAGGCCCACCGTGAGGTTCTTGGATGAGTCATTTGTTTCGTTGGGTATGCCAAAGTGTTACTCATTCGGCCCTCTCGTCTGGTCGGCCCAACCTAATAACTCCAATACCACACACGGGGTCTCTCTCGATGCACCTTTCACAAATTTTTCCTTCACAAGGATAGTTGCACTTTTCACCAATTTGACCTTCACAATGGTGGATGCCCGGATCCAGAGGGGTTGAGACCATCATTCTTTATTGCTTTTTGAGACATGATTGGGGACTACCTCATCCCTGCAAGGAGGTTGGGACTATCACTATGCCTGATTCAATTACTGAGAGTCTCATTCATCTTTTTCCAAAGGGAAGTTGTAAAAAATTTCACTTCTCAATGGAGTCTTATCACTCTTTTGAAAACTTTCTATAAGATTTGACCAAAGCCATCAGTTTGCGATTACAGCCCATTCTTCCAAATCTTATTCATGATACCTAGACAGACTTTGTACATGGTAGAAGCATTTTTTATAATATCTATTCTTTTTGGGGGGCTTCATATTGGGGCTACTCTCTTCGATAATATCCACTCTTTTTGGGAGGCTTCACATTGGGCTGTCCAGAATGGCTAGCACCTTGCCATGTTAGTCTTTGATTGTGAGACATCTTATGACATAATATATTGGGGATTTTTGGAGGCACCATTTTATGATTTGAATTCTCTGATGCATGGATCAGAACTGTCTGCTCTTTGTATAGATCAGTCCACAATCACATTCTTTGGAGGAGAAAGTGGGAGAGAGGTCTCAGATTTCTGGATCGGTAACTTGGATGTCTCTTTTGAGGCCTCAAACATTTTATGAGAGACACGAATCTTCTTGGTCTCTTTTGGCTCAACAATATTTGTTTGAGTCATGCTATTTGGATGACGTTATCAGCTCTCCTTATAGACCTGCACACATGCCTCTGTGGAGGCCTCACACGATATTCCAGTGAGCATATCAGGATTGCATATTTGGAGATCCAGATGCACATAGGCCTTAGATGCACACACATTGGCTAGTATTTGCACATATATTGTACACACCTTGGTAGCCATTTGGGGGAGCATGAAGGGGTCTTCCAAGGCAGCCTCTACTAGGAGTGTTATCCTCCTCAGGGAGCGGAGTGGTTCCCCATTCTTCTCGGAATCCGCCCCAGGGTTGAGGTGGGACTTTCAACCACAATCTTGGAATATTTTCCAGCTCTTCTACTTCAGCTTGATTCTACCCTATTAGGGTTTTTTTTTTAATGCCTTGCATGATGTACTCCTTCCTTGAGCTTTGCTCTTGGATTTCTTCAGACTTAATAGAAGTTTTTTCTTTGCCAAAAAAAAGGGAACAAGCAAAGTTATAATGACCAAATGCAACAATTGTCTCTATTTAAGGTTGAGTGAAGTTGAGAGTAAAATACTATATCATTTATGTTGTGTTCAATTTGAGATCTTTCCCATAGATATTATGTCTCCCTTATGAGGGATCAAAAAAATGCTAATATATTATAGTTAGTTATTACTACTGCAAGCTGACAGCCATGACAGAGACTCTACATATTTTATACAAGAGCAAAAAAGCAAGGAAAGGATTAGAAACTTGATTTTTTTTTAAAAATTGTGGTAAACATGCTTACCATTTTTTGTGTATGCAGAGATGGTTAGCTGTATGTAAAGAGAAGGATATACCGTGTTCATCTGAGTTTGTATTCAGCAGTGTATTGGTAGATCCAGTAACTATACGTGCATGGAACATTGCTGGTCTACCAAAAGATCAATGTTCAATTGACAATGGAGTTGTTATCTCAAATGCACGACGTTGGCCACTGATGATTGATCCCCAAGTAAGAATTATTGAAGGATATAGTAATTCTCTTAGTAATAGAGGAAAATTCTATTTTGAAGGAAAATTTGAAATCAGATAATACATTTTCATCTTCTTTTAAATTCATACCGACACTATCAAAGGAAACACTATGAAAAAAGAATATGATGTTTTTCTTGGTTTGTGTATCTTGTGTATATATGTATATTATAAATGTGTGTGTGTGTCCCTATTGGAATCACAGAGTCTTAGAGAGCCTACTTCTTCCATGGGATACTAGTTCTGGATGTTGCTCAAGAATTTTTTTTATGATTTCTTGTCTGTCAGATAGATTATGTTGTTTACTTGTCCTACAATGAAATTATGATCTTGTATTGGAAGACCTTGCTCCCCACCTCTCAAACGCATGCTTGCAAGGACGAGGCTTCTTTCAGGTGCTTTTCAATTCTCCTAAGGCCACAGCTTTGGTGCTCAAGGATAACCCCTTGGTGCTAGCCTCGAGGAGGATTTTTTTGTCACCTTTTACTTTGGGTTTTGATCCTATTGAGGAGGACAATCGGTTCATCTTTCTCTTTATCCAATTACCTGGACTTTCTCAGGTGTACCACCAACACCTTGCTACTGTCAGAGCATCCTTTGGAGTGGTCACAGAGATCCCCCTCCCTGGCCTACCTTCTTCTTCAGCAGAGGTTGTTAAGGCCGATGGGGAGCCTAAAGCTAGGGTCATTGTCTCTGACCCTAACATCATGGATGACCAGATCATGCTTCAGCATCCAAGAGTTCTTTTTTTACCAAAGGATTGAGATTTTCCGAGCAGATTGGATCAGTGCAAGACCTATTGGACCCTTGGGCACTTTGTTGAGACCACCCAAGGAAGAAAAAAAGACCAATAAGTCTTATGGTACAGCTCCTGTTGGAGTAGCAAGAAGGATTCAACAAATGAAGCAAAATGGAGAGTTTATTCAAGAGAGGAGAGGCTCTTATAAGGGCAACTGATACAATGCGTGTGCCCCAAAGGAGAGCATCTCTAGATCCACAAATCACTCCACTGATCTCTCAATCAAGCCCATGAATCTCTCAATCACACCTAATAGAACCTTCTACCACCTAACCTGGTCACACTAACCACCATGTGGTGACACACAACCCTTGTACCCCTAGGTACACCCCATTACAACAATTTGTCCTTCATTCTTCCCCACAAATTGATGACCTCATCCCTCAGTAGTAGTACATGGGATGCTCCATGGCTTGCTCACCATCATGCGACAACACACATGGCCCCAACCTGTGACTCACTCCTAGGACTCTTGGTTTACAACTCGAGGATTGGACAATGACTATGTATGGAAATCCCCATGGGTCCAACAAGGTAAAACCTCAAACAAAGGACTAACAATCATTTAAGGATGGACTATCCATGGCAGAGAACCATTATTGACCACTTACACAAACAACTTAGAAAACATATGGGCCATCACCCTTGTAAGATTGACTTGGGTGGTGAAAGCAGTGAGAGCTTTAACATCATCTGGTTCTTCTTCTTCTTCTGTCTCTGCTTCTTCCACAAGGTTTGCTAAACATTTCTTCTTTTTTTTTTTTTGCAAAAAGAGACTTCTATTAAGTATTAAAGAAAAACCGTTAGAGCAAGCTCCATACGGGATACATCGTGCAATGCACGAAAAGCTCACGAGCCAAAAAGAAAGGATTGAGGCTGATAGTGCCATCTCAATCCGGTAGAAACCTCCGAGAAAAAGGCAAAACCTCTCCAAACTCGAAGAAATATAGTCCTAGAAGAGGCTGCCCGTGAAGGGCCCTGCATGCTAGCCCATATGGCTATCAAAGTGTGAACCGTGTCAGACCAAATACCCGTGAAAACCTGTAATGGGTGTATCTGGGTGCCATCCAAGGCCTCAGTACATCTGGCTCTCCAAATATGCCAAGAGGAAATGCTAGCCGAAATCTCCCAAGAGTTGTCCACTGAAACATGAGAAGCTATGAAGGGAGTAAGTGGTACATCCTGTAGAGAGCAGGGCTCTATCACCTGCCGGAGGACCAAGAGTGCCCAAGAAGAAGGCTCACCCTCATAAAACACCTGGGGCCCCGTAAGAGATAACCATGCGACCGAGCCCCAACTCATGAAGAAAGGGGAAGTGTGAAAGATGCTGAGTATCCGAGCAACCCCTTTCCAAACAGTCCTCGCCTGACTGCAGTCCCAAAGGCAATGTCGCACTGACTCCTCTGCAGAATGGCATCGAGGACAAGTGGGATCAGCCCCAAATCGTGATCTCCATAGGTTCACTGCAATCCCTCCATGAATAGAAAGCCAAAAGAAAAGAGTGATCTTTCTATTTCTGAGGGATTTCCAGAGGCTCCTCCAGAAATTTCTACACAAGTCTGCGGTGATGAAGAAGCTTTCCCAATTGGGGGCTCTGGAGGGAATCCAACCCCTACTGTTCAGCTGAAACCTCATGGCATTACCAACCGTGAAACAAAAGAAGGGAATCCCCCTCTCTCGGTGCCCATGATCTATCCATTCCCACTCTCCTGGGTCCCACTGCAAGCACCTGATAGGTGTACCTCCATATAACCACAACCTCCAGGATCCCAAGGCCAAGAGCAGAGGGTCGGGGTCTAAGTACCACTGCAAGCCCGCTCCAAGGTCCACAAAACCAGCAATCCTGACAGGCTGAAAGGCAACCTCAAGAAGAATGCCATCCTTGGATGTAGAAAGTAAACCTCCATCCCCAACATCAAAGACCAGTGCATCTTCCCTGAGACCTCGGAGAGCGATCACCTATAAAGGAACTGATGTCCTCAAAAAAGCCCCCATCCAAGTGGTGGAAGTAAAAGGCAGCTCAACTGTCCATTCCACCGGGATGGCTGTATCTATCTGCTAAATCCTGCGTGCTACCCCTCTGAGGTGACTCACGGACTGCAGTCTCTGATCCACACAGGTAGCCTGATAAAAGATTTCCAAGTGCCTACTGTGTAGGCGGGGCCTCTCTCCCATTTAGACCACTGCATGTAATGGGAAGTGCCCAGTGGTCTGGCATGCTCGTCGAGAATACTATCATTCCAAATGATCGGCTGCCTATCAATCTCTTCGATGGTAGAAGGTGGAATCCTTTGAAGAGTGTTCCTGAAGCTCCCCCAAGCTTTCAGGATGGCAGTCATGAGAGGAGAGGCAGGAGATCTGAGAGGGTCTGATGTGAAAATCCATCGAGGGCTGTCCACCCAATCATCTCCCAAGGTTGGTGTGCAAGCCTGAATGCATCAAAAAAAGAAATCCTTCCAAGGTTCCTGCCCAAGCATGAGTCCCCTCACCACCACCTTACAAAGCAAAGCCCTACACTGCAAGTCCAGGTCAATGACATTAAGGCCCCCTTCACATGTAGGGAGAATAATAGTCTCCCAGGCCACCCTTGCTGCAACATCTGCTGTGCCATCAAGTCCACTCCATAAAAAATTCCTGATTGGTCTGATGAGCTAAGTGATGCAATCCCTAGACCGGCACCAGCAAGAACACACGAACCAGGAGGTGGCCAAGAGAACCTGGTTCACTACCACAACTCTAGATGCAAGGTCGAGTTTGGCAGAGCTCCAAAAAAGGAGCTTTTTCCTTATACTTTCTAGTACTGGGGAAAACTGCTGTGCTGGAGAGATGTCCAATCCTACCTGGCATCCCAAATACCTGATAGGAACACCCCTTTGAATCCAAGAAAAACCAATGTCAACTCCCCAGCCTGGAGTGTCCTCATCACTGATCCAAAAGCCAAAGGATTTATGCCAGTTAATGTGTGCCCCTGCAACTGAGCAAAAAATATCCAAGGCTGTCCGGAAAGAATCAAGTGATTGCAAGGAGGCCTGAATAAAAATAGCAGTGTCATCAGCCAACTCACAGTCAAAAAGCTCCTGCTCCTGTATCAAGGGTAGTCTCAGCCCAAAAAGCTCAGCCTGAGATCTAAGGAAGATACTCATAGCTTCTGCCACAAAAAGAAAGAGGAAGGGGGCTAAAGGGCATCCTTGACGAACTGATCTAGAAATCTGAAACCTGTCACCCCTTACCCCTCCAATCAAAACCTGGCTGTGGGCTGATCTGTAAAGGGAGGCCACCCCTCTGATCCAAGCATCTGAAAATCTAAACCATAGAAGAGTGCCCTTAAGAAAACACCAATCTACTCTGTCATAGGCTTTCTCGAAGTCCAAGAGTAAAACTGCTAGCCTCTGTCCACTCTGCATAGCCCACTCTGTGGCTTCCCAAAAGGAAAAGATATTATGAAAAATGCTCCTGCCATGCACAAAGCCTGTCTGAGTATCATGGATGAGATCTAGAAGAAAGGGCTGTAGTCGAATGCTGATCGCCTTGGCAAGGATTTTGTAAAGAGTGCCCGAAAGAGTGATGGGTCTCCAATTGGATACAAAATTCATGTTGCTACCATTCGGGATAAGGTGAATGAGTCCCTCAGTCAGTGAGTCGGGCATCTCGCCTGAGTCCCAAATGCCCTGCAGGGCTGAAGTAATATGATCACCTATCATATCCCAAAAGGCTTTAAAAAAAGAGGGAGTAAGACCATCGGAACCAGGGCACTTGCCCTTATGAAGGGCAGAAAGAGCAATCTTGAACTCTGTGTTGGTAAAGCGTGCATCAAGTGAGCATAACATCTCTGGGGTGACCAACACAGGTAAACTATGCCAAAATTCAACTCTAGCCACCACTCTGGCCTGTGAGTTCGGATCTGCAGAAAGAAGGGAGGTATAAAAATCTGTCGCTAAGTGCATGAAGGTCTCCGGATGGGACTGCAAAACGCCGTCAGAGTCAATAAGCTGCCTGACACTCTCTCTACTATGTCTGGGGCCAAGTGTAGAGAAAAAGTGTTTATTGACTGTCCCTCCCATCTGTATCCAAAAGAAATCCCGTGCATGGAAGGCATACTCTGCTCTCTAATCAAGCAAGGTCTGCAAGTGAGCCCTTGCCGCAGGAAGGCGCTCCTGTATCCAAGCATCTGAAGGTCATTTCTGCTCCTCCCTCTGAAGGGCTGTTAACTGCCGGCGGATACCGATCTCTTGCCTGAGTACCTCACCACGCCGAGCACTAGCAACTGAGTGATAGAAGTCGCTGATACTGTCAAGTGCTGTGGCCACATGTGAAGGACCGGCCACCTCCCCCTGCATATGGGAAACCCAGATCTCCAACACTGCCTTTGTGAGAGTCTCATCCGTGTATAAGGCGTCTGGGATCCTGATACTGTGAGACCGTCCTCTCAGATGAGGCTTTGAAATGGACAAAATTACCGAAAAATGGTCTGAAGTGGAAACACCGGGTGCAAACTGTTCCCCCTCTATCAAGAGCCCAGTCACCCACATAGAATCTATCAATCCGAGCATGGATAGGCATCTGCACCCTATGGTTCGACCATGAAAACAAAAGTGACTGAGACTGTGAACAAGAAATGCATCATCTAACCAAACATCTCTGCCACTGAACCTGAACAAGAAGGCATCCCAGGCTGCTCTCTCAAGGCAGTGGATACCACCTTCTGTACCCCCTTTCTTATCCGAAGGTGCCTCAACCATGTTAAGTCACCTCCAATAATCCATGAATCCGCAATGTCAGCCCACGAGAGCAACTCTTTCCAAAACAAAACACGGTCCCCTCTGTTGTTCGGAGCATAAAGGTTGAGGAAACCAACCTTACGTCCGTCAATCAGAAGTAAAACCCACTGGGCCCTGGAGGGGGTTATGGTACCGTGTCCAATGACCAGAGGGAGAACAGAGTCTGAAACTGAAATTCATGTACCTCCTCTGGTTCCCAAGGCAGGAAGCCAAAAAGTCCGACCTGAGAGCAGCTTACCTAACTTGGAGCAATCTCTGATATCCAGTTTGTGTTCCTGAACAAAAAGAATGTCTAGGGAACCACCTGAAACACCTGGATGGAGCTGATTCTTGATCAGCTGTCTACGACGGCGATGAGGGATGCCGCCCAATCCCTGTATATTCCAACTGGCTATCCTCATCAGCGGGAGGAAGTGGGTTGGAATACCTTACCCGACCTGGTGGCGGAAACAGAAGCCTCTACCGGAGCAGACCTCCTGCCATACACGAGGTCCGAGGGGAGAAAAGTCCACAGGTGAGAGAGAGAAGAATCTCTCAACCGATAACTGGCTCTCCAAAAGTAGAGGGTACAAAGTCCTCATCTGGCAGGCTAGAGAGGTCCTCCAAAGCGGAAAAAGAGTTCCGCTGAGCCAGTCTTGGAGAGGGGGTACGAAGGATTCCTACCGAAGCAGGAAGAGAATGTAGAACCCCTTTCCCTCTGTCCAAAGAGGGAGGCACCTGTATTGGATCCTGATCAAAAAGTGGTGTAGACGAGGTGCCAACAACGTGCGCTACTGAGGAAGGTACAGCCTGATCCAAGGGTGGAGTCGAACAAGGCTCCTGAACAGTAGTCTCCTCCTGAGGCTCCAAGGGGATAGCCTCCGAAGAGGTGGAGGAGTGAACTAGAGTAGAGGGCCTAGCTGCGACCGGAACCCACCGTGGGCCAGAGGTGGCACGGGGTGCCGAAGGGACTCGAGTAGCCCTAGGAGAGGGGGGAGCCCGTGTCTGAGGCCGTGTCTGTGGAGCGGTATGTCCTGCTCCAGCTCTTTGTCGTAAACTAGTACAAGCTGGTTGCTTTGTGGGCCTCTTTTTCTTCTTTGGGCAATCTCTGGCGAAGTGCCCCGAGGATCTGCAAAAAACACTATAGCCAATAGTGGACCGTCTGTCATGAATGTCCCTTGACCAATCTGAGTCGGTGAAACCACTCAGCTCTAGATCACAATCTGAAGCATAATACAAGCCAAGAGAGAGAGAGTGCCATGGACATATCCGAGAACCCTCTTTGCTGCATTCCAATGTGTGATCGTGGGACAATGCATGAACAGGCTCAAAATCCCTGTAGCGTAGGTGATATCAGACGGTGTGGAGCATAGATATATCAAACTACCAACCAACTGCCTGTACAAAGTGCCATCAAACTTTTCAGCAGCATCATGCTTACTCAGCTTGAGTCCCTTTTCCAATGAAGGAGCCACAAGCTTACAGTTCTCCATTTTAAATTTCTGCAACAACCCCTTCAAATACTTTGTCTGTGACATAGAAATCCCATCATGGGTCTGCCAAAACTCAATGCCAAGACAATAATGCAATAGGCCCAAATCTGTCATGTCAAACTTGTGACATAAAGCGGACTGCATTGCTGTAATTTGCTGCAAATCACTGCCAGTGAGTATGATGTCATCCACATATAGTACCAACATGACCAATTCTGGTTTTTGCTGCAGAACATACAAACTCTATATGAGTGTTTATGAAGCCCTGGGACAGCAAAAACTAATGTATCTTCTGATACCACGAGGTGCTTGCTTCAGCCCATATAGAGCCTTCCTGAGCTTGCATATCTTGTGCTCTTGTACCTTCACCTCAAAACCTTGGGGCTGATGTACATAGACCTCCTCTTTAAGATCATCCATTGAGCAAAGCGGTCTTGACATCCATTTGGTACACTGACCAACCATAAAACGCAGCAAGAGAGATGACAGAATGAATGGTGGTCATCTTGGCCACTGGAGCAAAAGTCTCCTCATAATGTATCCCCTCCTCTTGTGCATACCCCTTGGCAACCAAACGGGTTTTGTATTTCTCAACTATGCCATCTGAATGGTATTTCACCTTATAAATCCATTTTGTGCCAATCACATTTTTCCCAATGGGTGCATCAACCAAGTCTCATGTGGCATTCTTCTCAATGGATTTAATCTGAGCTTCCATAGCTTTCTGCCATGCCGGATTATGCTGAGCATCCTTGAAGCTCTAAGGCTCATTTTCAGCTTCCATCACTGAGGTCATCAAAGCAAAGTTGACCTTTTTCTGATTTTTCTGAGTGCTGGCCCTGGTTTTCCCCAAAGTAGGCTGATTCTTAGCATATTGGATGGTCAACCTTGCCCAACGTGGAATAGATTTCTTTGTTGTACCACTCGGGGCTGCATCAGCATCTTTAGTGGCCTCACGACGTTGATAATGTTTCCAAACATGAGACTGTCTATTCTCAATAATTGGCTGCAAATCTGAAACATTTGAGGGAGAGCCATCCTCAACATGTGGCAAGCCATCTGAACTATGAGAAGTAGAAGGGGAAGCATCAAGAGACTCCGTCTCATCATCCTCAAACTCGATGATGTCCAAAGGGGTGTCATCGTGTGGTGGCAAGTCTGTACTAGCGGGCTGCATGCACTCATTCTCAGCAAAGAGAACATCTCTGCTGATTATTACCTTCCTGGTAGCGGGATTATAAAGCCTAAATCCCCTGCTTTTAGTGCTATACCCCACGAAAATGCATTTGACACTTGTCATCAAGCTTTGTCCGCCGATGTGCATCTGGAACCAAAGCATATGCCACTGAGCCAAAAACTCTGAAATGACTAACCTTTGGCTTGAAGCCATACGAAGCCTCAAATGGAGTCACATTAACCAAAGCTTTGGCAGGGCATCTGTTCTGAATGTAAGTGGCTGTCACATATGTTCTGAATGTAAGTACCTTCAGATTTTGTGTTTGCTGCATTTAATGAGAAGATGGATGCCAGGGGGGATTTGAATGTTGAAAATCAATCCAGAGATGCTTCCCTTGTTGCAAGTGATACATGGTATATCGACAGTGGTGCTACTAAGCACATGACTCCTCACAAGGAGTGGTTTGAGAGCATCACACCTATTCATGGCAGACAGGTTACGTGTGGGAATGATGCTTCTCAAGACATCATCGAAGTTGGGCACATTCCTATTCAGCTTGATAATGGAAAAGTTAAGTATATCCGAGATGTTTGGTATGTTCCAGATTTGAGGCAAAATATGATTTCAGTTTCAAACATTGCCCATGATCAACATATGTTGGTCGAATTTCAAGATAACCAATGCAGGATCAAGGATCCAAAGAAAGGGTATGAGGTTGTAGCAATAGGCACATATGATAGAGGCTTATACAAGCTTGATGCTCAACCTTATGATAAGAAGGTATTGGCTGTAGCAAACACTTTCCAGGCTTATTTATGGCATGCCAGGTTTGGACATGTCCATCACAGAGCATTGTCCTACTTGTACAACAATAATATGACTCAGGGAATGCCTAAATTACAGCAACTAGTACTCAGGAGTCTTCAACCCTGCTTTCTTTCCTTTTGTGTTTTGCCTCAGCTCCCAGCCTCACAGTTTTGCACCATGATGGATAAGGGCAAGAAGGCCAAAGTCGACGATGATGACGGCTGTGAGCATGTCGACAAGGAACTCATCCTCGCTATTGAGAAGCTTCAAGAGGTCCAGGACAAGCTCGAGAAGGTGAATGAAGAAGCTAGTGATAAAGTTCTTGAGGTAGAGCAAATATATAACGAAAGGAGGCGGCTTGTGTACCATAAACGGGATAAAATCATCCAGGGGATCCCTGATTTTTGGTTGACTGCATTCCTCAGTCATCCAGCTCTTTCTAATCTTTTAACTGATGAGGATCGAAAGGTTTTCAAGTTCTTGCGATCCTTGGATGTTGAGTATTTCAAAGATGTGAAGTCCGGTTCCCAAATCTCTTTTACATTTTGTCCGAACCCTTACTTTGAGGACAATATGCTAGTGAAGACCTTCCAGTTTTCTGATGAAGGCACTACTTCAATATCAAGCACTAAGCCTCGTTGGAAAGATGGCATGGATTATACAAATGGAGTCATATCAGAAAAAGATGGCAACAAGCGATCTTTTGCAGATCTCAGCTTCTTCAAATGGTTTAGTGACATAGACCAGCCAGAGTCTTCGGATGGTGTCCATGATGAGGTAGCAGAAATCATTCAGGAGGACCTATGGCCGAATCCATTGAAGTACTTTAACAATGATACGGAGGATGAGGAATTTGAGGATGAGGACGGAGAAGATGAAGATGATGACGATGTTCACACTTTGATAGCCATATGGGCTAGCATGCAGGGCCCTTCACGGGCAGCCTCTTCTAGGAGGACTGTATTTCTTCGAGTTTGGAGGGGTTCTCCCTTTTTCTCGGAGGTTGCTACCGGATTGAGATGGCACTATCAGTCCCAATCCTTTCTTTTTGGCTCTTGAGCTTTTCATGCATTGCATGGTGTATCCCGTATTCCCGTATGGAGCTTGCTCTAGTGGTTTTCTTTAATACTTAAGAGAAGTCTCTTTTTTGAAAAAAAAATAAAATTTACAGCAACCAGCAAATGAAGTATATGAGGGGTGTGCACTCGGCAAATTGCATCGCTTGCCATTCAGTAAACAAGAAAAGAATTATGTCAAGGCAACCATGCACAGTGATGTATGTGGCCCCATGACTATTTCCACGCATAGAGGAGCAAGGTACTTTGTGACCTTTATAGATGACTTCTCCAGGTTCACATGGCTTTTTCTCATGAAGGAAAAATCTGAGGTGTTCTATTGGTTTCAGGAGTTCAAAGCTATGGCTGAGAACCAAACCAATTCTAGAATTGGAACACTCAACTCAGATAGAGAGGGAGAGTACATGTCACATGCATTCCAGGGATTTTTGAAGCAGCATGGGATTAAACATCACTTGACATGCCCTTACACACCAAAGCATAATCCACTCCCTGAGAGGAAGAATCGTACTCTCATGGAGATGACGAGATGCATGCTGAAATTCATGAGAGTCTCAAAGGCTTTTTGGGGGGAAGCAGTTGTGACAACCACTTACATTCAGAACAGATGCCCTCCCAAAGCCTTGGTTAATGTGACTCCATTTGAGGCTTTGTATGGCCTTAAGCCAAAGGTTAGTCATTTCAGAGTTTTTGGCTCAATGGCATATGCTTTCGTTCCAGATGCACATCAAACAAAGCTTGATGACAAGAGTGTCAAATGCATTTTCATGGCGTGTAGCACTGAAAGCAGGGGATTTAGGCTTTATAATCCCACTACTAGGAAGGTAATAATCAGCAAAGATGTTCTCGTTGCTGAGAATGAGTGCATGCAGCCCGCTAGTGCAGACTAACCACACGATGACACCCTTTGGACATCATTCAGTTTGAGGATGATGAGGCAGAGTCTCTTGATGCTTCCCCTTCTACTTTTCATAGTTCAGATGGCTTGCCACATGTTGAGGATGGCTCTCACTCAAATGTTTCAGATTTGCAGCCAATTATTGAGAATAGACAGTCTCATGTTTGGAAACATTATCAACGTCGTGAGGCCACTAAAGATGCTGATGCAGACCTGAGTGGTACAGCAGAGAAATCTATTCCATGTTGGGCAAGGTTGACCATTCAAGATGCTAAGGATCAGCCTACTTTGGGGAAAACTAGGGCCAGCACTCAAAAAAATCAGAAAAAGTTCAACTTTGCTTTGATGACCTTAGTGATGGAAGCTGAAAGTGAGCCTCATAGCTTCAAGGATGCTCATCATAATCCGGCATGGCAGAAAGCTATGGAAGTTGAGATTAAATCCATTGAGAAGAATGCCAGATGGGACTTGGTCGATGCGTCCATTGGGAAAAATGTGGTTGTCACGAAATGGATTTATAAGGTGAAATACCATTCAGATGGCACAGTTGAGAAATACAAAGTCCGTTTAGTTGCCAAGGGGTATGCACAAGAGGAGGGGATAGATTATGAGGAGACTTTTGCTCCACTGGCCAAGATGACCACCATTCGTTCTATCATCTCTCTTGCTGCGTTTTATGGTTGGTCAGTGTACCAAATGGATGTCAAGACTGCTTTCCTCAATGGATGATCTTAAAGAGGAGGTCTATGTACATCAGCCCCAAGGTTTTGAGGTGAAGGGACAAGAGCACAAGGTATGCAAGCTCAGGAAGGCTCTATATGGGCTGATGCAAGCACCTCGTGCGTGGTATAAAAAGATACATCAGTTTTTGCTCTCCCAGGGCTTCATAAACACTCATACAAAGCCAGACAGCAAAAATCAGAATTGGTCATGTTGGTACTGTATGTGGATGACATCATACTCACTGGCAGTGATTTGCAGCAAATTACAGCAGTGCAGTCCGCTCTATGTCACAACTTTGACATGACAGATTTGGATCTATTGCATTATTGTCTTGGCATTGAGTTTTGGCAGACCCATGATGGGATTTCTATCTCAGAGACAAAGTATTCGAAGGGGTTGTTGCAGAAATTTAAAATGGATAACTGTAAGCCTATGGCTACTCCATTGGAAAAGGGACTCAAGCTGAGTAAGCATGATGCTGCTGAAAAGTTTGATGGCACTTTGTACAGGCAGTTGGTTGGCAGTTTGATATATCTATGCTCCACACGGCCTGATATTGCCTACGCCACAGGGCTATTGAGCCAGTTCATGCATCGTCCCACGATCACACATTGGAATGCAGCAAAGAGGGTTCTCAGATATGTCCATGGTACTCTATCTCTTGGCTTGCGTTATGCTTCAGATTGTGATCTAAAGCTGAGTGGTTTCACCAACTCAGATTGGTCAGGGGACATTGACGACAGAGGGTCCAGTACTGGCTATTGCTTCTCATTGGGTTTAGCCTGTATCTCATGGCTTAGTAAGAAGCAAAAGCGATTCTCTCTTTCCTCCAGTGAAGCAGAGTACAAAGCTGCAAATTCAGCCACTACGGATTTAATGTAGTTAAGGAAGCTTTTAAATCTTGTCTTTCATGCTCCCATGAAACACATTGAAAATCATTATCATTATGTGCGGGATTGTATTTCTGATGGCTTCACTGATCTCATCTATTGTCCATCTGAGGACAATGTGGTAGATATCTTCACCAAAGCCCTGTCAACAGATGTTTTCTTCCAACATCGACATGGCTTGGGTATCAGAGACATTCTCACAATGTCAAGGGGGGTTGTGAAGTGATTCACAATGACATTGTTTTCATGTACTCCCATAGGTTGCATATCCATCTAGATGAATTTGTGCAACCATGGTACTTTAGGTACTGTAGGGTACGCCTGAGACGTTTGTAGGGTACTTTCAACCATATCTTCGAGGGGGGATTTGTAAGACATTACAAAGATATGGTGTTGTAGGCATAACGTCAACCCTATGGTTTACCAGTAGTACTTGGGTACTATATATACCAAGTACTTGTATCAAGGGAGATCATGTCATGACTCTCAATGTGGTGGAAGGAGTTACAAATGTCGAGTAACTTCACTTGATTTTACAATGTCCCCGAACAAATGTTACAAAATAGTGACGATTTTACAAAATTTCTTGGCAAGCCTCAAGAGTTTTACATAGAGGAGGCTGTAATACAACAGTAGGAATCAAAGAATCAGAAAAGCCCTAATTTTTGAAATTAGGGTTTCTGATATTTTCTCAGAAACATGCAGAACTGTAAGCCCTAGTGCATCAGAGGCTAAATATGCCAAAATCTCCAAAAAATACTGAAAATCTGGTCTAAAATTGCCAAAGTCGACTTTTAGGTCAAAATCCACAGTTTTGACAGTTTTTCACAGATTTCAGCACAAAATGAACCTGGAAACTCGCTGTGAGTATTGGATAATCTTCTCCTCAGTAGGGCGACCAGTTCTGAAGCAGAAAACGTCAAAAAAAGATGGCTGGAACCCTAAAACCGGAGGTGGTTTTGGCAATACCAGCAGTGGTTTTGAGGATGGGAGCTGATTTTGAAGAGGCTTCTGCACCAGGATGAGGCGCCCTGCTGTAGTGACTGCAGATATGCAAGAAAATTTGGAGTTGATCAAAACTACCCAATCGAAAAGTTGTTTTCTTGTTTCAGCAAGCGACCAGCAAAGAGAAAATGCGGCAATCGCTGAAGAGACGGTTCGAGTACAAGATCAAAGTGATGGCAGGCTGGAGCAGCATCGGACTTCAATGGAGAGGCTAAGGAAAGGGGAGGGCAGCTCTACCTTGGAGGGAGAGGGTAGCTTCCATTTGCAGGCCTCCCTCATCCCTCCCTCATCCTCTAGGTTGAGCTAGGTGAAGGGAAGATGAAAGGTAGGAGAGGTGGCTCTGATACCACATGAAGGAACATGGTGGAGAGAGGGAGAGAGAGGGTAGTCTACGGAGAGAGGAAGTGATACTCAAAAGGAGACATAATGAAATGGAAATGAAATGACGAGCAATGAACAAAAAAGAGAGTACTCACATGTAGACCAAAGAGCTTGTACCTTAATACTTGATTGATTTGACACTAGACAAGTACAGCCCTTATATAAGAGCACACACTTTTTTTTTGGTAAAATCCAGTGCAGTGTATTTATAATGTCATAACTTTACAAGAGGGAAAGTCTCCAAGATGGAGAGTATACATGCATCTTGCATTGAGCTTTTCTTTTTATGCTATATAAGAGCGCGCACACTTTTTTTTTGGTAAAATCCAGTGTATTTATATTCTCATAAATTTACAAGATGGGAAGTCTCCCACACACTGACATTAGACTCCAAAAGAGAGCCCAATGAAAAAACTCAAAAACAGATAGAGAACACTTCAAGGCTATTAGCATCCAAGTCCCTTGCAGCAAAACTGTCATATAAGGATTGCTTGAGGGACATTCTGAAGAAAATATATGCTTGAGGAAACTGTTGACCCATCCTAGAATGCAGTCTCTGTGTCCAAATGGTCCATAGTACCCAAAAGCGAGTCCAGTGAAAGAAGAGGAGGAATGGAGACATCTGAGATGAGAGGCATCCAAACATCCAGAAAAGTTTCCCAAATCTGATAGAGGGAAACCGAAGCCGCAGCAAATGAGAAATATGAGTGATCAATGTGCGAGAGTGTGGGCAAGACCATAATAGGTGAGGAACTGTTTCACAGTGATGAGAGCAACGGGGGCAGGAGGGGGAAGCAATGCGGCGTGCTGCTAATTTCGCCCCAATGGAAAAAGCTCCCACTATACATCTCCAAAAGAAAAGCCTATAAGAGCACACACACACATATGAACACCTATGCATATGGGATAATTCCCAATGTGACACATGGCATCCATAGGACACACTAGACTAGAACTCATACTAGAACACACTAAAAGTCACTCAAATTGACTCCATTTCTTAACAGGACCACTATCCAAATACCATTTATAGTAGAGAGAGTGTATCTCAGCTTATTGACTCACATGGGGTTTTACAGACAGAGCCAGATGACGTCTTACGCATAGCTTCAGATTTCTATGCCACCCTCCTTACTGCTGATCCTGAGACACACGATATAGAGGATGCTAGACAGGCTATTTGGCAGAGTATCCCAGTGTTGGTGAATCCGGATTTGCAGGTTCTACTTGACGCACCTTTCACCAACACAGAGTTCAGGACTGCACTTTCAGCCCTTCACAAGGGCAAGTGCCCAGGTTTAGATGGCCTCACCCCGTCCTTTTTCATTGCATTTTGGGATATGATTGGAGACTATATTACTTCAGCCATGCAGGCCATTTGGGACTCTGGCGAGATGCCTGAATCGCTTACAGAGGGCCTCATCCACCTTATCCCAAAAGGAGGTAGCAGAAATTTATTGTCCCAGTGGAGGCCTATCACACTTCTGGGGACTTGTTACAAGATTCTGGCCAAGGCTATCAGCCTCCGATTGCAGCCACTTCTCCCTGATCTTATCCACGACACTCAGACGGGATTTGTGCATGGCAGAAGTATTTTTGATAACATTTTTTCTTTCTGGGAAGCTTTAGAGTGGTTCAGAGTGGGCCATGCAGAGTGGCCAGAATCTTGCCATTCTACTGTTGGATTTTGAAAAAGCTTATGACAGAGTAGATTGGAGTTTTTTGGAGGGCACCCTTCTACGCTTTGGATTCACTGATGTTTGGATCAGAGGTGTTTCCTCCTTGTACAGATCAGCCCATAGCCAGGTACTTATTGGTGGGGTAAGGGGTGAGAGATTTCAGATTTCGAGATCAGTCCGTCAGGGATGCCCCCTTGCTCCTTTCCTTTTTTTATTCGTGGCCGAAGCTATGAGCATCTATGTTAGATCTCAAGCTGACATCTTTGGGCTGAGACTTCCTATCAGAAGAGAAGAGGAGCTGCTTGACAGTGAGTTGGCTGATGACACAACGATTTATTTGGATGCCTCTCCACAGACATTGACTTCTTTCAGGACAGCATTGGATTTATTTTGCTTGGCGGCAGGGGCGCAGATAAATTGGCATAAATCCAATGGCTTTTGGATCAGTGATGAGGACACTCCAGTTTGGGGACTTGACATAGGGTTCACTTGGGTTCAGAGGGGTGTGCCTATCAGGTATTTGGGCTGCCAGGTCGGCTTGGGTATTTCTATCACGCAGCAGTTTGCTCCCGTGTTGGAGAGCATCAGAAGGAAGCTTCTCTTTTGGAGCTCAGCCAAGCTGGATCTTGCCTCTAGAGTTGTGGTGGTCAACCAGGTCCTCTTGGCCACGGCCTGGTTTATTTGTTCATGTTGGTGCCGTTCCAGGGACTGCATCATTCAGCTCAGAAGACCGATCAGGAACTTTCTCTGGAGTGGGCTTGATGGCACAGCAGATGCCTTAGCCAGAGTGGCTTGGGAGACCCTCATCCTCCCTACACAGGATGGGGGTCTCAATATTATTGATCCAGATTTACAGTGCAGAGCCTTACTTTGCAAGATAGTGGTGCGAGGACTTATGCCAGGACAGGAACCGTGGAAGGACTTTCTTATCAGCAGCATACAGAGGTGCACACCTTCCTCAGGAGGAGACTGGATGAGCAGTGTTAGATGGATCTTCACCTCAGCACACCTCAGATCACCTTCATCCCCTCTCATGGTTGCCATTCTGAAAGCTTGGGCTAGTTTCAGAAGCTCTCTTCGGAGGATTCCTCCTTCCTCCCGGGAAGAGATTGATAGGCAGCCCATCATGTGGAACGACAGTATTTTAGATGATCGTGGCAGACCACTGGGTGCCTCACCCTACATGCAGTGGGCCAGGTGGGAGAGGGGACCTGCTTCTTCTTTAGGATCTTGGAAAGCCTTCCGTAGGCTTCCAGAGGAAACCAAGTCAAGGTTGACAGGACATCTCAGAGGGAGTGCAGGGAGGATCTTGCAGATTGAGACAGCCCTTCCAGAGGCTTGGATAAACATAGATGATATGCCTCTCACTACCTCCACTTGGGCAGGTACTTTCTCGAGAGGCGGGGTTCCACTTCAGGTCTTAGCCTTCCGAGATGCACAGGAGGATGCTTTAGTTTTCAGTGTCCAGGATGGTGGCAGATTGCTCAGATCTACAGATGATATATTGCTTGAGTCTGCTTTTCAGCCTATCAGGGTCGTAGGCCTTTTGATGCAGGGATCAGATTCAGAGTGGTTCTTAGACCCTGACCCCCAGTTACTCTCCACCGGGTCTTGGAGACTTTGGCTCTATGGAGGAGTTCCCATCAGGTATTTACAGTGGGACCCCGGAGAGTGGGAGTGGATTGACGCGGGGCATCGAGAGAAGACCATCCCCTTCTTTCGTTACACGGTCAGTAATGCCAGGAGATTTCAGCTCAGTAGTAGAGGTTGGAGACCCTCCAGAGTTCCTCATTGGGAGACTTTTGGTATTACTGCGGATCAGCAGAGGTACTTCTGGAGGAGGCTCTGGAAATCCCACAGGAATAGAAAGATCACTATCTTCTTTTGGCTTTCTATTCATGGAGGGATTGCAGTGAACCTTTGGAGGTCCAGATTCGGAGCCGACTCTACTTGCCCTCGTTGCCTTTCTGCTTCGGAGTCTATTCAGCATTGCTTATGGGATTGCAGACAGGCGAGATTGATTTGGATGGGGATAGCCAGGATCTTCAGTCACTTTGCCCATTCCCCACTCTTTATGACTTGGGGCTCGGTGGCTTGGCTTTCTCTTACAGGACCTCAGGTTTTCTATGAGGGACTTGACTCCTCCCGGGCCATTTCGGTTCGACGTCATCGGGTTGAGCTCTGCTCGTTGGATGTGGTTCCACACCGTCCTTTTACAGCTGTACATGCCTCTGTGGATACTTCTTGGGAGATTATAGCGAGCATAGCAGCCTGGCATATCTGGAGATCCAGATGCACAGAGGCTATGGAGGGTACTCAGGTTCATCCCTCGCACACATTGGCTAGTATCTGGACAGACATCGTACACACTCTGATGGCCGTATGGACGGGTATGCAGGGGGACTCCCGTGCAGCCTCAGCTAGGAGGGTTTCTTTCTTCAGGGAATGGAAGGATTCTCCTTTCTTCTCTGAATCTACTACAGGGTTGAGATGGCACTTTCAGCCTCAGCCTTGGTTTCTTTCCACCTCACTCTGAGGGGGTTTTTATTATCCTCATGATTTCATGATGTATTCCGCTTTGAGCTTGCTCTCGCGGGTTTTTATTCTTACTTAATAGAAGTCTTTTTCATGAAAAAAAAATATATATACCATTTATCAATGGCAACAAAAGAAGCATCAATAGACTGAGCATGTGCACTAGAATCCCCCCTGGCATCAAAGCTGTCACAAACACAAAATCTTTGTCCTCTTGTGGAATGTGTGCCTATGGTGGAGCATTTGCATCTTCAGCTGGTGCGACAAAATTACTGCTTGTGCCTTTTCTTCTCATTGGCAATCCTTTTCTGACACTTTGCAATAAAATGACCTGGTTGTTTACAATAATTTGCCTTCTTCACCTTAGGACCTTGATTTGTACTTGCATTCCCCTCATTCTTGGGCTGATATGTATGGCTGTTCTTTTTCCAAAAATGACCTCCCTTTTGCTGAAATTTACCCTTTCCTTGGGGTGGGAAGTGCTTGCTCACCTTGATGGGAAGAATAGGCAACATTGGAGGTCCTCTCCTCTTCCTATAACAACAACCCAACTAGCTCATCAAATGAGAGAGGGGCTGCCCTGAGCATAATAGTCAAAGAGGTAACAAATATGCCATAAGAGGAAGCCAAGCTATTGAGAGTGATAGAGACTAATTTCTTGTCATATATTTCCTCATCAACACTTGCTAGCTGATCTCTGAGATCAGTGATTTTTGTAATGTGCTCTGTGATTGTCTGAGCTTCCTGCATCTTCTACTTCTTGAGCTTATTGGTCAATTCAATGACCCTTGCCTCATTCTTGACATGATACATATTTGCCAACTTTTTCCATGCATCCTTTGTATCTGTGCAGGACTTAATGGTTGTTATAATGTGCCTCTTCACTGATGAGGCCGAGCAACACACTGACGCCGGAGAACTTGCTTGGTGATGGAAAACAAGACAAGAACTGGGAGCTAGTGAGTGTGGCTTTGATACCACATGAAGGAACAAAATGAAGAAAGGTTGTGAACGCAAGTGAGCAATAAGTGGTCACACAGAAACTCCAATAGAATTCTCAATGAAAATGAAGCACAAGTACTTGGTATATATAGTACCCATGTACTATACACAAAAATAGACTTAGTCCTAGTCTATCCTACACCACCATATCATTGTATATATCTACAGGAAACTCTCACGTGGCCTCAGTAACATGCATGCTCTATGAATTCTCCTTCCTTCCCATTTCAGGTTCTCTTTAGATTATGATGCATCCTGGATTCCCTAGGCTGATTACACCATACCTCATCGGCGAGATTCTTAGGAGTCTAGCTCATTACTAAGCTCAATTATTCTCTCCTGGAAATTCTCAGCCTGCAGCAAGGGAATCAAATTTACTCCGACGACTTCATCTACAACAAATCTACTTCAACGACTTCATCTACAAATGGCTGGGTGCATTGGCACAAGGCATATAGCGCATTGTTTCAGCTTCGTAGTTTTTGCATGAATATGAAATAATTGTAAATGATCCTCCAACAAGCTCTATCAAGATGAGGAGGATCTATTATGCAACTTTTCTTCTTTGCATGCAGTTCTCTTCTTAGTGGTTAGTCACACAATGAAGTGTTGTGTCTTCCAAGCTCTCCAATTGTCTTGTTGATTTCATGTAGTACTAGATTTAGTTGTGAGTCATCAAATTTATTGTTAGTCTTGATATTTTTAGCAGATGCCATGCATGGATTGATAGATTTTTAGGTTGATGATTGGCTGTGGATAGAGGTGCATCAACATGCATTTCTTCTGGGGTATCCACTTCAGATCACTTTCTTGTGGTATTGATGCTTTCAGAGCCTCATTTGAGAGGATGCTCTACCAGTATTAGGATTCCAGAATCTTTTTACGTAGAGGAGGACCTCGCAAGCATTGCTGATTTGGGTTTCTCACGTTGAGGGTGTACTGCTATCCCCTACACATGTGGCTGCAGCACTCACTGGTGTTAGTGATTTCTATCATTTAATTGATAGCACCAGGAGACGTGACATTCTCAGACACGAGTGATTGGTATAGGCTAGTAGTTGGTAGCAGTGCAGAGGGAAGAGCAGAAAAGGCTTTAGATGCTTAGCTTCAGGAATGCCTTGATGGGTCTCATCAACATGTATTGCTAGATGAGAGAAAAGAATATGCCTTTCATGCACGAGAGTCGTTTTGGACTCAAATAGGAGGTAGAGTCAATAAACACTTTTTCACTACTCTTGGCCTCAAACATCGTAGGGAAAGTGTCTTGCAACCTGTTGACACATACGGGTTTTGTAGACTGATCATGATGCCATCATGTGCATAGCTATAGCTTTTATGCCTTCCTTCTCATAGTAGATCCTAACACACAGGCTGGAGATGATGCCAGATATGCTATATGGTAGTGTATTCCTATTTTGGTGAAACCAGATATGGGGGTCTCACTTGATGCATCTCTTACCAAATAGAGTTTAGGACTACGCTTCTTGCCATTCATAAGGGGAAGTGCCCAGGTTCGATGGGCTTACTCCCTCCTTCTTCATTAACTTATGGGATATGATTAGGGATCACATTATCTCAGTCTTGCAGGGCGTTTGGGACTTATGGTCGGGGGGTAGAAGGAATTTAGTGTCTCCGTGGAGACCTATTACTCTTTCGAGCACTCAAATGGCAAGGAGACAATAGTAACGCTGAGGAAGACCGGGGAATCTAATGAATAGTAACATGGCCTATCTATCCTCCTCTATTGGGTCAAAACAAAGTTTATGTAATTTTGTATTTTCCATAATCAACCGAGTTTTAACTAACCTTGTATATATTTTGGGAGTCAAGACAACCCATTTTGTGCTGTCTCAACATTTCTGATTTATTTGATGAGACTTAATGTTCACGTACTTAGTTTATGAGACATAATGTCCATTGTACTTAGGGTGACTCTAGTTTATAGTTTGCAGCAAATTGAAAAACTTTGTGAATATTATAATACAGATAGTCCTACACTTTTCTCCCTTTCATCAATTGCATTGCTTTTTTACAGGGCCAAGCAAATAAGTGGGTCAAGAATATGGAAAGCAATAATGGGCTTCTTGTAACAAAGCTTGCTGATGCTGATCTTTTAAGGAAGTTAGAGATAGGCATCCAGGTTTTTTTAACCAACTTCAATTTTTAAAATTTATGTCATAGAATGTAATTTCAGTTTGGATTATATGAGATATTTTGAAGTTTTTTAAAATCCTTTTTTTTTTTTCTCCAAATAAAGAGTGATATATTCCATTCAAAACAAATCATACAACAGGTGGGAGAGCAAGTACTCTATCCCTAGCCTCAACAATGTGGCAAAAAAGCCATGGTGGTGGTCTAAAATGCCACGACATCCCAAAAGGGGTCAAATGAAAAAACAAGGAGCAGTCCCATGTCCTCATGAAGGATATAAGTCTCCCACGAGCTGTCGAAGAGGTGCCTGTACACCGCTCCCACTGACTCCTTAGAGTGAAGATAATCTCCACCCAAATGGAAGCGAGAGTGTGAGCCTCCGTGCATAAATGGCCCCCAAGGACAAAAGAACATCGCAAACACCATATCCGCCATAGGGTAATGCTGGAAATCACCTCCCAGGCTGACCCTGTAGCTGAAGTAGGCAGGGAATCCTGAGCTGGTACAAGTACCAAAAGCATCCTGTGGCTCCATGATGTTGGCCTCTGTGGGATCCCGTCTCTGGCGACGCTGCATGAAGAAACCGTGGTCTCCTGGCTCTGACTCAAAGAGTAAAGGCTCCAAATCCTCTCCCCCAAAGGGCAGCGCCCCATGTCATCAGAAAGGACTCGGATGTAACATGTGAGAACAACCTGAAGATACCTGTCCATACCACTCTAGAGCTGGGGCAGCTCCATAAACAATGCTTGCTAGATTCCTCTGCAAGCTGACAACGCATACACAAGGAGGGTCTACCCATCTGCTGAAGCCAAGTACCCACAGGTATGCCTCTATGTATAGTGAGCCAAAGAAAGTAGGAGACTTTCCTTGCTCTACTGATGCCCCAAAAGTGAGTCCAATAGCTCAGCAAGAGCTCTGCAGTAAGTCCCTGTGCGTGCCAATGCTGGGAGGCAGATGGTAGGTGATGAGAGTCTCTCTGCTGAAGCCTGTAACCTGCCCTCGTCGAGTACTGGAAAAAGGAAAGAGGACGATCGCAGAGCAGGCCATGCCCACTCACCTGTGGGTCCCAGTCAAGCTCCGTAAGAGGTCGACCCTAAAAAATCCAAAGTCTCCATCTAGTATCCTCTGCAATGGTCAACCTGGAAGGATCTGTGGCCCATTCCTTACCCAGGCAACCAATGACCCTGACTCTCTGCCAAAGGAGCTCCTGCCGTGAGTGGGATACAATCTGTGAGAGGAGTCCGCCTCAAAATAAATAAACGGTGCCGGTCCTAAACGAATTCCAATGCATAGCCCAGCCTCACTGAAAGAACCTGACCAAGTAGAGATGGGATGAATATAGGCTGGATCTATGAGTATATCCCTCCACTAATGAGGAATAGCTCTCATGATCAGTAATCTGGTGGCAGCAATCTGTCCAAGTGGCCCGTGTCTATCTCTGATCACCTCCTCTGACATCTCCACACCTCCCCTGAACCAATCTCCAACTGTCACAACCCCCTGAGCATGCCATCGGGCCAAGGGAGTCCTAAGTTCTGTACTAGGGGAAGATCCCTGATACCGAACCAGGGGGTTATGGTAAAGTGGCTGTCGGGCAATTTCCTTTTTGGAGGAGGGAACTGCTCTGACGAGGTGCTGTCGAAAATGATCCCAGATCTGAATAAGCCTTTTCACCAGTGGTGAGGAAGGCTGAGAATGCTGGTCCGATAGGAAGATCCAACTGACTCTACCTGCCCACTGGCCTGCTGCTCTGGGGGTGCACTGGTGAATCCCATGCAGTAGGAACTGCTTCCACAGCTGATCTCCTAGAGTCAAACCTCTAACAAGAAGTTTGACTAAAAGGGCTCTACTCTGCATCTCCGGATCAAGAACCCCAAGTCCTCCCTGCGAGGAGGGTAAAGTGATAGTATCCCATGAAACTCTGGCCCTAGTGTCCTCAGAACCATCACCACCACTCCACAGAAAGTTCCTAAGCAATCTCCTCACCTAGCGGATTGAGTCAGCATGTAAGCACCAACATGACGCAACGTACCACATAGTCACTAGTAGAACCTGGTTGAGTACCAGCACTCTTCCGGCCAAAGAAATTCTAGCCATACTCCAATAGGCTAGCTTTCTCCGGATACTCTCAAGAACTGGGGCAAACTGTTGCGTTAGGGACACCTCAATGCCAACCTGGTAGCCTAGATATTTCGTGGAGGTGCCTCTCGGTATCCACACAAGGCCTCTGTCTCCTCCCCATGCTGGGGTACCCTGCTGAGCTCCAGTCCAGATGCCTTTTGATTTGTTCCAATAGACAAGTCTCCCTGAGGCTAGGCAGAACTTGTCAATTGAATCCGCAGCAGTAGCAAGACTATATGCATCTCCTCTGACTGTCAGTGCCGTGTCATCAACTAACTCAGTGTCCAGAAGCTCCTACTCCTACCGGATAGGCAGATGAAGGCCCAAAGTGCCATGACTGGTAGCCTGCATAAAGTATCCCATAGCCTCCGCTACAAAAAGGAAAAGGTAAGGTGCAAGCGGGCATCCCTGTCGTACTAATCTGGATAGCTGAAAAGCCGGTCCTCTGCCTCCACAGACCACCATCCTGCTAGAAGAGTGAGAGTAAAGTGAGGAGACCCATGAAATCCATCTATCACTCCTCATAGTGCCCTCCAAGAAACCCCAGTCCACCTTGTCATAAGCCTTCTCGAAATCGAGAAGAAGATAGTCAAGGGAATAGGCTATCAAGGTGCAACATGCAAGATAGTAGGGTTGTCACATCCTCATAGAATCAAAGCCATAGGAAAACCCACATTTGCATTGTGCAAAAGTCCCATCAATCACAAGACATATGACAATCCACTTAACCACTTCACCACAAGATTTGGATCATCCAAATTTTCCCATTGATTATGCCTTTCAAGCTGAAACCTCTAAGGAGGACTAGAACACCATTATCTATGTGCATAGGTGTTGTTCTTCATTCTTATAAGCCTCACTATCATTTTGAACTTATTTCTCCCTTATAATTATAAATGTTGAGGAACATAAAAACAAAGGCTCTAAAAACTAGAACTCATGAATTAATCTCTACAATCTCCTGCTGACTCTCTTGTGCCCAGTGAGTGGCCTCCCAAAAGGTGAAGATGTTATCCAAGATACTCTGATCTTGGACAAATCCTGTCTGAGTAGCTCTGATGATATCTGGCAGCATAGGCTTTAAGCAAAGAGCCAAGGTCTTCGCTAGGATCTTGTAGGCTGTCCCTAGAAGAGTAATGGGTCTCCAATTGCGTAGGACTGTCTTGTCTCCCCCTTTCGGGATGAGACAAATCATACCTGTGCATAATGTCTCGCCCAAAGATCCTGTATCAAGAGCCTCTGAAAAGGCAGAGAGTAGATGAGGCCCAATCATATCCCAAAGAGCTCTGAAAAGAAGGGGCGACAAACCGTCCTCCCTCGGACATCTCTCTCTGGGCAGCTCATGTAACGCGTCCGTGATCTCCAGGAGTGATAGTGGGCTATCCAAAACATGACTCATCATGTCTAAGACCATCTGGGGGACATGGCTCCAAATCTCCTCTCTGGCTCTGATCATCTCCTCGGTGACTGGATCAGCAGTGTAAAGAGTGGAATAGAAATCGGAAGTGATCTCAACAAGACGGTGAGGGTCCATCTGAAGAGACCCGGCCTCATCCACAAGTCTACAAAGGCTGTCCAAAGAGTATCTCTGACCCACTACCCTGAAGAACTCTCTAGAGCATCTATCCCCCTTCTGGATCCAGAATGTCTGCTGGGAGTAAAACCTGAACTGGGCCCTCTTGCCCTGAATCTCCTCTAGTCTCTCCTGAGCCTCCGAAAGCTGCCCTCTGATGAAAAGAGAATGAGGAAAACTCTGAATCAATCTCTAAAGTCTGGATACCTCCGCTCTTGCGTTCCGATCTCTGATTCTGAGCTTTTCCTTCTCCTCTTTTGCCCTCAACTGGCAGGCCATGCTGACTCTAGCCAAAGCCCTCTCTACCCACATCAACCAGCCCTGATCCACAGGAGTGTCCTCTGACAACCAAGCCTCTCTCAACCGTTCCATGAACTCTGCGTCCTGAAAAACAAAGTCCGGAACTCTCACAGAGCCTATGCTCTCCAATCGAGAGGTAGGAAGAATCTGCAATAGGACTGGCAGATAAAACATAACCCGGGCAGATCCCAATCTGTCCTCCTCTGGCCTGGCCCCATTGGCCACCATAAAACCTATCAAGTCTGACCAAAGAAAGAGAGCCATGGAAAACCCCGGACCAAGAGAACTGAAGACTGTCAGCCAAGTGACGAAAGTCGTCCAATCGAGTTGCATGGTGAAGTCAAGTATGCAAAACAAAACTATCCCACTCCACTCTCTCCCTGTCAGAAAGGCCACCCTCTGTCTGACCCGACTTGTCTTCAGAGAATTCAACCATGTTGAAATCTCCTCTGTACATTGGCATGGGTGCTGCTTGGTATTGTTGAGGTCAAGGCAGGTTGTTGCGCATGTTGAAGATGCAATTGTTTTCATCATGACCACCGATGACACAGATATGGCACCACAACCTTGCCGGAGGATTTGCTTATGTAGTGATCCTGGCTCTTAGGACCGAGCACTCATTTGCTGTATGATTTGCCATGCAGTGTGGACATCAAACATTTTATCACCGTGGATATGTTTGAGTTGGCGGCTGAGACAAGTGAAGTTTTTGATGCATGGCCTACATCATATCTTCTTTCAGCTTCAAGGTCAACAATCTCAGTATTGAAACCTTTGTTAGAGAAATTTATCAATGGCGGAATACACTGATAAGTTAAGAGAAAGTGTAATGAAAGTTTATGAACCTCTACCTCAGTCAATCCAAGTAAAAGATTTTATCTTTGGATTGAATGATCGGATCAAGATGGAAGTTCGGGCTAAGTATGCGAACACGCTAGATGGAGCAATTGCCATAGCCCTGAACTATGAGGATGCAAAAGGGAACAGACCAAGTGGGTTTGTACAAGTTGGGACTCAATATGAGTACCCGAAGAAAACTAGGTTTAAGAAGAAGTGGATTAGCAAAGGGAGTGTCTCACAGCCTAGTGGTCAAGCCAAGCAGGCGAAACCAGTTGAGACTCCTAAATCAAGTACCACCATTAGAATGAAAAGAAAAGTAACACCAATGTCTTCTTTGAACCCAGAGCAAAGGGACAAAAAGAGGAGAGAAGGCTTGTGTTTTGGATGCCTTCAGCCTCATCAGTGGAAAGATTGTCCACGAAACAAAGATCATTGGATGGCTGAGATGGTGGTCTCAGAATGCGACATGGAAATGGAGGGAAGTCCCAGAGCAGAACAGATGCAGATTCAGCTTAGCGGGATCTTCTCAAAGGCCAGTATCTGTTTTGTTTTGTGTGTCTGTTGCTAAGTTAGTAACTAGTGCACCTGATAATATCCTGTCAAAGCCCGCAGCAACGGGGTATACAGCCTTTAATGATACGGAGTTAATTAAGATGAAAGGGCAAGTAGCTAATCATGATGTCATTGTGTTGTTTGACTTAGCATCAACGCACAATGTAATTAACTCCAAGCTTGTAAGGCTGAAACTAATGACTAGCCCATTTGACTATGCATATAGAGTCAGAATGGCAGATGGAAGTTCAACTGAAGTATGGGACCAGAGGGTTACCCAGTTGGAGCTTCGAATTTAGGACTATGCTGAGAAGCTTGATTTTGAAATGACAAAGCTTGCTCATGCAGACATAGCCCTGGGTAAGGCTTGGCATTCTAGGAAGAATCCAGCCATAGATTGGAAAAAGCACATTTATCAATTCAAGATGAATGATGTGTTGTTACCTTATGGGTTACCTCCAGAGCGGAATGTTCAGCATAAGATTGAACTAATCCCGGGGGCTGTAAATAGACCTCCCTATAGGTTAAGTTTTACTGAAGAGGCGGAGGTACGAAGACAACTGGAAGAATACCTCAAGTTGGGACAGATTCAACCAAGTTTCTCACCTTTTGCTTCGCCAGTGATATTAAAGAAGAAGAAAGATGATACTTTTCGCATCTGTATAGATTACAGAGCATTGAATAATATCACTATTAAGCACAGGTATCTGATGGCTCGGATCGATGATTTACTAGATGTATTACATGGGGCCGTAATTTTCAATAAGATAGATCTTAAATGTGGCTACCATCAGATCCATATTAGAGCCGAGGATGTGCATAAAACTGCTTTTAGAAGTAGGTTTGGACATTATGAGTTTTTGGTAATGCCCTTTGGACTTACCAATGCTCCAGCTACATTCGTCATGCTTATGAACGATTTACTACGTCCATATATCGGAAAGTTTGTAGTACACTTTATTGACGATATTCTGGTATTCAGCAAAAGTATTGCTGAGCATTACGAACACTTAAAGATAGTGTTCAGTACTTTGAGGAAAGCCAGTCTTTATGTAAATAAAAAGAAAACTATACTGTGTATGGTAAGACTTGAATATTTAGGATTCATAATTACTCCTGAGGTTCTGAGGGAGTAGAAATGGATCCAAAGAAAGTGGCTACGATACTAACTTGGCCAATCCCTCAGAGTTTGACCGCTTTGCGATCATTCTTGGGATTTGTCCAATTTTATCGAAGGCATATCAAAGGATATTCCGAAATAGTATCACCATTGACTGATCTGACCTCAGATTAAGTACCTTTTATATGGGGATAGGATCAACAGGAAAGTTTTAACACCATAAAACAAGCTGTGGTCTCAGGACCGGTGTTAAAAATAGTTGATCCCCAGAAACCGTTTTTCCTTGAAACCGATGCAAGTGGCATTGCGGTAGGAGCAGCTCTTCTCCAAGAGAGAAGGCCAGTATCTTTTGAAAATAAGAAACTTTCTCCCTCTCAACGAAATTGGCCAACTCATGAATTAGAGTTGTATGCTATTGTCCATGCTCTGAAAACATGGAGACATTATTTGTATGGGTTAAAGTTTTATGTTGATGTTGATCATGATACTCTGAAACATTTTTTGTAAACAACCTGACCTGAGAGGCCGCCAAGCTAGGTGGGCAGAACTCATGCAGGAGTTTAATTTGACGATTCGGTACCGAATAGGTAAGGATAATAAAGTTGCTGATGCGTTATCACGTATTATGCATAATATGAGTTTCACGGTATTAGAGAGTGCTCTAATGACCAAGATTAGAGAAACTCAAAAGGTGGACGAGTTCGTCCAGAGCCTTTGGCCTAAGGCTCATGTGTTCAAACCCGGGGAAAAGGATGACCTGGCATCTAGAAAAGGCCAAACTTATGCAAGATATACCATAAGAGATGGTATGCTGAAAAGAAATGGCAAGGTAGTAGTACCTCATCAGAATGATCTCAGGCAAAGAGTCATTCAACAAGGCCATGATAGCCCATGTGCAGGACATCCAGGAGTCGAGAAGACATATGATCTCGTGAGACGAGATTTCTTTTGGCCAAAGATGAAAAAGCATATTCATGAATATGTGACACGTTGTTTTTCGTGTCAGGTAAGTAAGGCAGAGCGGGTGAAGCCACCCAGACTTTTACAGCCTTTGGAGATACCACTGAGTAGGTGGGAGAGCATTTCTATGGACTTTATTGTAGGTCTGCCTACGACACAAGGTGGATATGATTCTATCCTTATGGTGGTTGATCGTCTTACCAAGATGGCTCACTTCATTCCAACTAGAGAGTCTATTAGTGTCCCGCAGGTGGCGGATTTGTTTATCAGATATATATTTCGTTTGCATGGATTACCTAAATCCATAGTGTCGCCCTTTATAAGGGCAAATGCCCTGGTTCCGATGGTCTTACTCCTCCTTTTTTTATAGCCTTTTGGGATATGATAATTCACCTTATCCCAAAAGGTGGCAACATGAATTTTGTATCCCATTGGAGACCCATCACTCTTTTGGGCACTCTTTACAAAATCCTTGCCAAGGCGATTAGCATCCGATTACAGCCCCTTCTTCCAGACCTCATCCATGATACTCAGACATGCTTTATGCATGGCAGGAGCATTTTTGATAATGTTTTTTCCTTTTGGGAAGCCACAGAGTGGGCTATGTAGAGAGCGGGCAGAGGCTGGCAGTTCTACTCCTGGACTTCGAGAAAGCCTATGACAGAGTAGATTGGGGTTTTCTTCAAGGCACTCTTCTACGGTTTGGATTTTTAGATGCTTGGATTAGAGGGGTGGCCTCCCTTTACAAATCAGCCCACAGCCAGGTTTTGATTGGAGGGGTAAGGGGTGACAGGTTTCAGATTTCCAGATCAGTTCGTCAGGGATGCCCTTTAGCCCCCTTCCTCTTTCTTTTTGTGGTAGAAGCTATGAGTATCTTCCTTAGATCTCAGGCTGAGCTTTTTGGGTTGAGATTGCCCTTGAGACAGGAGCAAGAGCTTCTTCACTGTGAGCTGGCTGATGACACTGCTATTTTTATCAAGGCCTCTTCGCAATCACTTGCTTCTTTCCAGACAGCCTTGGATATTTTTTGCTCAGCTGCAGGGGCACACATTAACTGGCATAAATCCTTTGGCTTTTGGATTAGTGATGAGGACACTCCAGGATGGGGAGTTGACATTGGCTTTTTCTGGATTCAGAGGGGTGTTCCTATCAGGTATTTGGGATGCCAGGTAGGATTGGGCATCTCTCCAGCACAGCAATTTGCCCTAGTACTAGAAAGTATAAGGAAAAAGCTCCTTTTTTGGAGCTCTGCCAAACTCGACATTGCATCTAGAGTTGTGGTAGTGAACCAGGTTCTCTTGGCCACCTCCTGGTTTGTGTGTTCTTGGTGGTGCCGGTCTAGGGATTGCATCACTCAGCTTATTAGACCAGTCTGGAATTTTTTATGGAGTGGACTTGATGGCACATCATATGTTGCAGCGAGGGTGGCCTGGGAGACCATTATTCTCCCTACATGTGAAGGGGGCCTTAATATCATTGACCCGACTTGCAATGCAGGGCATTGCTTTGTAAGGTGGTGGTTAGGGGACTCATGCCTGGGCAGGAACCTTGGAAGGATTTCTTTTTTGGACGCATTTAGGCTTGCACACCAACCTTGGGAGATGATTGGGTGGACAGCCCTCGCTGGATTTTTACTTCCGCCCCTCTTAGATCTCGTGCCTCTCCTCGGGAAAAATCTTTTGGCGAGCTTTTTAATGTGAGCTTTTTTACCATTTCCTTTGTTTTTGTGAGCTTTTTTTAGAAATCCATACATGTTTTTGTTATAAGAAAGATGGGGAGGTTAGAAAGAGGGGGAGAGGATATAGGATATATTCATTTTCATAGCATGTGGAAGGGGTGGAAGAGTGTATACTATGCACAAGGGGGGGGGCGGATATGAGTGGCAGTAGGAGGCAAAAAATTATGGAAGATATGTCCATATTCAAAGTAGAAGGGAGGAACTATGGGAGATATGTTCATTTTAAAAGTGTATAATTTGAAAATTTTAACCTCATATTTGGATTCCTCGTCGAATTCCGGTCATTTTGAGTACCAACATGACCATATTGCGATAAAATTTGGAAAAATGGTGTTTTTGTCATTTTGGCCTGTTTTGGGCCTATTTTGAGTCTGCGCCAGGCCAAAATGAATTCATGACAAAAACACCATTTTTCTAATTTTTATCGGAATATGGTCATGTTGATACTCAAAATGACCGGAATTTGACGAGGAATCCAAATATGAGGTCAAATCTATCAAATTATACAATTTGAAAATGAACAAATTTCCCATATGCTCTCCCTTCCCCTTTACATTTAGTAGATGAACATAACTTTCACATTCCTCATCCTCTCTCTCCTCCTTGCACTCCTCTTTGCATACCTTATAAGTTCCTCCTCTAACTATGATAACGAATATATGTTCCAACTCCCCTCCCCTCCCTTCTCCATGCCACTTTACCCATGCGCCCATCCCTCCCCTTTTCCTTTATCTCCCCTCCCCCCCCTCTCTCCTCTTAACTGCAACCACAACCCAAACTTTCCACCCACCCCACTCCATGACCCCCCCCCCCCCTCTCTCTCTCAGGTGAATGAAAAGCTCACAATATTCATGAAAATTAAAAAAAAGCTCATGACAAAAAGCTCACCAAAAAATCACAACCCCTCTCCTCTCATGACTGCCATCCTGAAAGCTTGGGAGAGCTTCAAGAACACTCTTCGAAGGATTCCACCTTCTACCATCGAAGAGATTGATAGGCAGCCGATCATTTGGAATGATAGTATACTTGACGAGCATGCCAGACTACTGGGCACTTCCCATTACATGCAGTGGTCGAAATGGAAGAGAGGCCCCACCTACACAGTAGGCACTTGGAAGGCTTTTATCAGGCTACCTGAGGATCATAGACCGTAGTCCATGAGTCACCTCAGAGGGGTAGCACGCAGGATTCGGAATATAGATGTAGCCATGGCGATGGAATGGACAGTTGAGTTGCCTATTACTTCCACCACTTGGATGGGAGCTTTTTCAAGGACAGCAGTTCCTTTACAAGTGATCACTCTTCGAGGTCTCGAGGAAGATGCACTGGTCTTTGACGTTGGGGATGGAGGTATACTCTCTACATCCAAGGATGATATTCTTCTAGAGGTTGCCTTTAAGCCTGTCAGGATTGTTGGTTTTGTGGACCATGGAGCGGGCTTGCAGTGGTACTTAGACCCCGACCCTCTGCTCTTGGCCTTGGGATCCTGGAGGTTGTGGTTATATGGAGGTGCACCTATCAGGTGCTTGCAGTGGGACCTAGGAGAGTGGGAGTGGATAGATCATGGGCACCGAGAGAGGGGGATTTCCTTCTTTCGTTTCACGGTTGGTAATGCCAGGAGATTTCAGCTGAACAGTAGGGGTTGGATTCCCTCCAGAGCCCCCCATTGGGAAAGCTTCTTCATCACCGCAGATTTGTGTAGGAATTTCTGGAGGAGGCTATGGAAATTTCTCAGAAATAGAAAGATCACTCTTTTCTTTCGGCTTTCTATTCATGGAGGGATTGCAGTGAACCTATGGAGATCACGATTTGGGGCTGATCCCACTTGTCCTCGTTGTCATTCTTCAGAGAAGTCAGTGCGACATTGCCTTTGGGACTGCAGTCAAGCGAGGACTGTTTGGAAAGGGGTTGCTCGGATACTCAGCATCTTTCATACTTCCCCTTTCTTCATGACTTGGGGCTTGGTCGCATGGTTATCCCTTACTGGGCCCCAGGTGTTTTATGAGGGTGAGCCTTCTTCTTGGGCACTCTCGATCCACGGGCAGGTCATAGAGCCCTGCTCTCTTTAGGATGTACCACTTACTCCCTTCAGAGCCTCTCATGCTTCAGTGGACACCTCTTGGGAGATTTTGGCTAGCATTTCCTCTTGGCACATTTGGGGAGCCAGATGTACAGAGGCCTTGGATGGCACTCAGATACACCCATCACAGGTGTTCACGGGTATTTGGACTGACACGGTTCACACTTTGATAGTCATATGGGCTAGCATGCAAGGCCCTTCACGGGCAGCCTCTTCTAGAAGGACTATATTTCTTCGAGTTTGGAGGGGTTCTCCCTTTTTCTCGAAGGTTTCTACCGGATTGAGATGGCACTATCAGCCTCAATCCTTTCTTTTTGGCTCTTGAGCTTTTCATGCATTGCATGCTGTATCCCATATGGAGCTTGCTCTGACGGTTTTCTTTAATATTTAATAGAAGTCTCTTTTTGCCCAAAAAAAAAAAAACCCATAGTGTCAAACAGGGATGTAAAATTTACTGGTCATTTTTGGACTGCGGTGTTTGAGACACTAAGGACTGAGTTGGGAATGAGTAGTGGGGATCATCCAGAAACGGATGGTCAGACGAAAAGAATCAACCAAATTTTAGAGGATATGCTTAGAGCATATGTGTCATTGAGGCAACATACATGGAACAAGTGTTGCCATTGTTAGAATTTGCCTACAATGATAGAAAACATTCCTCTACAGGGTTCAGTCCATTTGAGTTGAACTATGGTTATAGACCAACGAATCCAACTATAGTTGGAGTACCTCAGAAAGTGCCTAGTGCCGCGAACTTTGTAGTTCAGATGCGGGAGATGCTAGCACTTGCGAGAGCTAACATCCGCCAAGCTATGGATAGAGCTAAGGTGTATGCGGATGAAAACAGATCCGTTAGAGAATTTAAGGAAGGAGAAAAAGTTTTTCTTAGAATTCCTTCACACTGCAGGAGAGTGTGCTAAATTATCACCTCGATATTGTGGGCCATGGTTAATTCTAAAAAGAATAGGCAAGGTAGCCTATAAATTAGAATTGCCACAGGGTTGTAAGGTGCACCCAATGTTTCATGTTTCTCATTTAAAATTTTTTTTGCATACAAGTGACTCACTAATCGAGGGTGTTGTTTTGTTTCAAGAGATAGAGGATAATGCAAGACGCAAACCAATAGGAATCCTGGACCGAGGAACAATGCAAGTACGCAATCGGAAGATACCCACGGTGTTGGTTGCATGGCATGGTTTACCTCTATCAGAAGCTACCTGGGAATCCGTATACCAGTTATGGAGAGTGTTCCCAGACTTTATCATCGAGGATGCTGATGCCTAAAGAGGGAAGGAATGCTATGCTCAAGTCGAGGTAACATGACCTCGAAAGGGTCAGTCAGCATTTTCCTTTAAAGGATCAATGTTTGTATTATATTTGTTTGGGCTTCATGTAAATGGTCAAAAAGGAATCAAGGTGAAGGTCCTTGGTGAGGGTGACATGGCACTAGACTAGGTGGATCTAAGGCTAAGGGACCTAAATGCATGAAATGTGCCAAGGGGCAAATGGTTTCAATAATATCCCAAGAGAGGGGTAAATAATGCATTAAGGAGGGACCCTAGAATGAAGACATGTGGCATACTAGATCCATCTAGGGAATTTTGGGGCTCGGTGGAATTTTGTAAGCAAGAGCTTTCACGTAACGAATTTTGATAGAGAGCTTACTACCACCGAGGTTGGCTGGGAGGAAAATCCTTGTGCCTGTGCCCGTGATTTGATAAAAAGCTAGGAGTTAGTAGTTTTGGATGTAATATCAATGCTGCCATTCCAATGGAGTGGATGGATACAAATGATATGTCCCTCACGGATTCCACTTGGTTGGGCGCTTTCATTGGGACGGGTATTCCTGTTCAGGATATTGCTTTGTGGGATCACATGAGGATGCCCTGGTTTTTAATGTTTAATCTGGAGGGAGGCTACTTATGTCTTATGAGGATATCCTTCAGGGGGTTCCCTTCCAGCCGGTCAGGGTTGCAAGTTTTATGGAGCATAGCACAAATCCAACCTAGATCGCAATCCTTTTCTTCTCACTCTGGGTCCATGGAGACTTAGGCTCTATGGAGGTGCAGAGTTAATTACATTGTGCGTTGACGCTGAGTCAAACAACACAATCACATCATGATTGGCTACTTGCCCTTTCATTTTAATCAACTCGGGCCCATCGAAAACCGTATACCCCGTTGCTGCAGGCTTTGAAAGGATGTGATCGGGTGCACCGCTTACTAACTTAGTAACAGACACACTTAATAACATAGGTACTAACCTCTGAGAAGGTCCCGCCAATTGCATCTGCATATGTTCCACATTGGGACTCTCCTGCATTTCCGCGTCGCATATTTAGCCCGAACTTCCATTTTAATCTTGTCATTCAGTCCATAGATATAGTCTTTCAACTGAACCGACATAGGGAGAGGGTCTGTTATTTTCATAACACATTCCCTAAACTTGTCAGTGTACTCTGCCATCGACAAATTCCTCTGGCGAAGGTTTCTATAAGCATCCCAAGCTCGGGACTCTTCGTCACGTGGAAGAAAGTGTTTCTTAAATTCAACCTTAAACCCTTCCCAGGTGGTAGGGGCAATCTGATCTCCTAAACTCACCATAAACCAGTGGGCATCTAAACTTTCATCACCTGGCTACGTGAGCCATATGTCCCTGCAATATCCCAGAGTCCCGAATTCCTTTGCATAATACCACTACAAGCCTGCGGCTGTGCAGCTACGGTAGGTTGATACACGCCCTGCGCTCGTCGTCGTACCTCGTCGAGCCAGTAAGTCACGCGTCTTCGCGGTCTGCTGAGATTCCTTGTGTGTTCGTCCCTTTCTCGTCAGCGGCTCTGATACCAAATGATATGCTCCTCAACTAATCTCAATTTTTCTCGTCGATTCACGAGTACTATTCACAGGCGCTGGCATCCGTATTTCCTCCCAGCCTCTCTCATGGATCGCATGCACACAAAGATACGTAATTACATTCCTTCATGCCTATCCACAAGCCCACAATTCCCTAGATGGTTCCCTCCTGCCACATGTCATCATTTTAGACCTTTGGCTTGGTACACCATTTACCTCTCTCTTGGGGCACAGTTAAAACATTTGCCCCTTGGCATTCTCACACATTTAGGTGTACCTAGGCCTGAGCACTCAGAACCACCTAGTCGATGCCAATACACCCTCACCTAGGACCTTGGCAGTTACTTCCCTTGACCATTTAATTTACGCACATGAAATATTATAGAAGTCGGTCATCTAAGAGAAAATGCCCACCGATCTTTCCGAGGTCATGCTATCCCGGCTAGAGCATAACACCTGCTTCCACCGGCCGTGAAAACCATCACATTCTTAAAAGACAAGTTGCAGCAGCTCAAAAAAGATACAGATCAAGAGAGCTCGACATCTCTCTTTGCTCGCATCCATGGGTCCCACCCTTCCAGGTTACAAGGACTGGATGCTTGCCGCTCTACTTGGAGACCTTGCAGGGCACCTTGCATGTGTTTGTCTGCTTGGTCGAGGTTTCTTTCATGTTGTTTTTGATTCCCCAGATGCAGCAGGTACTATGATTTAGGCCAATCCTTTGGTACTGAGCTCCAAGAGGATTTTCTTGACACCTTCTTGTCGGGTTTTGACCCTATGGAGGAGGATGGTCGGACGTTTTCGCTCTTCTTCAAATTCCCCAGCCTCCCTCAGGTGTACCATCAACTCTTATCTTCCATTGGAGCTGCTTTCGGGATGGTCACCGAGATCCCCACCCTCCCTGCTGCTAGGATGCCTTCTTTGGTAGCAGAGGCAGTCAGGTCGGATGGGGTACCATGTGTTAGGGTCATTGTATCTGACCCTAACATCACAGATGATCACATTATACTCTAGCATCCAGATCGCTCATTATTTAGGCAGAGAGTCGAGATTGTTGGAGACAGAATCAGTGTAGGATTTGCAGGACCCTTGGGGGGCACTTTGCCAAAGATTTCCCAAGGAAGAGGAAAAAGAAAAGGCCTAAAAGGTCCACGGGTGTAGCGCCTCATAGCACCACCTTGGCTGGATCTCTGTCACATTCTACCACACATCCTACCACTTCTCACACTACTGGACCTTCCACCTCTGACTCGGGACCGTCAGGTATAGCCTCTCATCTAGGACCTTCGTTTACAATGCGAATGGGACCTTTAGCACATGTTGTTCCAGTCGTTTCCCGTTGGGTGCCAATCAAAGTTGTTGAGCTAGTTCCACATCAGGAGGCTCCTGACGGCACCACGGACCCTCCCTTACACGCATGACATATTCATGCTTTAGTTCCTTGTGCTGATGAGGTTGCTCCTATCCCTTCATATGTTCATGTGAAGGAGCTTTCTCCTATGGAGCAAGCCTTTGTTGAAGCTTGTGCCTTACTCCAGGCTAATGCTACTCTTTTGGCCGAGATCCTGGCTGAGATCCATCAGTAGCAGCAGCCCCCTCTATCTCTAGTTCCTACTTCTTCACCTCTTGATAGAGGCAAGGGGATTATCGCTTCTACTCCTTCATCCGAGGGATCCTCCGCACACCTGCACGAGTGGCCTCATTCACGAATTCTTTTGCAGTTCTAGCAGACATGGCAGAGTTTGAGTTAGAGGAGGAGTTTGTACCCTCTACCCTTGGGGAGCACCTTGTTCAGAGCACCATGGATAGAGCTTCCCCTTCTATAGGTGTGGGAGTGCTTTCCCTAGTTGACTTCCCTCCTCTTGATAGAAGGAATTTTTTCCAAGAGAGGGATATCTCCGCTACCAGGTCGGGTAGGGTTTTTCATCCGGCCTCTTCCTCTCACCGATGAGGATTGTTAGTTGGAACATTTAGGGCCTCAGAGGTGTACCTCACCGCCGTTGTAGGTAGTTGATTCGTAACCAACTTCATCCAGGTGTTACTAGGAGCCCCATTGATGTCCTCATGATTCAAGAACAAAAGTGGATGTCAGGGATTGTGCCAAGTCAGGTAAGCTTCTTTCAGGGCATACTTTTTTCTTCTTTGATGCTACCCTTGGTGATTGGACATGGGATCATAGTTCCCTCTAGAGCTCAGTGGGTCATTCTTTTGATTGGTGGATGTAAGGTTGGTTTCTTAAACCTTTATGCCCCCAATTCAAGAGGGGACCGTGTCCTTTTATGGAAGGAGCTAGTTTCTTGGTCATGCATTGCAGAGTCTTGAATCATTGGGGGTGATTTCAACATGGTTGAAATGCCCACATACAAAAGAGGTGGTAGGCAAGGTGGTTTACATTCCTTAAAGAGAGTAGTCTGGGATGCCTTCCTTTTTTAGTACAGTGGTAGAGATGCTTGGTATGATGATGCTTTCCACCCTCAGCCACAATCACTCCTATTTTCTTGGTCGAACAGGAGGTTGCAGATGCCTATCCATGCATGGATCGACAGATTTTATGTGGATAATTGGGATCTGGATAGAGGTGGGACAGTATGCATTACACCTAGGGTGTCCACTTCAGATCACTTTCCAGTTGTTATGTTTGTTTTATATCCTCATGTGAGGAGTCACTCTGCCAGTATCAAGATTCCAGATGCATTTTTTGCAGAGGAGGGCCTCAATAGATTTAGTGTTGCAGACTTGGGTATCCCACATGCATGATGGGCTGCTTTCCTTGTCAGATATAGAAGCAGCCCTCTCATATATTAGCGACTTTTATCACTTAGTTGCTCGATTCAGGAGAGGTGAGATCCTCAGGCGAGAGATAGGTATCCGCTAGCAGTTGGTTGCTCTTTAGAGGGAAGAGCAGAAGAGGCCTACAAATGCTTGGGTTCAGGAGTGCCTTGCTGCAACAAGGGCTCAGCAGTAGTAGTCATTGTTAGATTAGAGAGCAGAGTATGCCTTTCATGCCAAGGAGCAATTTTTCTCTACTCTTGGCCCTAGACAGAATAGGGAGAGCATTTCATAGCTTGCAGACGGAGTTTTACAGACACATCCAGATACCATATTATAGGTAGCCATATATTTCTATGCCTCCCTTCTTACAGCAGATCCTGACACTCAGGCCAGAGATGATGCTTGAGTTGTTATTTGGCGGCACTTACCTATGTTGGTGACTGGAGATATGATAGTCTTACTTGATGCACCATTCACCAACATAAAGTCCAGTTTAGATGGGCTTACACCCTCTTTCTTTATTTCTTTTTGGGATCAGATTGGGGATCACTTTACCTCATACCTGCAGGCGTTTGGGACTCGGGTGAGATGCCAAAATCACTTACTGAGGGCCTCATTCATCTTATCCCAAAAGGGGTTTTTAGGAATTTAGTATCTCAGTGGAGACAGATCACTTTGTTGGGCACTTTGTACAAATCCTAGCAAAAGCAATCAGCCTACATCTGCAGCCCTTTCTTCCAGATCTTATACATGATACGCAGATGGGATTTGTGCATGACAGGAGCATCTTTGGTAATATTTTCTCATTTTGGGAGGCTTTTGAATGGGCCATGCATTATGGCCATAGGCTTTCCATTCTACTCCTTGACTTTGAGAAAGCTTATGAAAGAGTAGATTGGGGTTTTCTTGAGGGTACCCTCGCTTACTTTGGATTCACATATGCATGGATCAGAGGGGTTTCAGCTCTTATGAGCTACTACCTTAGAGCTCAAGCTACTATTATAGGGCTGAGTCTTCCATTGAGGCAGGAGGATGAGCTTTTGGATAGTGAGTTGGCAGATGATACGGCTGTTTTTTTTAATGCCACACCGTAGACACTCACCTCGTTCAAGAGAGCCTTGGATTTGTTTTGCACTGCAGTAGGGGCCCATATTAATTGGAACAAATCGGATTAGTGATGAGGACACTCCAGATTGGGGGATGGACATAGGATTCACTTGGATTCAAAGGGGTATTTCCGTCAGGTACTTAGGATGCCAGGTTGGGGTGGGCATCTCTCCACAATAGAGCGGTTTGCTCCCGTGTTGGAGAGCATCAGGATGAAACTTATTTTTGGAGTTCTGCCAGACTTGACCTTGCATCTAGAGTAGTGGTTGTCAACCAGGTATTATTGACTATTGCCTACTTTGTTTGCTCTTGTTGGTGCAGATCTAGAGGTTGTATATCTCTGCTCATGAGACCTGTCAGGAACTTTCTTTGGAGTGGGTTAGATGGCACCTCAGATGTTGTAGCCAGGGCGGCTTGGAAAACCCTCATTCTCCCCACAGAGGAAGGAGGTCTCAATATTATTGATCCAAATTTGTAGTGTATGGCCTTGCTCTGCAAACTTGTAGTGAGAGGATTGATGGCTGGACACAAGCCTTGGAAATATTTTTTCCTACGCAGCATTCAGTCTTGTACACCTTCTCACGGGGGAGATTGGATGGACAGCTCGAGATGGATTTTTACTTCATCCCATCTTAGATATCCCTTTTCCCCTCTCATGGCTTCCATTCTGAAAGCTTGGGGCAGCTTCAGAGACACTCTTCGGAGAGTTACACCCTTCTCTCACGAAGAATTAGACAAGCAACTAGTTATGTGGATTGAATCCATATTGGATGAGCATGGCAGATCACTAGGAGTGTCACATTATATGCAGTGGTCTAGATGGGAGAGGGGACCTGCTTCCACAGTAGGTGCTTGGAAGGATTTTAGAGGATTAGAGACTCTTATCAATTGGCCACCTCAGAGGGAGTGCAGTCAAGATGCAGCAGATTGAGGCAGCCATACCAGTAGAGTGGATAGATACAGATGACTTGCCGATCACAGAGTCCACTTGGTTGGGAGCTTTTATGGGGATGGGTGTTCCCTTACAGATCATTGCCTTGGGGGATGCACATGAGGAGACCATTGTCTTTGATGTTCAGTCGGGAGACAGACTTCTCAGATCTTCAGATGATATTATTTTGGAGGTTTCCTTCTAGTCTGTTAGGATTGCAGGTTACATGGAATGTGGGGCACGGACTCACAGCAGTGGTATCTTGATCCTGAACCTGTTCTCCTAGCACTTGGGTCTTGGAGACTCTAGTAATGGTGGTTCTCCCATCAAGTTCTTGCAGTGGGACCCATGGGAGTGGGAATGGATTGATGAAGGGCACCGAGAGAAGACCATCCCCTTCTTTCATTACACAGTTAGAAATGCCAAGAGATTTCAGCTTAGCAGTAGGGATTGGAGGCTCTCCAAAGCTCCTCATTGGGATAGTTTTCATATTTCTGTAGAGGTGCTGAAAAACTTTTGGAGGAGTCTCTAGAAATCCCTCAAGAATAGAAAGATCCCTCTCTTCTTTTGGCTTTCTATGCATGGAGGGATTGCAGTGAACTTGTGGAGATCCAGGTTTGTGATTGACCCTACTTGTCCTCGATACCATGCAGTAGCTGATCTGGGAGTGCAGCAGATAGGTGAGGACGATCTGAAAGGGTGTTGCTAGGATTTTTAGCATTTTTCATAGAGCACCCTTCTTCATGACTTGGGGATCAGTGGCATGGTTATCTCTAACTGGCCCTCAAGCGTTTTTTGAGGGACATGATTCAGACTCAAGCATGAGTAGCTCTGAAAGGAGTGAAGGAAACATCCTAGTGGACACATCATGGGAGATTCTGGATAGCATTGCAGCTTGGCATACTTGGAGGGCCAGATGTACGGAGGCGATGGAGGTTTCTCAGGTTCACCCCTCCCAGTCTATGGCTAGTATATGGACGGATACAATACACACGCTGATGGCCATCTAGGCGAGCATGCAAGGATCCTCCAGAGCAATAGGAGAGATTTTTTTTAAAGAGTTTGGGGAGGATCTTCGTTCTTCTATGAGTCTTCTTCAGGGTTGAGGTGGCATTTTCAGCCTCCACCTTGGATTTTTGTTAGCTCTTTTTGAGCTCTTTTTTCTTTCATGCATGACATGATGTACTCCCGCATTTGCCTAGGTATGTATTTTAGTCTAGGGAGTCCTAGACATGCCACGTGTCATATGGGAGCTATCCCATATGCACTTTGGCTTTCTAGAGTCTAATGTCATACTATATAGTGTTGTACTTGTTGCGTGTTACATCATACGAGTCTACATCAAGCTTTATATCAATGTGTATTTTGGTTATCATTGCCTTGCACTTTTCATCTTCCTTTTCTCTTTCCATTTGCCTTTCCATTCCGTTCCTCCATGCCATGTGTCTTCACTCCTTGTCAAGCTCCACCCTCCTGTTGCCTCCTCCCTCCCTCTACTTGCTGACCCAGTTCCTTGCTACCATCCAACCCCTCTCCCCCTGCCCTGCTGCCCCCTCTCTATCCCCCACCGCTTCTTCCCTTGCCCCGCTTCCCCCTCTCTGTCCCCCACCCCTTCTCCCCTTGGCCCACTGCCCATTCCCAGTCCCCCACTACCCCCCTCCCTTTCTCTTCCATTCCCCACTCAGCCTCATACTTCTCATTCCCTCATTAGTCTGCCTTATCCCCTCTCAGTACCTCCCCTCAGCCTCTCATAGCCTTCTCCCCTCTCAGCCCTTCTCTAAGCCTCTCCCACAGCCCCTTCTCTCTCAACCCCTCCCCTTTCAGCCTCTCTCCTACTTCCTCTCAGCCCCTTCCCTCATCCTCTCCCCCCTAATAGATGGAACTTCATTATGTTTGAGTTGTTTATTGACGAATGGATACAAATTCAACCAATCTTCGGTTACAAGAACCTACACATTTTTAAAAGACGAGTTGTTGCAGCTCCAAAAGGATGTAGCATTTGAGAGCCCCACCATCATCTTTGCATGTATCCATGGATCCCATCCTTCCAAAACAAAGGCTAGGGGTTGGATGCTTGCTACCTTACCTTTGGACCTCACGTCCCACCTTTTTGATGTTCGATTATTGGGATGAGGTTTCTTTTAGGTGTCTTTTGATTCTTCAGGAGATGCGCTAGCGCAATGCTCAAGGCTATCCCCTTGGTGCTTGTTCTAGGAGGATTCTCTTTGACCTTTTGCATTGGGTTTTGATCTTGTAGAGGACAGATGGATCCCTTCACTCTTCATTAGATCCCTTGGTCTTCCACATATTTATCATCGTCTCCTTGTACTGATTGGAGCTTCTTTTAGGCTACTTACAGAGGGCCCCAATTTCCTATTGTACCTTGTTTTCACAATGAAGGTTATCAAGCTTGATGGGATTCCTAGAGTTAGGGTCATCATGTTTGACCCGAACATTTTAGATTACCACATTATGATCCAATATCCCAATGGATCCTCAATGGATCTCTTTTCCAATAGAGAGTGGAGATTGTGAGCAGGCAAGATCAATGTTAGATTTGTTGGATCTTTGAGCATTTTGCTAAAGATTGCCCAAAGAAGAAGAAAAGAACCAAGAATTCTTCCAGGGCAACCATTCCTTATAGAACTCCATCAACAACTCCTATGCATCCAACACCAGATGTGCATCCTGCAATTGCTACCCCCTGGTTGTAGTTAGAGTTGGCACTTCTCCACTATTTACAGATTAAGAGACCCCTTCTCTCGTTTTGGGAATTTTGCTAGAGATTTCCCAAATAAGCAAAAAAGAACCAAGAGTTATTTTAGTACAATTCCTCCTTGTAGCACTCAAGTGCCACCTCGAGCACGTCTAACACTAGTTGCGCCTCCTACATCTGATGTCCCCAATTAGGTTTTAGTTAGAGTTAGCACCCCTCCACTACATACAGATCATGAGACCCCTTCTCTCATTTGTGATCAAGCGCGTTAGTTGCAAACTGTGCATCTTGCCCCCACCCCCCCCTCCCCCCATGTTAGGTTGCACTTGGAGTTGGTGCTTTTCCACTATCTGCTAGATCAAGAGACCCCTTCTCTCGTTCGTGAGACTAAGGGCTAGTCTGGCTAATGATATCCCAGTTTTGGTCGCACGGCCAGCCCTTAACCAACAAGTTCAGGTTACGGCCCCCTTAACCCAGCTAGGTAAAGCTAGTGATGATGTCCTTCACATCCTTCTCGAGGTCTTGGACTCCCATCCAAGCAGACCACTTCCACCAAAGCTTTTCAGACACCCATCTTTGTTCAAGGAATAATGTGGCTCCTATCTCCTTAGCTCTTTTACAGCAAGGGATCTTATGAACACTGGTATCTTGCTAGAGGAACCTTTCTCTCCTCGAGCTAATTTTGGAAATGTAGAGTTTGTGCCCTCCATATTTGGTGATGCAATTATTAGCTTTCCTATCAATAGAGGGTCCTCTTTCATAGGTGTGGGGGTTCTTTTCCCTATAAAATTTCATCCTCTCCACTATAGCAGGAGATCTTCTACAACTGAGGAAGGTGTTTCCACCACTAAGTCGGGTAATTTTTTCTAGCATACTTCCTCTTGCCTATGAGAATTGCTAGCTAGAACATTTAGGGCTTTGGTGGTGTATCTCATCGCCACCAAAGGCAATTGATTATTCATAATCAGCTTCAGGCAGGTGTCACTGGTGGACTTATTGAGAGTCTCTTTATTTGAGAACACAATTGGATGTTAAAGATTGTGTAAACTTAGGCAAACTACTATCTGGTCATATGTTTTGGTCTCCAAATTTGGGCACTAGGGGAGGAACTTGCATTTCAATTTCAGATTCTTTTCTTTTCCTTATAGTTGGACATGGTATCACTACACCCTCTAGAGCACAATGGATCATACTTCTGACTAGGGGATGTAAGTTTGGTCTTCTCAATCTTTATGCCCTTAATAATAGAGGATCTCATGTTTCTATTGGAAGGAACTCCTCTCTTGGACACGATATCATTGTACCCTCTAGAGCAAAGTGCATCATACTTTTGATTGGGGGATGTAAGGCTGGTTTTCTCAACCTTTATGACCCCAACAATAGTGGAGATCGTGTCCTTTTTTGGAAAGAACTTCTCTCTTGGGACCCAATTGTAGACCGTGGATTTTAACTTCTCTCTTGGGCACCAATTGTAGACACGTGAATTTTAGGAGGTGTCTTCAACATAGTGGAGTTAGCTTTATACAAAATTTTGGGAAGAGAAGGTGGCATTCACTCTCTTGGCAGAGCAGCGTGGGATGCCTCCTTTTTCAATTTAGTGTTAGAGATGCTTTGACATATGATTCCTTTTACAATTTTTCTCATTCACTCTTGTTCTCTTGGTCAAACATGATACATGAGATTCTCATCCATGTGTGGATTGATAGATTTTATGTTGATGATTGGGCATTAGATAGAAGTGGCTCAATATGCATTTCACCAAGGATTTCCACCTCAGATCAATTTCCTATAGTTTTGATGGTTAATGAACCTCTATTGAGAGGCCGCTCAACCAACTATGAGGATTCTTAATGTTTTTTATATAGAGTATGGACTTGCAAAGGGAGTGTTACATATTTGGGTATCTCATATGCAGTGCCCTCTCCTTCATATGTGGTAGTAGACCTCTCTGTTTTTTGTGATTTTCTTTGCTAGTACTACGAGGCAAAATATTTTCAATTGGGAGGTCGGTCTCCAACAAAAGCTAGTAGACCTTTATTGAAAAGAGCAAATGCTTGGATTCTTTGATTCAAGAGTGCCTTATCAGCAGGTTCTTTTGGAACAGAGGGAGAGAAAGTGTTTTTCAACTTCTGTGACAAGGCTTTATAGTCAGATCTTGATGCCGTTTTATGCATAGCTACTAATTTTTACCCTTCCTTCTTTTAACAAATCCTAGCATGCCTACCAAAGATGATGCCAGATATATAGTTTGGCAAGGTGTTCTAGTATTCGTGAAACTAGATACACTTGTCGTTGTACATTTCACCAATTTGGAATTTAGGAGTGCACTTCTTGCCCTTCATAAGGCAAGTGCTCAGATGGGTTGACACTGTCCATTTTTAGTGCTTTTTGGAATTGGGGACCTTGTCACCTCAGACTGCATGGCATTTGGACTCTAGTGCTATACCTTATTCAGTTATAGAGGATCTCATTCATCTTATCGCAAAGAGGGGTTGCAGAAATTTGATTTTCCAATGGAGGCCAATCACTCTTTTGTGAACCTTTTATAAGATTTTGGCCAAAGCTATCAGTTTGTGTTAAACTAATTACAGCCCATTCTTGTAGATCTCATTCATGATATGCAAACAGGCTTTATGCATGGTGGAAGCATTTTTTATATTATCTTCTCATTTTGGGAGGCTTTAGTTTGGGCTGCGTAAAGTGGCCAAAGGTTAGCCATTCTATTTTTGAATTTCAAGAAAGCTTATAACAAAGTAGATTGGGATTTCTTGGAGAGTACCCTTGTACATTTTTTAATTTTAGATGCTTGGACCAAAGGTGTCTCCTATTTACAGATTAGACCACATCTATGTGCTTATCAAAGAGGAGGAGGAGAGGGATTTCAAATTCCTATATAAGTCTGGGACAAGGATGTCTCTTACTCCTTTCATGTATTTGATTGTGGCTGAAGCAATTATCTTTTTGATATCTGAGGCTAACCGTTATTTGGCTAAGAATTCCCTTGGGACATGATGAGGAGGTCTTGGACAATGAGGTTTCTGATGACACTCCTTGGGCTAGATGTTTTGGCAGACACTAGAGCCAGGGTGACTTATTGGGGAGCGGTTATATGTTCGATGGCAGACACCAGAGCCATGGTGACTCGTGAGACCTTGATTCTCCTCACATTGAAAGGGGGCCTCAATATCATTGATTAAAAAATGCAATGTAGAGACTTGATTTGGAAGCTTTTTCCAAGATAAGAATCTTGGAAATACTTTTTCATTTGTTGCATATAGTCTTGCTCTCCTTCCACAGTTAGGATTGGATGGACATTACTAGGTGGATTTTGCTTCAGCTCATCTCAAGATTCATTCCTCCCCTCTTATGGCTTTCATCCTAAAACCTTGAGGAAGCTTCAAGAGTAATCTATGAAGAGTCTCCCCTCTTCTCTGGAGAGTATTGATAGACAACATATCATGTGGAATGATAGCATATGTGATGATTATGGAATACATTTTTGTACTTCTCCTTTATATGAACTGGTCTAGATGGGAGAGAGGTCCTGATTTTTCGATGGGTTCTTAGAAGGATTTTAAAAACCTTCTGGATGATTGCAGATTCTAGTTATTAAGTCATCAGAGGAAGTGAAAGGAGAATTGAGCAGATTGATGCAACCATATTCATGGATTAGGTTGTTACGTAAGAGATTACAAAGATATGGTGTTGTGGGCATAAAGTCAGCCCTATGGTTGACCAGTAGTACTTAGGTACTATATATACCAAGTATTTGTATTGTTTCATTTGAACATTTCTATTGGAGCTTTCTTGAGTGTGCACTCTTGCTCACTTGTGTTCACAACCTGTCTCCACTTTGTTCCTACATTTGGTATCAGAGCACTTCCGTCTCTAGAGCCCATTCCCGCGCTTGCTTCGAGACTCCCGCAAGCTTGGTGCTCTAGTGCACGTTCCTGGTTCTCACATTCAGCTCTCCAACTTTCGTTTGAGGTAGCTCCAACAGTCCAGCAGCTATTTTTTGACCTTTTGAGGTCCAATTTCGACGTTTTTTTAAATTTCAGAGCTGCCCGCATAAAACAAATCTGTCCCGCACCATTTCACGCAAAAAAATAAATAAATAAAATTGTGTTTTTTCCGTATAGTTGTATGGACGTCCACACGGTCCGTATCTGTCCGTACAGTTGCGCGATAGTGCCGAGAGTCCGTACGACTTGTTGGAACCTGATTTTGAGTCCATACGACTTGTCAGAAGGCGATTCGAGTAGTTTTCGGTTGTTTTGCTCAAATCTGGACTCTATTCAGCTCCAGCCTCTCCCGGGTGTGTTCCAGCAGCTCCAGGCATCTCCATACTTCTCTAGGCTTTTCTCTACACGTGTGTTGTGTTCATGAGTACTCCCGACAGCTTCATTCACCTCCAAACAGCTCACTTCAGCTCCTTTGTCATCTCCAGCTTACCCACACAATCAATGGACTGTTTTGTAGGTGTTTCGGACCAAGGTGCACTTTCACTAAGTGTTTTGAGCTGTGTATTTTGCTTCGGGACTGTTTTTACAGCCCATACTCTTGCACTCTCAGGTACATTTGCAGATACTCTGCATTGTTGGGTGCATTTGCAGTAACTCTACAGTTGTGGATGCCTTTGAGCTCCGTTGGATGCATTTGAGCACTCGTGGGTGCGCTATTTCAGAGTTGGGTTGTGCATTTTCAGTTTGGGATTGCACTTCAGATTGCAGCAGAGTGCAGTGATTGGTTTATGCCATTTTTGCAGTGATTGCATTATGCAGTCAGTGGCATTACAGAGCAACTAGTCTTACTTTGCATTTTGCAAGCATTTGTTTGGGATTTGCAGGCACATTTGCAGCCAGTTGCACTTTTGGGACTTGCAGTTCTTTTTGCAGGTACATTTGCAGCTTGTGGGTATCCCATTTTGCATCATGTCGACTCTTTCAGACAATTTTGGCAATTTGTCCGAGGGTGACAAGCTGGATGGACCAAACTATGCCTTGTGGTCATTCATGCTTAAGAACATCTTGGTTGGTAAGGGCTTGTGGGATATTGTTAGTGGGAATGAGGTGAGGCCTGTAGGCTCATCTACATCCAGCATAGCTTCTTCGGGTCAGACTACAGGAAGACAACAGACCGCTACAGCCCCTCTTGCTAGTCCCATAGCATTGACAGAGGAGCAAAAGAAGTTTGACCGCCGTAGTACCCAAGTGATGTTTTTGATTTCCACAAATGTAAAGAGGCACATTATGACGACTATCAAGTCGTGCAAGGATGCAAAGGCAGCATGGGAAAGATTGGCAAACATGTATCATGTTAAGAATGAGGCAAGGGCCATTGCCTTGACAAATCAGCTCAAGGATCTCGAGATGCAGGAAGACCAGGCCATCACTGATCATATTTCTAGGATCACTGATCTACGTGATTAGCTTGCAAGTATTGATGAGGAAATAGAAGACAAGAAGCTCGTCTTTATTACTCTCAATAGCTTAGTGCCCTCATATGGCACATTCATCACTTCATTGACCATTGTTCTCAGGGCAGCCCCACTCTCGTTCGATGAGTTAGTTGGGCTTTTATTGCAGGAAGAGGAGAGATGCTCAAATTTTGCCAAATCCTTTTGTCAGGGTGAGCAAGCACTTGCCATGGGTGGAAATGGCAAATTTCAGAAAAAGTTTGAGCCAAAACACAGCCATACAACTCAGCCCAAGGAGGGGAATGCAAGCAGTTCAAGCAAAAATAAAAAAAAGGGCAAATGCAATTATTGCAAGAAGCAGGGACATTACATCGCAGAGTATCAGAAAAGGATTGCCAATGAAAAGAAGAGGCAAAGGGACAGCTCTAGCAGTAATTTTGTTGCCTCCACTGAAACTCGTGCTTCAGATGCACATGGTGAAGCTCATCTTGCCCAAGGTGATAGAGATTTTGTGTTTGCTGCATTTAATGAGAAGATGGATGCCAAGGGGGATTTGAATGCTGAAAATCAATCAGGGGATGCTTCCCTTGTTGCAAGTAATACATGGTATATCGATAGTAGTGCTACTAAGCACATGCCTCCTTGCCAGGAGTGGTTTGAGAGCATCACACCTGTTCATGGCAAACAGGTTACATGTGCCAATGATGCTTCTCAAGACATCATTCGAGTTGGGCACATTCCCATTCAGCTTGATAATGGGAAAGTTAAGTATATCCGAGATGTTTGGTATGTTCCACATTTGAGGCAAAATCTGATTTTAGTTTCAAACATTGCCCATGATCAACATATGTTGGTCGAATTTCAGGATAACCAATGCAGGATCAAGGATCCAAAGAAAGGGTATGAGATTGTAGCAATAGGCACATATGACAGAGGCTTATACAAGCTTGATGCTCAGCCTTATGATCAAAAGGTATTGGCTGTAGCAAACACTTCCCAGGCTGATTTATTGCATGCCAGGTTTGGACATGTCCATCACAGGGCATTGTCCTACTTGTACAACAATAATATGACTCAGGGAATGCCAAAATTACAGCAACCAGCAAATGAAGTGTGTGAGGGGTGTGCACTTGTCAAATTGCATCGCTTGCCATTCAGTAAATAAGGCAAGAATTGGGTCAAGGCAACCAGAGTGTTGCAAATAGTGCACAATGATGTGTGTCCCCATGACTATTCCCACGCATAGAGGAGCAAGGTACTTTGTGTATTGATGACTTCTCCAAGTTCACATGGCTTTTTCTCATGAAGGAAAAATCTGAGGTGTTCTATTGGTTTCAAGAGTTCAAAGCTATGGCTGAGAACCAAACCAATTCTAGAATTGGAATACTCAACTCAGATAGAGGGGGAGAGTACATGTGACATGCATTCCAGGGATTTTTGAAGCAACATGGGATTAAACATCACTTGACATGCCCTTACACACCACAACATAATCCAATCTCTGAGAGGAAGAATCGTACTCTCATGGAAATGATGAGATGCATGCTGAAATTCAAGAGAGTCTCAAAGGATTTTTGGGGAGAAGCAGTTGTGATAGCCACTTATATTCAAAACAGATGCCCTACCAAAATTTTGGTTAATGTGACTCCATTTGAGGCTTTGTATGACATCTCCTAATGTTTCTAGCATTTTATTATTGGCATAGATGTACACTAACTTCTCAGCCCGATCCTCTAGAAGTCTATTTCGTGAAGTACTATGAATGTACTTGTAATGACTCCAGTTTCTTTCTAAGCCCATGTTTGAGCATGTCTGAGAAAGAAACCTCATTGCAATTGGGCGTAGAAGGTCACACGTGCCACCATTCATCATCCACCATTTCCAAGCAGATGTAGTTTCTGCCAATGCTTGGACATCGCTGTTGACTCTGTGCCAACATGAACTTATGAAGAAAGAGAAGGTGTTACAACTTTGTGTTACAACTTCTAGACACAACTTTATGTTACGACTTTGTGTAACAACTTTGTGTTGCAAGTTTGTGTTACAAGTTTATGTTACGACTTTGTGTAACAACTTTGTGTTACATCTTCTACATGAAGAGAGAGAATGTGTTACGACTTTGTGACACAACTTTGTGTTACAACTTTGTGATACAACTTTGTGTTACAACTTTGTGATACGACTTTGTGTTACATGCAGAGAGAGAAGCTCTCCAACTTGTATAAATACCCCATAATGGAATGAAGCCCACACTCTTGGGGCATTGTGTTGAGTCTACATTGGTATTCCAAGCATTTGTCTCAAGTGTCCATGCTTCCTTGCACTGCACGTCCAAAAGCATGTCCTAACCTTGCAACCCATCCTCATCCTCCTCCTCCTCCTCCTCCTCCTCCTCCCTCCTCCTCCTCCTCCTCTCCCCTCCCCCTCTTTCCTCCTCTCTCTCTTCCTTCACCCATGCTCTTACACCTTCTTCCTCTCCCACTCCTATGCTTTCCTAAACCCTTAAACTCCATGATCTACGAGGGAGACGAGTTCTCCACCATGTACTCTATTCTGGACCTTGGACCCTCCTTCTAACCCTGGACTCCTTCAACCCCCTTCTAAACCCTGGAACTCTTTCTAACCCTGAACTCTTTCTAAACCCTGGATCCTCCTTCTGAACCCTTGAACTCTTTCTAAACCCTGGAACCTCCTTCTGAACCCTTAAACTCCTCCTAAACCCTACAACCCCCAATGAAGGCAAAAGCCTTCATTACCCCAACAACAATGGTTTACGTGCCTTTTACACATGCTTGCATTATGTTTACTCACCACACTTAAGCCTACGTCTCTCACCGGAACACGACTCGAGGTCCTAAGCTACATATATACTACAACGACAAACCCAATATATCTGTAGGTGACAAAAAGCCTCGGAACCCTGCAACATAGAATACCTAGCTCTTCCTATGAAAGCGGTAGGAAAGAGCCAACATTTGGCGCCGTTGCCGGGGAGACTAGCGTCTCAAGTAGCGAGTAAACATGCGTAGGTAGGTGTAAAAGCCACATGATGTACAATTTGGCTAGGTAGTGGACACGGTTGCGTAGAGCCTTCAATTACGATCATTTTACCTTTTTACAGAAAGGCAAACCGAGCTCTCCATAAAGAGTTATGGCTCGGGAAGAGTTTAGGGTTAAACCCTAAACCTAAACCCTAAACCTAAAATCCAAACCTATAAAAACCTACTCCACCCCCCCTCATTCTTCATCTCACACTTTTTGCCTCCATTCTCTTCCTCCTTCCGAGCCCCACGCAAGACACTCCTCCCTCTCCATCGACCGTCCCCTTACTCCTATCCTCGCCATGTAAGTGACATCGAGCCCTTCTCGCAGCAATGACCTAGCCTTCCACCCACCGTCCATTGTTCCGCGACAATCCCGTTCCATCGAGAAAGACTTGGAAAGCGTCAGGTAACCACTTCGCCTTGCTTTTCAATTTCCGTCTTTCAGTTTTTTTTTGTTGCTCTTTTACCCCTCCCCCTCCACCACCATCTCCCCCTCTCCCCCTCCCCCTTCATCTCCACCTCCCCCTCTCCCCCTCCCCCTCCACCACCATCTCCCCCTCTCCCCCTCCCCCTTCATCTCCACCTCCCCCTCTCCCCCTCCCCCTTCATCTCCACCTCCCCCTCTCCCCCTCCCCCTCCACTACCACCTCCCCTCTTCCCCCTCCCCCTTCATCTCCACCTCCCCCTCATCTCCCCCTCTCCCCCTCCCCCTCCACTACCACCTCCCCCTCACCTCCCCCTCTCCCCCTCCCCCTACCACCTCCCCTCTCCCCCTCCACTATCACCTCCCCCTCTCCCCCTCCACCACCATCTTTCCCCCCCCCTCCCCCTCTCTCTCCCCCTTACCCCCTCCCCCTCCCCCTCTCCCCCTCCCCCTCCACTACCACCTCCCCCTCACCTCCCCCTCTTCCCCCTCCCCCTCCACTACCACCTCCCCCCTCCCCCCCTCCCCCTTACCCCCCCCTCTCTGTACCCCCCCGCTACCCCCCCCCTCCCCCTACATCTCCCCCTTCCCCCTCCCCCCTCCCCCTCCCCCACCCCCTCTCTCTCTCACTCGCTCCCCTCTCCCCCCTCGTTCTCCCCTACCCCCTCTCTCTCTCATTCGCTCCTCTCTCTCTCTCCCCCACCCCTTACGTTCGACCCTCCACCCCCCCCTCTCCTCTCTCTCCCCCTTACCCCCCCCTCCCCCTTACCCCCCCGCTACCCCCCGCGGTGGCGCACGCAGCGCCGCCGCCCCGCGCCCCTCCACCCCGGCCGCCGCCCCTCGGCGGCGACCCCGCGCCGCCCCCGCCCGCAACCCAGCGCCCCCCACGCAGCGCCGCCTGCCCAGCGCCGCCCTCCCCCTACGTCACTCCCCTCACGCCCCGCCCCCCCTCCACCTCGGCCGCCGCCCCGCGGCGGCGACCCCGCGCCGCCCCCTCTCTGTACCCCCCGCTACCCCCCCCTCTCTGTACCCCCCCGCTACCCCCCGCGGCGGCGCACGCAGCGCCGCCGGCCCGCGCCCCTCCACCCCGGCCGCCGCCCCTCGGCGGCGACCCCGCGCCGCCCCCGCCCGCAACCCAGCCCGCCCCGCCAGCGGCCGAGCCGCCAGCGGCAGCGCCCCCTCACCCGCCCGCATCCCGGCGCCCCGCCGCCCCCGCCCGCAACCCGACGCCCCCCACGCAACGCCGCCCGCCCGGCGCCGCCCTCCCCCGCCCTCCCCCTACGTCACTCCCCTCACGCCCCGCCCCCCCTCCACCCCGGCCGCCGCCCCGCGGCGGCGACCCCGCGCCGCCCCCACCCGCAACCCAGCCCCCCGCGGCGGCGACCCCGCGCCACCCCGCCCCTTCGCCCTCCCTCACCCCCCCCGCGCCAACCCCCCCCGCGCACCCCTTCGCCCTCCCTCACCCCCCGCGCAAACCCCCCCCCCCCCGCGCCAACCCCCCCCCCCCACCCCCCCCCCCCGGGCGCCGCCGTCGGGCGGCGCCCCACCTAACCAAACACACCCAAAAAAAAAAAAAAAACCTAACCTAAAACTAACCTCAGGTTAGTTACTAACTACGGTTAGGTTAGTCGATTAACCCTAGGTTAGTTAGTCCTAACTACAGTTAGGTTAGGTTAGTTAGGTTACCATTAACTAGAGTTAGGTTAGGTTAGTTAACCTTAGGTTAGTTTAGTTAGCCCTCGGTTAGGTTAGACTAACTCTTCAGTTAGTATCTAACTACAGTTAGTTAAACCTCCCAGTTACAGTAACTGGGAGGATCTAGGTTAGTTAGTCTAACTAGCGTCACTTAGTTTCAACCCCTCGGTTGGACTTAACGTCCATTCACACCACCATTAGGACCCCCCCAAACGCCAAATTTACCCCTCCTTTAACCCCTCGAAACTCATCCGTTTGGGACCCAAATTGAACCCCGTTTGAACCCAGATTTCACACACGGAAACACCACGTTACGGGGTATTTTTCCAGCCCATTGCACACCATTTCTGCATCCCTAGCACACGTTCGTTCGTGCCCCCGTGTGGGCCTCATTTTGCATTAATTCACTCGTATTTTCACGCCGCGACCTCCGATTAACGATCCGTCTGCACCGGCACATTTCCCTACACACGTAGGACAATCCTAGGCACATTATTAACACGACGGTCCCTACACAAACTAACATCACTCTAACCCTCCTAACGACACCACCTCCACGCCCGCCCTTGGGGTAGCGATCCCCTTGGCAAATCACGCACCATCTGCATGCAGTTACGTTCCGGCCTACGACTTCGACTCCAACGCTCGCCCAATCCGCAACTAACTCCATTGCAACAACCGCCTCCGCCAATCCTCTACCTCGAATCCCCCCCTGAGGTTCAACAACTTCCTTTAACTCCTCCACGCCCCAACATGGCTGGACGTTGTCCTGAGCATGATGGGGACATCGAGCTCGATGCCGAGGCTGACAACTTCTTCAATCGATGAAATCACAACAATCACGGCCGACGCCTTTTGGGAAAACTGGAACTTCCCAAATATAATGGTAGGGGAGACCCTGCTCGCTTCCTCCAACATTTTGATGCCGCATGTCGAGCAGGTGGTGATCAATCCCATGAAACTAAGGTGGCTTGGTTTCCAATGGCCTTAACTAATGAGGCGTCAGAATGGTACCTCGACCTTCTTGTGGAAGAACGTGCCACATGGGACCTACTTCAAACCGAATTCAAACGTCGCTTTCAAACGGAAAGGCTACAAGATGATCCCGCTCTCCAACTCAGCAAGATCGAACAAGGCCGGAGGGAAGATGTACGCACATACCTGGGAAAGATGAAGAGATTGATCGCAAAATGTGACCCACGCCCAGATGCAAAGTACCTCACGGCATGGTTCATAGCAGGCCTCAGAAAGAAAATCCGCAAGGATATGAAAAAGATAAGTAGCTATGAAACATTCAGTGCTGCTCATGCGGCAGCCATTGACATCGAAGATGGCATGACAGATTCAGACACTAGCAGTGATGATGCCAGATCAAATACACGAGATAAGCGCTCGAAAAAAGGTAAATCAAAGGACTCTGCCGAAACATCCAATGAAGATCGCCTCGAGGCCATGACCTTGAAGCTGAAAGAAGATATGATGCAGGCCATGGATCAAAAACTTCACTTGTCTCAGCCGCCAACTCAAACATATCCACGGCGAGAAAATGTCTGGTGCCCACACTGCTTGGCCAATCATACAGCAAATGAATGCCCAGTCCTAAGAGCAAGAATCACTGCACAAGCAAATCCACCGCCACGGTTGTGGTGCCATATCTGTGTCGTCGGCGGCCATGATGAGACCAGTTGCATCTTCAACATGCGCAATAATCCGCCTCGACCACCACAATACCAAGCGGCACCCATGCCAGTATACAGGCAACCGGCACTTGCACAAGCGCCCCCAGCTCCGAGACTAAATCCTGTTCCCGTTCGGACACAAGTCCCACAACTACTCAGGAATCCGAATCCACGACAGTATCCAAGAGCACCAAATCCAGCTCCTCAGGTAGTCCCCATACATCAATTACAAGCCGAAGAAGTAGACTCACTATTTGAGTATGAAGCAGAGTACCCAGTGTACTATGTAGAAGGTGCAGAGGGTCTAATACCAGTCTATGCAAATCAAGTGCGACCCAACACATTTCGCGCACCAATCAAGTGTTACAGTTGTGGAGAAAATCATAGAATCGCAGAGTGCCCTCATCGCGGTAGCCCAGCCACTTTCCAACCACTCTGCAGAGATTGTGGCATAGGACATGCCTGTATGGATTGTCCCATGAAAAATAAGGTCCCAGAACAAACAGAGGTTAAGCCTGACGTCCCCATCGGCATCATTGGGGTGGACCATCAAAGTCTGGGTCCGGCAAGTCTAAGGTCACAACCTATCAATGTAATTACACGCCAACAGAAAGCGGCTACGAAGGACCCTATCATTCCGATCCAACCGAAGCGACTTCTGAGAAAGAAAGCACAAGTGCCTCCATCTCCGCCAAGCAATGAGCAGCCGAGTTCATCTACATCAACTCCCGAGCCTCGAATAAAAGAAGCTCCATTCCCGAATGCAGAGGTGGAAAAGGCTCGTTTTCAGGCACTTCAGCAATGGGTCCAAAATGAACAAGCTCAATTTGAGGCTCAGAAACAAGCTCAAGACCCACTCCATGACTTGGCCTCACAAAGTATTGATACTATACTCGAGCCCTTGTTCCAACAACAAACTCCACAACAGAATGTACCGCCACGTCAACTTGAAGGAGCTGCACTCTCTAGCATCTTGAGTTGCCCTGTGTCCATTCCCATCGGAATCCTCTTACGAAATTGTCCCAATCTCTGGGAGAGTTTCAAAGGATGGATTGAACTCGCAAATCCCCCTCCACCTATGAACGACATTGATGATATCCCTGTGCGGATGGGTGAGAAAGATGACATACGCAACATCACTGTGCCTTTGATCCACAAGGCCTATAATGAAATCCAAGCCATAGTGGATGGTGGAGCAGGTGTCAATGTCCTATCAAAGGAGATTTACGAAGAATGGGGTCTCCCACCAATGCAAAAGGCTAATTTCAACATACGCCTTGCCGATGATTCACGGGCTAAACCCTTGGGAATAGTGAATGGCGTGTCCACAAAGATCGCAGGAGTCCGCTTTTCCCTTCAATTCACAATCTTGGATCTCCCCAAAAACTCCTATCAAATCTTACTGGGACATCCTTGGTTACGGGAAGCATCAGTCCTCCATGACTAGGGAACGGATAGATTGACAATCCAGAATCGAGACACTGCAGTCAGGGTGAATGTGGGGACAGGAGTTATTAAACCAATTGTTCCTAGAGCATTGGATGACACATCTTCCACGACAATCTCGAGCAAATCAGATCCCTTGCAACAGCATGCCATAGCAAGTGACTCACATAGCAATGTCAATAACTGGATACAAACATTGGCAACCATCGACAACTGCCATTCATTAGACCCCATCTTCTCACAGATAGATGTTAACGCACTACAGGTCGATCCTCCACCGACACATGAAGAACCAATCGATCTAGAGATGCCTTTCTTTATGGCTGACCTCGAATGGGATAATGAACCTGAAGAAGGTACCCATACCAATGATGACTCGGATTTTCCTTGGGACCTTGAAACAGAGGCTGCGAATGCTGAAATTGAAGATCAAATCTTTGAAAATGACCTAGCCATTCTGCATGCCCTAATGGCAGTTGAGCTCCCAAAAGTTGAACCTCCACAATTGCATAACAGCAGAAGATCCCGCAAGAAAGCTGCCGGAGGAAATCGCAGAAAAGCCAAGGCCGAGCACTTCAATGAATTCGAACGAGTCCAAACACGGATTGTGGAATTGTATCTTGCAAAGGCAGTCCCCTCAAAGTCAAAACCACCACCTCTTGAATGGTCCCCTGAAGGACTGGATGGAGTATGTGCAGCACATGAACCCTTACTTGGAAACACCTTACCAGTGGAAAAGTTACCCCACAGTTCCCAACGTAAGAAGTTTCGGAAATATAAGCCACATGTGCGGATGAAGCTCGATCAAGAGACTTCAGAAAAAGAAAGGAAAGAAGAGCCTAACAAATTACTAAATGCAACTATGCCACCCAGTACTCATGACACATCTCAGGCTAGTTCAACCCCATCAGAGGCCGATCTTCGAGCAGTGCCGGAATACTTTAAGAATTATACAAGTGGAAGTGCACCAATAGCAATGCCAAGACCAATCAGAGAATCTGAAGTTCAAGAAACCGATAGCATTGGAGAACCTCCAATCTATGAGGGACCGGCAAAAACACGCACAATAAACCTCGCCCTTGAAGGGGAGGAAGAAAAGTTGGTGTTCATTGGGAAACAGCTCCGTGAAGAAGATGAAATCAAACTCAAAGACCTCCTAATGGAATACCGTGACTGCCTAGCATGGTCATACAAAGAGATGAAAGGAATTTCACCAGAAGTGGCAGTTCACACGATCCCTATAAGGGAAGGTGCCCGCCCTAAGGTATGTGGACCTTATCGCACAAATCCTAAATATGGCACCATGGTTTATGACGAGCTGGAAAAACTCCTAGATGCCGGATTCATCTACGAGATAGAGCACACTGATTGGGTTTCACCCATTGTCATTGTGCCTAAACGCAACAAGAAGCTCAGAATATGCGTAAACTTGAAAAATGTGAATGCCGCCACAATTAGGGATCACTACCCCCTACCCTTAACAGAAACAGTGTTGGAAAAGGTGGCAGGATCCGAAATTTATAGCTTCTTGGATGGCTTCAGTGGCTATAACCAAGTACAAATTGCTCCTCAAGACCAATCAAAAACAGCATTTGCTACAGAATGGGGTATTTTTGCATATAGAGTCATGCCATTCGGCCTTTGTAATGCCCCAGCCACATTCCAGCGAGTCATGTTCACAGCTTTCAAGTCATTTTTGAATAAGTTTTTACAGGTGTTCTTGGATGATTTGTGCATCCATTCAACCAAACACGACCACTTCAAATGTCTGGAAGAAGTATTAATCAAATGCAGGGAGTATGGCATCTCCCAAAATCCAACAAAATGCCAGTTCATGGTCACCCACGGAGTTGTTTTGGGACACATCGTCTCTCAACATGGGATTGCAACTGACATGGACAAAATCAAAATCATCATGGAATTGCCTCCTCCTACAAATTCCAAAGGTGTACAGGTCTTTATGGGACATGCCGGCTATTATAGAAGATTTATATTGCGGTATGCCATGATAGCTAGACCACTTTACAAGTTATTAGTGGAGTTCTTATGGACCGAAGAGTGCGACCAAGCCTTTGAGCTTTTAAAGTGGCGCCTAATCACAGCACCCATCCTTCTATCTCCCAATTGGGATATTGATTTTCATGTTCATACTGATGGATCCAAGTATGCAATTGGGAGTGTGCTTTGTCAACCTGGTGAACATAAGAAAGACTACCCCGTCTACTTCGCCAGTCGACAACTCAATGATGCAGAGATTAACTATACAACCACAGAAAGAGAAGCCCTCGCAATGGTGTACAGTGTAAAAAAATTTCGGCACTATCTACTCGCAAATGATTTTGTCTTCTACACCGACCATCAAGCATTGCTTTATCTTGTGAACCGTCCGTGTACCACCGGAAGAATAACCAGATGGCTCCTCTTGCTGCAAGAATTCAACTTCAAAATTGTGGTCCGCAAAGGTGCCCAACACTACATTGCCGATCACATGTCTCGAGTCAAGACAGGAGAAGAAGCCACTGGAATAGAAGATGACTTACCAGATGCCACACTATTTCAAATAGATGCTGTTCCAGAATGGTGTGGAGATATCATTGGGTACTTGATGGCAGGAAGACCACCCCCTGACATGAAAGCAGTAGATGCCAGAAAATTGATTCTAAAGGCTGCACCATATCAACTCATTGCAGGACAACTATACAAGATGGGCAAGGACCAGATATTAAGAAGATGTGTAATGCCTCATGAGATCCTGCCAATCCTGAGTGAAGTCCATGAAGGCATTGCAGGAGGACACTTCCAAGGGGAAGCCACAGCAAGAAAAGTTCTCCTCGCAGGCTACTGGTGGCCAACACTGTGGGCAGATGCCTGTGAATATGTAAAAGGCTGTGATGTATGCCAACGAACTATTAAACCACAACACAAAGACTTCAATCCCCTAACAACAGTTGTTGCACAACAGCCATTTGAAAAATGGGGGATTGATTATGTGGGTCCCATACATCCAGCAGCAAAAGGAACACAGGCACGCTACATCATTGTGGCCACTGATTACTTTACAAAATGGGCTGAAGCTAAAGCAGTCAGAAAGGCAGATGCCAAAAGCACAGCAAGATTCTTGTACGAACATGTGATCACCCGATTCGGATGCCCCCTTGAAATTGTGTCGGATAGAGGCACACATTTTGTCAATAAGGTAATCCAAGAACTCTTGTCTGGCTTCATGGTCATTCATAGAAAAAGCACACCCTACTACCCCCAAGGGAATGGACTAGCAGAATCCACAAACAAAATCATATGCAATATCCTCACCAAGGTAGTAGAACCACAGCGTTCTGATTGGGCAGAGAAACTGAATGCAGCCTTATGGGCATATAGAACCACATTCAAGGTCAGTACAGGGAACACACCTTTTCAATTGGTGTACGGTCTTGAAGCCGTGGTCCCGCTCGAATTTGTAATACCAAGCCTGCGCATCGCAATACAAGAACGCATGGGTGATCATGAGTCCTTGAAAGAAAGGCTCTGTCAGTTGGAAAAGCATACAGAGACAAGACTAGTCGCTTATCATGCCATGACAACAAAAAAACGTTGAAGAAAGGCATGGTTTGATAGGAATCTGAAAGCTAAAGACATCAAGGAAGGCGACTTAGTCCTGTTATACAATGCCAAAGTACACAAGGGAAAACTGAAGTATCTAGGTCAAGGACCCTACCGAGTACGAAAGATGAATCCCATTGGAGCTGTGCTACTTGAAACACTAGATGGAGTCCAATTCAACACAACAATAAACGGGAGCCGACTGAAGCGCTACTACATCAACACGCGAGCCATCCCCGACAAAAACGAAGATTTGGGAAACCAAGTCTTCCTTAGTTAGGATTAGATTGTATCACGAGCACTCACTTGCATATGTACGTCTTTGCACATATAGGTAGCCTCAATCGATTTTACCTAGAGCTCAGGATTGGTGAATGAGTTCTAGCTGCCCTATGAAAATCCCAGCAAAAAAGCATATAGTTAGTCCCTACTTAGCTACTAGGTCACGTGCACTCACACGCTTTCGCTTAGACACATAGATGATTGCATGAATAATTGTACAACACACTTTCATTCCACACTCTCAAAAGATGTATAAATTATTTTTATTTTAAAAAAAAAAAAAAAAAGATCTCTCTCCCACACACACACAGAAAGGTCATACAGGCATGCCAATCAATGTAATGATCAATGGTACACTACATGTACATGGATGCAGGTTTAGAAAAGATGCCGCCACTAAAGAGGATGCGCAGAAAGAGCCCACCGCCTCAACCACGGGACCCCCTCCAGAGTTCGCAGCCATCTACATCCTCTCAACCACGGAGACCACAGGCGTTCGTGGTCCAAAGCGATAGCTCCGAAGAAGATTCAGTGCATGTCCAAGCAGAACAAATGCCACCCCAGTCACAGCCGGCCTGCACAACTGTTAACAAGGCCCAATCATTGGAACTTGTCTGGCCACCCACCTCGACTTATGCTCTTTCCCAGGAAGCAACATCTTACTTAGAGCAACGGGGTCTAGGCAATTTGCATGAGAGCCTCAAATCCTTGGAGGATAGTCCTATCATGACCACCTACATCAAGGACTTTCTCCACTCTTACTACTCCAGCAATGCAACGGATGGCAAGTACGGTACAATCACTGTACAGCAGAGCCCACTGAACATTATGCTCGACAGTACAATCATTCAAAGGGCTTTCTCTCTGCCAAGGCAAGGTGGCGAATACCCTAAAAGGTCTGCGGATGCAAAGTTTATCGAAGTACAGTCTCTCCTCACCAAGGGTACCCTGATCCATAGAGATGGCATCTTGCTTCGCACAATCCTTGACCCTCACCTCAAGGAAGCAGCACAATTTCTATCCACCATCCTGGGAATAAAGAACGGCAAGGAACGCTCCCTTCCACTCCGCACATTTGTTTTGCTGAGTAGGAAGCTCAAACAAGACTGGGTCCAACACTTCGTCATTTTCTTTACCAAAAAACTCGATGGTTCTTCAGGCCAGAAATGTAAAATTCCGCACTTATTGGCTATCATCATCAAAAAAGAACTACAACAAAGAGAAATGACTCTGCCCCAGTCTCCAAAGCCAATTGAGGAGTTGGACATACCCTTCTCACCAGTATGGGAGCCATCATCAGTTGCTCCAGCTATCACATTGATAAGTACAGATGCCTTAACAGAAGTACCTATTCTGGAAAGCAGGATTGCAGAATTGCCCCAGGAAATGCTTCAGCTCGGTGCACAACTACAACCACTAAGTCTCCCCCAACAGCACCAACCCGAGCTCGAGACAAGGTTGGCACCCGAACCTGAGGAACGATCAGCACCAGAGCTTGCGACCACATCAGCACTCGAACCACCCATTGACGCCATGCCAGTCGATGAGCCCCAAGGAGAGCTCGTGCCAGATCAGCAGTATGACTATTGTCCACAAGGGAGTGAAATGCCATTGGATCAACCTCCCCCAAGTACTACAGAAACCTCGGGATGGCTACATGGCCACCACTTGTATCAGCAATATCGCCAGACCTCATCACCATCTGTCATTCTCCAACATCAAGCTAGCCAAATGATCCAAATGTCAGAACTCTTCACTAGCTTGGCTAAGGAAGCATATGCAAGAGAATTGGAAAGGCAGACGGCATCAGAAATCGAAGACCAATTCCAGGCAATCGCCATCGAGGTCAAGGCACTTCGGGCACAGATAGATGAGAAGGAGGTAGAAGAAGTGCGCATGAACCAGGCTCTCCAAGCTCAAGAGAAGGCTGTAAGGGATGTGACCTCCAACCTCCATCAAAGTCAAACACAACTGACTGCGGTAGTCGAAGCAATGGCAATCCTACAGACCTCATATAACTCCCTGACAACTGCACATGCGCAACAAACAGAGGAAGTGGCACAAGCTCGACTCACTCTCATTCACAAAGAAGACGAGCTCCAGGATTGCAAGGACAAGCTTGAAGACATGCAACAATCTTTGGCAGTACGTGCCTTTAGCATTGATGAGCTTACAAGGGAATGCCGACTCTTAAAAGACCAACTTGCTACTGTTCAAGAGGCCAGCACTTTACAAGCCCAGTTCTTGGACCAATGGTCCAATACCATTGAAGACATCCCTCAACAGGCAAAGGTCACCTTGCAAATGAAAAAGCTTAAAGAGGCATACACCAGCATCTACCATCAGTACAAAGAAAAGATGAATGAGATGCACTCCCAAAAAATAGCCATCTCCAAGCTTGAACTCCAATTGCTAGTGCATAACAATGAGGCATTGGAAGACAACACCAATGACGGCCCACTACAATGCACAATCGTGGTGTATGAAGAGCTTGTGACTGCTCTCCAAATGGGAGATCACCTCCACGCACGCGTGCTTATCCAATGGAAGCAACTCCAACTCAAGATCATATCTGCTCATCCAACAATCGATTGGAAACGATCCATCGGGATTAAAACCCTGCGCATAATTTGCCAAGACTTGTCTAAAGATGAGAAGAATATCTTCTGCCTGTCTACACATGCCGGGTTTATAACTCTCAGGACGGATGCTTTCATTGCATATGCCTGCCTCATGGGTAGTCCTCCCCTCAGGGTTATTGCAGGTTTGTTGCCGTTGCTGCAAAGGCCATCCCTATTATTTGCACGGCATGACATAACGGATATCCAACCCATGCAGCTGATCATCCCATCGCACCAGCAAAAAGAAGTGTCGGACGATGACAAGGCCTATCTCACATCCAACTTCCCATATCTAACCACTCTTTCTGCCAACATCATAACCTCACTTCCCCTTGCTGCTGCCACCCTCTTAACCTTCCCCGAGCTCCATCCTAACATCTATTCCCTCCATCGTCTCTTTGCTCATGCCTCTCACCATTTTCAACTCACCCAACAGTCCCAAACTTACGAGCCCCTCACACCTAGCTTTTTCCCCTCCCTTGCTAATCCTACCCTTGAGGATTACCAAGCTGCTCAAACCATTTGCCCATTTCTTCCCCCCCTCCCCTCTGCTCCCCCTTCCGCCACTATCACTCAGCCATATTTCTCCCCCATGTCCCCTGCTTCTCTCCCGGCCCCGTCATCACCTCCGACACTTCTGGTGCTGCCATCAGCAGAAAATGATGCAGTATTTGATTTTGAATATCAGGATCCGGATAATCCAATTCGTACACCCATGCCAAGTCCCAATGATGGGTATGATTTTGATGAGATACCACTTCCTAGTAACCCCATCAAGGAATTTTGGAGCAAATATCCTGATATGAAAACTCGCGGTGGATGGACCCTGGGTAACTTTCCTACCAATCTTCGTCAGCACCAAATAAGTGAAGCTTGGATTAGCAAATTGGATCCACAACCTGATTGGCGCCGTCCCAAGCTCTTTGATGTAAGCTTCTTAAAGGAGTACTTACGGGCACCTCCATGTCTCAGAACCCATCCCAAGTTCTATGCAGTTCCACGGCGTAAAAGATGGGAAGCCAACATACACACTTTGGCTGAAGATCGAGTCATTAATTGGCCAATGATCGAATCCTACTCTGGTGTAGAATGGACTATCCAAGGCGCCATGATCCGAGCACTTCAGCAGCATGAACAAACAATGCGCGGCAACATTGATCGCTTCCTTCGCCAAAGTGCCATATTCTGCAAAACATTAGCATTAATTCTGGAAGTCCCATGTTACCTTGATTCCCATTTGCCTCCACTCAGCTTTAATCCCAATGAACGGATTGATGCTTAGATTACAAGCCGACTATACCAAAGAGTGATCTTCTTGGAGGCACGCCACATATCTCTGTTCGAGCAAATGGTGGATACAGGCTACCTGGAAACTGCGCAAAAATTGTATGGTGCTAAGGCTCTACAGCAGGACCGTCTGGCACGACACAAGTTCCACAGCCACTGGACTAAAAACATGGCAACCCAGGTACGTGATCGCAATAAGCCATAACCCGAGGACGGGTAATAAAATGGATCCGGGGGTATGTTGACTCTGTGCCAACATGAACTTATGAAGAAAGAGAAGGTGTTACAACTTTGTGTTACAACTTCTAGACACAACTTAATGTTACGACTTTGTGTAACAACTTTGTGTTGCAAGTTTGTGTTACAAGTTTATGTTACGACTTTGTGTAACAACTTTGTGTAACAACTTTGTGTTACATCTTCTACATGAAGAGAGAGAATGTGTTACGACTTTGTGACACAACTTTGTGTTACAACTTTGTGATACAACTTTGTGTTACAACTTTGTGATACGACTTTGTGTTACATGCAGAGAGAGAAGCTCTCCAACTTGTATAAATACCCCATAATGGAATGAAGCCCACACTCTTGGGGCATTGTGTTGAGTCTACATTGGTATTCCAAGCATTTGTCTCAAGTGTCCATGCTTCCTTGCACTGCACGTCCAAAAGCATGTCCTAACCTTGCAACCCCTCCTCATCCTCCTCCTCCTCCTCCTCCTCCCTCCTCCTCCTCCTCCTCTCCCCTCCCCCTCTTTCCTCCTCTCTCTCTTCCTTCACCCATGCTCTTACACCTTCTTCCTCTCCCACTCCTATGCTTTCCTAAACCCTTAAACTCCATGATCTACGAGGGAGACGAGTTCTCCACCATGTACTCTATTCTGAACCTTGGACCCTCCTTCTAACCCTGGACTCCTTCAACCCCCTTCTAAACCCTGGAACTCTTTCTAACCCTGAACTCTTTCTAAACCCTGGATCCTCCTTCTGAACCCTTGAACTCTTTCTAAACCCTGGAACCTCCTTCTGAACCCTTAAACTCCTCCTAAACCCTACAACCCCCAATGAAGGCAAAAGCCTTCATTACCCCAACAACAATGGTTTACGTGCCTTTTACACATGCTTGCATTATGTTTACTCACCACACTTAAGCCTACGTCTCTCATCGGAACACGACTCGAGGTCCTAAGCTACATATATACTACAACGACAAACCCAATATATCTGTAGGTGACAAAAAGCCTCGGAACCCTGCAACATAGAATACCCAGCTCTTCCTACGAAAGCGGTAGGAAAGAGCCAACAATCGCTCATGCAAACAACCCCTCCTTGCATCAATACTTGGCTAACTTGTTACAACACTTTACAAACTCATGTTTGGGGATAATACTATCGCACGACCTTATGAAAGTCGTGCATAAAATTGGGATCCCTTTGGGCTTCATATTTCACCACTCAGGGTCTAAAAGGTACCCAACACTATACAAGGGATTGTGAGCTTGATCCCATCTGGCATCGAGGCCTAAACAATTGCTACAATTCCTTGCATTTTGTAGCATTAAATGGTCTTCTCTCATTCTCTTGGCCTGGGTGAGTAGGGGGATTTCTTGCAATAAGAGCTTGCTCAATACTCCAAAAGTGCATCCATGCTTTTTCGATTGATGGAGCCTTTGATTCCAAAACCCTAAGAGCATATAACACAGGTTTCATAACATTAGTCGCATCCTCAAACTATCTCCATAATGTAGGGGATGCCAATGTTTCTTTCCGATCATGCATTTTCTACTTTGTTGCCCTATCGGTCAACTCTGACATCCATTGTTCAAATGCATCACAATGACATTTCTCTATAAGAAAACTCCTATTTTTCACCAAGGATTGCAAAGTGTAGAGGTACGTAGCAAATCTCATGGTTGTTGGAAATTGCAACACGATAGAACCATCACGAGACATAAAGATTGCTTCGAGATGTTGCTTCAATCGTATTAACTTCACAATGTCTCAAGCCTCACAAACAATCTCTTTGAACCAGGGTACTTATTTAACCAATCTTTCAATGCAAGATTTAAAGTATGCGTACAACACATAGATGCATATAGATTGGTATACTCCCTTTGCAATATTCTACCTGCCTTTTTACAACTCTTGGCATTATCCATGACAACCTACACAACCTTTTCAGGGCCTAACTCTTGTATAACCTTTGATAATACACCAGCTATATATGTATCTGACTTCTTTACATGTGAGGCATTAATCGACGTGTGGAAGACCTCCCCACATGGCGATATAACCATCACATTTAGTAAATCCTGGCATTTTATGCTTGTCCACCCGTCTGAGACAATTGTGTATCCGGTGTTATGCAATTGCATCGGACAAAGCTTGATGACAAGTGTCAAATGCATTTTCGTGGGGTATAGCACTGAAAGTAGTGGGACCCCGGAGAGTGGGAGTGGATTGACGCAGGGCATCGAGAGAAGAGCATCCCCTTCTTTCGTTACACGGTCAGTAATGCCAGGAGATATCAGCTCAGTAGTAGAGGTTGGAGACCTTCCAGAGTTCCTCATTGGGAGACTTTTGATATTACCTGCGGATCTGCAAAGGTGCTTCTAGAGGAGACTCTGGAAATCCCACAGGAATAGAAAGATCACTATCTTCTTTTGGCTTTCTATCCATGGAGGGATTGCAGTGAACCTTTGGAGGTCTAGGTTCGGAGCCCCCGACCCTACATGCCCTCGATGCCTTTCTGCTTCGGAGTCTATTCATCATTGCTTATGGGATTGCAGACAGGCGAGGATGATTTTTTTTTTTTTTTCCCATGAAAAAGACTTCTATTAAGTAAGAACAAAAACCCGCGAGAGCAAGCTCAAAGCGGAATACATCATGAAATCATGAGGATAATAAAAAACCCCCTCAGAGTGAGGTGGAAAGAAACCAAGGCGAGGATGATTTGGATGGGGGTAGCCAGGATTTTCAGTCACTTTGCCCATTCCCCATTTTTTATGACATGGGGCTCAGTGGCTTGGCTTTCTCTTACAGGACCTCAAGTTTTCTATGAGAGAGTTGACTCCTCTCGGGCCATTTCGGTTCGACGTCATCGGATTGAGTCCTGTTCGTTGGATGTGGTACCACACCTTCCTTTTACAGCTGTACATGCCTCTGTGGATACTTCTTGGGAGATTCTAGCGAGCATAGCATCCTGGCATATCTGGAGAGCCAGATGCACAGAGGCTTTGGAGGGTACTCAGGTTTACCCCTCACACACATTGGCTAGTATCTGGATAGACATCGTACATACTTTGATGGCCGTATGGACGGGTATGCAGGGAGACTCCCGTGCAGCCTCAGCTAGGAGGGCTTCTTTCTTCAGGGAATGGAAGGATTCTCCTTTCTTCTCTGAAACTACTACAGGGTTGAGGTGGCACTTTCAGCCTCAGCCTTGGTTCAGCCTTGGTTGTTTTCCACCTCACTCTGAGGGGGTTTCTTATTTATCCTTATGATTTCATGATATATTCCGCTTTGAGCTTGCTCTCGCGGGTCTTTTCTCTTACTTAAAAGAAGTCTTTTTCTTGAAAAAAAAAAAAAAAAAGCAGGGGCTTTAGGCTTTATAATCCCGCTACCAGGAAGGTGATAATCAGCATAGATGTTCTCTTTGCTGAGAATGAGTACATGCAGCCCGCTAGTGCAGACTTGCCACCAAACGATGACACCCCTTTGGACATCATCCAGTTTGAGGATGATGAGACGGAGTCTCTTGATGCTTCCCCTTCTACTTCTCATAGTTTAGATGGCTTGCCACATGTTGAGGATGGCTCTCCCTCAAATCCACGTGTTGAGGATGGCTCTCCCTCAAATGTTTCAGATTTGCAGTCAATTAATGAGAATAGATAGCCTCATGTTTGGGGGCATTATCAACATCGTGAGGCCACTAAAGATGTTGATGCAGCCCCGAGTGGTACATCAAAGAAATCTATTCCACGTTGGGCAATGTTGACCATTCAAGATGCTAAGGATCAGCCTACTTTGGGGAAAACTAGGGCCAGCACTCAAAAAAATCAGAAAAAGGTCAGTTTTGCTTTGATGACCTCAGTGATGGAAGCTGAAAATGAGCCTCAGAGCTTCAAGGATGCTCAACATAATCCGGCATGGCAGAAAGCTATGGAAGCTGAGATTAAATCCATTGAGAAGAATGCCACATGGGACTTGGTTAATGTGCCCATTGGGAAAAATGTGGTTGGCACGAAATGGATTTATAAGGTGAAATACCATTCAGATGGCACAGTTGAGAAATACAAAGCCAGTGTTTCTCCTATCAATCCATCTTCATTTGCTGAAGAAGATAACGGATCATATTTTGCTGCACGAGCTCACGAAGATACCCATGGGAAGTAGCCGCTACAAACATCAACAGATGATGAAATGCAGTCTTGATTTCGTCTTGCGGATGGAATACCTTTTGATACAGAGCTCCGATTGAGACAAAGTAAACACCAAAATTGTAGCTCTTGAAGTGTACTATAACTTTCTTTCAGAAACCAAATCAAAATTCCACTTGTAGCTCAAGATATAAGAGCCGCACTGGTCGCAGGTCTCAGAATGGCGAGCAAAATCCGCAGCAGCTCCAGCTCCAGCTCCACTTCAGCTCCACTCAGCAGCTCCAGCTCCATTTGATGGTGACCAACAGCATGTTGTAGATGGGCAGCATTCAGCTCACGTTGATGAGGCTTGGGTAGGAGGAGAAGAGAGCTCAAGGAAGGAGAGAAGAGGGCAGCCTTCCAAGGAGGAGGAGGGAGAGTAGCTTCATTGGCCTCCCTCACCTCAACCTCTTGGAAGGGAAAGGGAAAGCAGGGCTAGGAACATAGCTCTGATATACCACATGAAGGGACATGTGGAGAGGGGAGCATCACTCTAACAGGAACGGAATGGAAAGATGGAAAGCATAATGAAAATGGAAAGAAAGTACAAGTGCAAGGCAATGATAACCAAAATACTCACATGTAGATAAAGCTTGATGTTGACTGATGTGACAAACAATAGACAAGTACAACACTATATAGTGTGCCACTAGACTCTAGAAAGTCACAATGTCTATGGGATATCTCCCAATATGACACGTGGCATAGACTATAAAACCACACCTAGACCACCTATTCCAACAGGCCATATGGATGAGCATGCAGATGTCTTCCCGGGCGACTTTTGCCAAGAGGACTGTTTTCCTCAGGGAGTGAAGTGGCTCCCCATTTTTCTTGAAATCCACTATAGGGTTGAGGTGACACTTTGCTGCCTTTCTAACTCTCTTTTATCAGCACATCATTTTTCCACTTAGGGTGTTTTGTTTCTCATGACTTCCATGATGTATTTCTAAACATAAATAAATGTCAAAAGGCAATGAAAGAATCCGGATCGTTGGAGGAGCTCCCTAGCTGCTGCTGCCCGCCATTGCCATCGCCCAGCCCTTGTTCCCTAGCGCCTGGCCGCTCAGGCCCTCCCTTGGCAGCCCCGCTCCCTAGCAGACTGGTCGCGCAGACCCCCCAGGCAGCCCCGCTCCCTACCTGCCTGGCCGCACAGGCTCCCTGGCAGCCCCACTCCCAATTAGTTTGGCCGCGCAGGCCCCCTGGCAGCCTCTTGCTCTCTAGCTGCCAGGCTGCGCAGGCCCCTTGGCAGCGCACAGGCCACAGGTAGCCTTGCGCCCTGTTGCCTTGGCTGCGTAGACCTCTTGGCCCTGCGCCCTGCTGCCTCACCATCTTTAGCTTGCTGTCCCTCTTCAGCCTGCTGTCCTGGCCGTGCCAAGCCCTCTCCCTTGCTGATTTCCCGCTCTCCCTTGCTTCAGGTTAGGCAGTTTCAGGGCCCTCTCCGGGACTGTTCGACTCGTGTTCCGGGGAGCTGAGATCTTGGGCTGTTTCCACGCATTGGCGAAGCTGTCTGCTTCAGCACTGAGCGACCTATTTGCATCTCACACAGGCTGAAGATCGAAGCATTCTTTTTACAGGTTTCTTTGGGGTTTTACTTGTGGTTGGTTGCGAGTTCTTGGTGGGTATTTTCAGCAAAGGTAGCTCCTCCCTTCAGGACAGCGTAAGCTGAGACAATGGAGGACACTAATGCCACTCCCGTCGTCGAACCTGAGGAGATTGAAGTCACAATTTCTTTACCTCCCGACATTGTGCAGATGATTGAGGTAGCAGAGGAGGGTTTTCGTTCGACACACATCATTGGCTTTCTACCCGGTAGAGGCCAATAGTTACGTGACCGGGTGTACACCAGCATGGCTTCTTTGGGTGTCTCAGTTACGGTTTTCCGATTGCTTGGTAGAGGGTACTTTTCTTTTGGCCTTCAATTTGCAGAGCAGGCTCAAAGAGTACTTATGAGCTCACCGATTCAGTTTCAGAGCAGAGTCATCCATTTGTGGCCTTGGCGGAAGCACTTCAATTCTACTTCTCCTGAACCGTGACATGTCTCCTTTTGGATCCTTTTCCCTGGACTTCCTGATGAGATCAGCTCTTGTCGCAGAGCTGTGGAGCATATGGCTAGTGTGGCAGGTACAGTCATCTCTTCAGGTGCTAGACTTTCCTATGCTCAGTCACTTACTGGCACAAGTGTTACGAGGGTCATACTCATTTCAGATTTCCCCCCTCCTCGACCTTTGCCTACTTTGATTTCGTACTCCACTGGAGATGGGGTCCGGATGTAGCAGAGGGTTTTGTACGAGGGTCTTCCTGATCAGTGTCTTTTCTGTCGGAAGAGAGGTCACTTTATTAGGGATTGCCCCAGTCGTCGGCATCGATCAGAGACTCCGGATACATCTCATCCTCTAAGTGACCCAAAACCTACAGCTTAGCCTCCAAGGGTCTCTGAGCCTGCTCCGACTCATTCAGCAGAGCGAGAGGAGATTCCTTTGGGGGAGCCTCCAGTGAACTCAGAGGATTTGGAGGTGCCTCCAGCGGAACAGATTTCAAGGAGAGCTCGGAGGAGACGGAGACAAAGGGAGAGTCAGCAGTACGAGCAGCCTCCAGGGGTCTCTGACCCTACTTCGACTCATTCAGCAGAGTGAGAGGAGACTTTTTTGGGGGAGCCTCCACTGAACTCAGAGGACTTGGAGATGCCTCCAGCACAGAGAGCTCGGAGGAGACGGAGACAGAGGGAGAGTCAGCAGTACGAGCAGCCCCAGGTATGAGCTCACAGTTGGCAGAGAGTTCAGACACATGTGCAGGAGACCCCGGAAAGGGGAGATACAGAGGACCATCCGCAGGCAGGTCTTGACACTGTGCAGGAGATGGTAGCTCAGGGAGTTGAGACACACGTGCAGGAGACCCCGGAAGGGGAGATACGGAGGACCATCCGCAGGCAGGTCTTGACACTGTGTAGGAGATGGTAGCTCAGGGAGTTGAGACACACGTGCAGGAGACCCCGGAAAGGGGAGTTGAGACACACGTGCACATGGACTTACTACAGAGCTCTTGCAGAGCTACTGGACTCACTTTTGGGGCATCAGTAGAGCCAGGAAAGTCTCCTACTTTCTTTGGCTCACTATTCATAGGGGTATACCTGTGGGTACTTGGCTTCAGCAGATAGGTAGACCCTCCTTGTGCATTGTCAGCTTGCAGAGGAATCTAGTAAGCATTGTTTATGGAGCTGCCCCAGCTCTAGAGTGGTATGGACAGGTATCTTCAGGTTGTTCTCATATGTTACATCCGAGTCCTTTCTGATGACATGGGGTGCTGCCCTTTGGGGGAGAGGATCTGGAGCCTTTGCCCTCTATGAGTCAGAGCCAGGAGACCACGGTTTCTTCATGCAGTGTCGCCAGAGACGGGGTCCCAAAGATGTTAGCATCATGGAGCCGCAGGACTTACTTTTGGTACCAGTACCAGCTCAGGATTCCAGGCCTACTTCACTTGCAGGTTCAGCCTGGGAGGTGATTTCTAGCATTACCCTATGGCGGATATGGTGTTCGCGATGTTCTTTTGTCCTTGGGGGTCATTTATGCACGGAGGCTGACATTCTTGCTTCCATTTGGGCGGAGATTATCTTCACTCTCATGAGTCAGTGGGAGCGGTGTACAGGCACCTCTTTGGCAGCTCGTGGGAGACTTTTATCCTTCATGAGGACATGGGACTGCTCATTATTTTTTCATTTGACCCCTTTTGGGATGTCGTGGCATTTTAGACCACCACCATGGCTTTTTTGCCACATTGTTGAGGCTAGGGATAGAGTACTTTCTCTCCCACCTGTTGTATGATTCGTTTTGAATGGAATATATCACTTTCTTGTTAAAAGACAATGAAAGTACGTAGTGAAACAATTTACCTTGACTAAATTGATATGATCAATGAAATCAAAGATTGTTGCATGAGGCTTCCTTGTTGTGACCCACATACAAATTGAAACTATCACTTCTCTTGGCACCATATCATAGGTATCTAAATTTATTGTCACATGTAATTTTTGTAAACATTCACTCTTTGAAGTGCATGATCTTTCATGGTTTCTCATGGTCATGTGATAATTTATGTTGTGGGACATTGCAGTTTGGAAAACCAGTTCTCATAGAAAATGTTGGAAATGAGCTTGATCCAGTTTTAGAACCAATACTCTTGCAGCAAACATTCAAACAAAGTGGAACCCTTTGCATCCGGTTAGGGGATAGTGTCTTGGAATATTCACCGCAGTTTCGCCTTTACATCACCACAAAGCTCAGGAATCCTCATTACAGCCCAGAGCTTTCTGCAAAAGTGACACTTTTAAATTTTATGATTACATTGGAAGGTCTTTTTGATCAGCTACTAGGTATATCAGTGGCAAAAGAAAGACCTGATTTGGAGGACCAGAAGAATCAATTAATTGTCCAAGGTGCGAGCAACCAGAAACAACTTAAAGAAATTGAAGACAAGACTCTTGAAGTCCTATCACGAGAGGGAAACATCCTGGAGGATGAAACTGGAATACAGGTGATTTTTTAAACCAGGTGTCCAATAATAGAGCTTCTGACCTTGACATTTTGTCCTGAGCATGTTTTTGTGGAAGGGAGTTTACTCCAGTTGCAATATTCAATATATTATCTCGTTCAAAATAAAACTTTGTACCAAAAGAATCAATATGATCTTTTATATTATTATAAAATGCATTTTCAATGTGACCATAAACAGCGACTTAAAATGACAGAGAAGAATTGAGGTTACACTATGGAAATTTTATTACATTAGGGAACAGATCACAGGAGTTATTATGCCAAAAGGCTAGCCCAAGTCCTTATAATGGAGTTGTAAGTCTTGTATAGACATTGCAAAGGAGGGATCTCTTCGGTCAGTACAGTCTAATATTCTTCATCTGTTCTTTGCCAGGTCCTTTCGCAATCCAAACTTCTTGCTGAAGACATATCTAGGAAACAGAAAATTGCAGAGGATACAGAAGCAAGAATTGACGAGGCTCGCAATGGATATAAGCCAGTTGCTAAGCATGCAGCCAACCTCTTTTTTTGTGTATCAGGTATTGTAAATCATGAATCAATCTCACACAAATTTTGTGAAATGGGCTTGAGTAAACATCAAAGTTTGGGCCTAATTGTTGCACACTGGTTCTTAAAGGAATGGTCATATACTTCAAAGGTTGTATAGATTATTTTTTTGGATTGAAACACACGTCTGTAAGTACCTCCTCTTGGAAATGAAGAAGTTTTAATCTGGGAAAATTTACCCCAAAGAGAATATGTCCTGCCATCATAACTATAGGAGCCTAGCACCACAAGGGGACAATCATGGAAAGGAGAAGGGATCCAACATACAAGGAGGCATAAGAGAGGTGTATGGCTATCCCCTTACCTTGGGAGAGAAAGGGGGAGAGGTAAAACCATAGGAGGAAAATTGGAGGACTGTTGGTATGATCAGAGGGAGAGAAAATCATATGATAGGATGTTATTAATGTTTTGTTAGATACCCAACATGACAATTCACGTCCTTCTGTTACTCCTCCCCATGTTGATTGATCAGCTGCCTGCCCCTTCTTGCCTCATTTATTCCCCTCCCGGTCCCCCTTTAGTTGCCCTTCTCCCTAGCCTCTCTGACCTACTTCCTAGGCCCTCAGCCTTTCACCATACAGCTTGTACAAATGCATGTATAGTTTGTATGGATACCGGTACAGGGTGACACAGCCCCATCCCCCTTTCCTCTCCTGCTTGCTCCTTCCCTCCCCTCTAAGCTTCCACTCCCCCTCTCTAGTAGCCCTCTTTTTTCACGAGTCTCTTCCCAAAAATACTTTGCTGAGTTCCAGTTGTGTAGTAGTCCTCCAATCTTGAGCTTCTTTGCCTTTCAGTTTGCTCCTTTACTTCCTTCTACAGTCGTGTAGAGTCTAAGGAGCTCTTTACTTCTCCTTTTATCTCTTCCTTGAGATTCTCTTAGATCTCTCCCTTGAGCTTCTTATGGATCTCTTCATTTTTCTAGATACTAATTCATCATTCTAAACTGAAATGGGAGTTGGCTTGTTTAGCTTCACCTCATTCACTTTCACTCCCTCCTCTAGATCCCTAAACTTTTGCTTCATTCCACCCTCTTTCCCTCCCCTCCTCCTCTGAACCCTATCCCTTGCCAGTCCAGCCCCTCCTTGTATTAGTTTCCCTGTAGTTTTTATTCTTTCTGTTAGTTTCCACTTAGTTTCTCCCTCAGGCTTTGCAGCAATGGATTATTCATCAAAGGTTTTGAGTCAGCCTCCTCCCATTTCAAGATTGTCTAGCTTCACCTTCAACCAATCCTTCTTCTACCTCATAGCAGGCAATGAGAACGTGTCTTTTCTCAAAAGACAAGTTGCAGCAGCTAGAAGTTCCAATACACTCTTTGATTTCATTCATAAATCCCACCCTTCAAGAAGTCAGTTGGACAGCATTTCTGTTTAAACCACTTAACCTCTCCAGGCACTCATCCGATATCCAGCTTTTGGGTAGAGGTTTCTTTTCCAGGTCTTCTTTGATTCGGCTAACACTGTAGCACAGGTGCTTTATTTATTTATTTTCAAAAAGATTACTTCATACTTCATTAAGTATGAATGAAAACCGCAAGAGCAAGCTCTAATGCAGGAGTACATCATGACATGCATGAGAAAAACCAGATCAAGAAGAGCTGAAAATGCTTTAGGCTATCCCTCTCTTCCGAGATCGTGTTCTTATCTCCATTTACCTTGGGTTTGACCAGCATAGAAGAGGATAGGTAGATACGTCTTTGTCATCAAGTTTCTTGGCCTTCTGCAAGTTTATCACCAGATGCTCTCTGTGGAACATCTCCACATTGGAGCTTCTTTTGGATTTGTCATTGAGGTTCCTCCACTCCCTTGTTTGCCTTCATCAGTAGCAAAAGTAGTCAGATATGATGGAGTCCTTGTGCTAGCTTCATTGATTTTTATCCTAACAGCTTTGTGGTCAATCATGCTTCAATGACTAGATGGCTCCCTTTTCAATAGCGGATTTTCTATTCTTTATGTCTATGAGAAGTCTTCTTGCTTGTCTATCCATCCAAACCAAGAAATTCCTTCGCTGCTGCTCCAAGCTGCTCCCTCCCCCTCTTTGTGCCTTAGCCATCTCCTCTCCCTCTCCCTCTCCCTCAGCCCCTCCCTTACCCTTCCCCTCCCTCTCTGCCTACCCCCTTCCTCCCTCAGCCCCCGCCTACCTTCCCCCCTCCCCCCCCCCTCTCAGCCCCCTCCTCCCCCGCCCTCATCCCACCTCCCCCCTACCTTTCTTTCCACACCCTTTCCCTACCTCACTCCCCCCCTCCTCCCCTGTCCTCATCCATCGTCCACCCCCACCCCTTCTCCCCCCTTTTCCCGGCCCCTTCCCCACCGCCCTCCCCTGCTTTCTCGCCTCTCTTCCCTCCCCCTTCCCCTCTTCCTACCCTCTCCCCCGCCCCTTCAACCTACCTCTCCCCTTTTTTTTGCCTCCCTCCTCCCTGCCTGCTTCCTCCTCTGACCCCTTCTCCTCGTCTATCCTCTTCTTGCCCCTCTTCGCCTTTCTCCCCTCCTGCAACATTTCTAGAATGGAAGGAGATTTCTTCTATTCGAGTCAGCCTTCTCACGTTGATTGGCAATGGATCCTCCCTTAGCCAATCCTACTCCATGTTGGAATATGAAGCAGAAGTGAGTCAAAATATGAGTGTACTAGGTGTCTAGGGGGTGTTTTATAGTCTAGTGAGTCCTAGACATGCCACGTGTCATATTGGGAGCTATCCCATATACACTATGGCTTACTAGAGTCTAGTGTCACACTGTATAGTGTTGTACTTGTCTTGAGTCTTTTTATATATCAGTCAACATCAAGCTCTTTTGGTATCATGTGAGTACTTGTCCATTGCTTTCATTTCCTTTCCATTTCATTTCCATTATGCTTGTTATCTTTCTTTTCATTCCTAGTGTTAGCTTACTTCTCTCCCTACCACTATGATCTTTCATGTGGTATGAGAGACAGCAGGTTCCTAGCCCTGCTCTCTCTTTCCCTTTCCCTTCCAAGAGGTTGAGGTGAGGGAGGCCAATGAAGCTACTCTATCTCATCCTCCTTGAAAGGCTGCCCTCTTCTCTTCTTCCTTGAGCTCTCTTCTCCTCCTACCCAAGCCTCATCAATGGGAGCGGACTTGGAGCTAATTTACCTCGCCACAACAACTACCCCCTTCTTCAACCCAAAATACCTCACCAATGGTCTCTTCATTTGCCTCGCCATCAGCCGTCTTGGTAGCTTCGCCTGGTCTGGCGTACCGATCCTAGCATTGAGCAGGATCAGATGCAGCTTTGGCGACTCTGGCTTTGGGAGGGGTGGGCCTTGTCAGAGCTTGATTGGGACCCAGGAGAGTGGAGTTGGCTAGAGATTGTGACAGGACAGGGGCCGACCTCCTTCTTTGCCTACAGCATGACTTTGGGCAGGCGAGTTCTTGGGAGGATGCAGAGCCGCCCCCCCACCCAGCGGCCTAGCTGGTATGCACAGGGTATTTCCAGGTTCTTTCTGCAGGCCTTCTGGAAGGCCTTGTGGGAGAGCTGGCAGCCGCGGAAGATCTCCTACTTCCTGTGGCTTCTTGCCCACAAAGGTCTTCCAGTGGGGAGCTGGTTGCGGCAGATAGGCCAGGACGGATGCTATCAGATCTGCCATGAGGATGAGGAGTCACCAAAACACTGCCTGTGGAGCTGCACTCGCGCCCAGGAAGTGTGGAGGTGGACTTTCGGGATTCTTACTCGCGCAGCACCGGAGCTAGGTTTGATCACTTGGGGCGCGTTCTGTTGGTGCAGCACCGCACCTGGTCTTCATCACTTATTCGAGGCATGCCAGCAAGACCCCACTTTCCTTATCACACAGGGGACGTGGGGGCCGCTCGAGGGTATCCCGCAGCACCTAGCAGAGGCTGATACAGGAGTTCAGGAGAGGCAGCCAGTCTGGGAGATTATTAGCAGCATCGCAGGGTGGCACATTTGGACCTCGCGTTGCGCGCAGATCCTCGGTGGCACCTCCTTATCGACTGCCCAGATCATGACGGATATTTGGAGCGAGATTATTCATACCCTCAGAGGCCAGTGGGACCAGATTCAGGGAGACTCCCGGGCCGGCCGAGAGAAGCGGAGACGCTTCCTCCGGGCTTGGGACATACAGGGCCTCTTCTTCGAGCAGACTTCGCAGGGCCTTCGGTGGCGCTACTCACCACCCCGATGGCTGTTCATTCACACTCGCCTTATCCCTTCGTGAGAGAGTGATTTATTTTTGTTACCTTTTAGGGCTGTGTCCGATTTGTGAACGCAGCCCGTCAGCTACAAGCTGACCTTTTGTATCTTGCTCTCGAAGTAATATAATTAGCACTGTTTTTTCGGAAAAAAAATGATGGAGTCTACTGCTCTGTGCACCCCAAGTAGCTCAAAGGCTCAAATGAGAAGCATGGCTACTTGACCCAACAAATCGGTCTTGGAAAATGCATCAACATCCTGGAACTCGGCCAGGCCTGATAGAGAGACCCATCAAAGCCAATAGAAAGGCTCCCACAATACATCCCCCCCTAGCTTCATAACAGGACTCGGTAGGAAGCCACACACTCATAAAGGAAATAACACATCATTTGAGGAGGAGTATCCAAGGTTGAGAACCTTTATTGACTGAAGGACACAAGACTCATTATAACAAGCATTTTTGGGGGACTACCCAGGCAGAGTACCCAAGCACACATAGAAATAGATCAGAAACAAAAGTCCCGATCATCAAGTACATAGACCTCTAAATAGAGAGAGAGATCTCTGATGTCGGTAGTAAGAGCATGAGTCGGTGTCAAAGCATCATCTTCTTCTTCGTCTTCACTTGTTGCAACCCCAACCAAGTTGACATGATCCTTGTGTTGTTGCTTGGCAAACTTCTAGAAGCAGCGATCCTCGGTGTGACCAAGCTTGCCACAGTTATTGCATTTGAAAGGCTTGAATTTGCCTTTGCCTTTGCCCTCCGAGTATAGTACAGTGGAGTCCAGAGTGTTTGCATACCGTCTTTCATGATCAATAAGCATAACAACCATATCATGATAACCCATTTGTGTCACACGCAATGCTAGTATGATCTCCCGGTACTTAGAATTTTCCTCAATGCTTGAGAGGAGCACATCAACTTGATCATCTTCCCCTACAGGGGCCTTTAGACTAGCAAGCTGAGTGACAAGGGATTCCATATGATTCAAGTGAGCAAGAAGAGAGTCTTCATGCTTCATTTGCAGCTTGAAGAATTCTTGTCTGAGGAATACGTTGCCGAACAATTCTTCAAACTTAGCCCATAAGTCGTGAGTAGTGGAGTCACAATCAAAATGATGAATAACATCATCACCCAATCCCAAACCAATGAGAGAAAGAGCTTTGTCATTTAGTTTCTCCCAGTGTGCAATTTCCTTTTCATCTAATTGTGGCTTTTTCTCCTTGCCATGCAGAACATTCCACACTCCATCTTTCACGAGTACAAGACGCATCTTTGTTTGCCATGTAGGGAAATTCTTACCATTAAACTTCTCGAACGAAATGGTAGTTGATTTGGAAGACTCCATGGCTGGAAAAAAGTAGAAATGCAAGTGTAGCTATGGAAAGATCACCTTGATAAGTTCTTCATGAGCTGGAGCAAGTCTTGGAACTTCTTCATGGCAGACAGAAGTAGAAGGACAGAAACTATAAAGTCAGCAGAGCAGCTCCAAGAGAATGACGGGCACCAACTTACGGGCAGCAGCTCCAAGAAAATGTCGGGCAAAAGGAGCAAATGTGGCGCTGCAATCGAGTTTGGAGCAGCTACTATTGGTGGCAGTTCCAAGGTAAAATGGTGAGGGCAGGAGTGTGTCTAGCGGACAGGCCGTATGGGCAGGCGGTACTGCACGAAAACAATCTGACATGTACGGTCTGCTTACAGCGGGCCCTCTGAAGAGCTGCTAGGAGGGGCTGATTGTTTGAGGGGAGGGGTTCCTATCCTTCCGGACACTGGTGTGAGAAGCATGAGTTGTGCAATGCTCTAATGCAATGGATCGTGCAGAGCGCACCGTGCAGTAGTGTGCGAGTGTCGTATGCTATACTGCAGTGAACGACGACGTAAGAGTGCACTATGCTAAGTGACAATCACCGGTGAACTCCACAACATAAGCAAAATAAGAGAATCCTACACTGGTGAACAATCCCCATATCCGGAAGAGACAAGAGAGATGAGAAAGTGACCGAATTGGCCAATGTACATATCACTGGACGTGTCCCCAGGTCACAAGTCGCAAGTCACAAGAATACACAAGTCGCAAATCACCAGAATACACAGGTCTATCCCCATAGTAGACAAAGGGTACACACAAATCTCTCACATTCGCTCCTTGGCGAGCTCGTAGCTCTAGCCTCTATCTCTCCTCACTCTCCTCCTTTCGCTCCCGTGTCGAATGCCGAATGCTGAATGCCGCCCCTTCTCTCTCCCTTCTCCTCCATCTTCATCCCCCGCCTTGGAGGGTCCCTTCTTCGCTGAGAATCTCCCCTCTTTCTCCCCATTGGTCATCCTCTTATCTCCTTAGCTGTTGAGGATAGCCGTTGCGCCGCTGGCTCTCTTGATGGCTTCGGCGACTTCCTGACTCCCTGACTTGCCAGCCTGATGGTATAAATTCTCCATGTGCAGGTGAGCTGGTTCACCGCACCTCTTGATGGCTTCGGCGACTTTCTGACTCCCTGACTCGCCAGCCCGATGGTGTAAATTCTCCATGTGCAGGTGAGCTGATTCACCGCACCACTGCACCGCACCACTGCACCACTGTATCACTGAACCACTGTGTAATATAAATACTCCTGACTGCTCCATGTGCTAAGCTCACTCTCCATGTGCGCAGCTCTTGATGAGATCACTTTGGACACGGTCGACCTGTGGTTGACCTGTGTCGACCTATGGTTGACATGTGTCGACCTGTGGTTGACATGTGTCGACCTGTGGTTAACATGTGTCGACCTATGGTTGACAACCTCGGACAGTACTCCTGGATGAACCCGTGTGATCGCGTGGCTAACTTGTGTTGACACATGGTCAACATGTGGTCAACAGATGTCGTCATGTGGTCAACGCCTGTCGACAGGTGGTCGTGTGATAAGGTAACAGTTTCCCCCGCCACTATCATTCACCGTCCCGGTGAATAGAAAGGTTGGACGATTCGTCAAAGAAAAATAAAGATGAACTGACAAAACATTGATATGGTGATGGAGTGGGAAAAAGAAAGAGTACAGACCATGTGGTTGGCCGTGGGAGTAATCCATGATTTGTATTAAGTGGAGATGTGAAAAATAAACTGCTGTATTACAAGGGACAGCATGGAAAATTGCAGAAAAAACTGAGTACACCTTGAGGTAAAACACTGATATTTACAGTGAGGGCCAAACAGCTTGGCAAAATCTAACAGTGCAAAAAAACTCAAACACCAACAGCCATCTATCAACTCTTCTATGAGATTACAGAGGGTGGTAAAGCTGCAGCCTGTTCCTCTGCCTTCTCCTCTTCTGCCTCCGTATTTGGCTCTGTGGCTTTTTGCGCATCCCTTTGCTCTGGCTCAGGCATAGGTATCTGTGGATGGGGTGCTTCCTCCTCACACTCAAGAGTGTCCATCACATTTCGCAGATTGTCATACTTGTCTTTATATCGGTGGTATCGCCGGTAGTAATGATCCTTTTGCTCTTGCAAGGTGGACTGGGAAGTCTGGAGGGTGGCCAACTGCATCCGAAGAGCTGTGAATTCTTCCTCCATGGATGCACGCTTCGTTTCCAATTCAGCCACTCTGGATTCCGATTTTTCTTTGGCAATCTCAGAGGAAGACAAAGACTCTTTTAACTTGATAATCTCCTGGTGAAATCTGGTCACCTCCGTGACATGCTGGCTGTGCAAAGTTGCCAGAGCTGCAGCATGTTGGCTGCGTAAAGATGTCATTGCTGCTTCCCATTCCTGCCTGTGATTATGGTGGCGATCCTCAAGGGCAGCCTTCTGAATATTCCAAGCGATGTCACGCTCATGTATTGCTGAGTCCTTCTCTTTCTGCCACCTTTCCTCCTGTTGTCGAAGTGTCACGCTAGTGGCGCGCTGCTGGGCTGCCTGAGCTCTCTCAAATTCTAACTTTAAATGTTGCTGTTGAGAGAGGAGCTTATGAGCATAACCTGTGGAATTGAAGACCGCTGTCCCAAGCTGCGTGAAGGTGTCATCCATGATACGCTGAGCAAGATGCAGGGACCTTTTCATCCACGCATACCTGTCGCTGTAATTCATCCTGTCCGCCAAATTAATGACGTCCCCCAATTCCTCAAACATGTCAGGAAGAGCTCCCTCTTCCTCGGTTGACAGGTTTCCTGTAGGTGCCAATTTGTCCAAGTGCACAAAACATGTCGGGGCCCTGGAGATCTTTTTGTTCTGTGCGAGGCAGTCCTGCAAGGGAATGGTGAAGATTTGAGTGAGATCCTCCTCTTCCCCACATACTGGTGAGCGTTTTTTGTGAAGGACAGATAGTAGTTGGCTGTAATCTTCATTCTGTTTTTCCACCAGGGAAACATTTGAAAGAGGTGGGCCCGATGAAGCAGCTATGTAAGCTGTGAACATATCATTCTCATGAAGGGGTGGGCAATCCACAGATTTGGGCAGAATCCCTCCCTCAAATACCTCCTCTGAGGTTGAAGTGGCCGATGGAGCATCTCCGCGAGAGGGACTCCCACTCCCGTCTCTAGTCCTGTCTCTGCCTGGGGAGGCTGAAATGTGAAGTACACCCTGGGATGACATCTCCTGAGAAAGCCCATGGGAGTGGGAGTCGGGTCCCAGGCTAAGGTTCAGGTCCAATACCTGGTCCAAAACATGGTCAGAGGTCGCCTGAACTGTGGTGATGACTGCATCGGTGAAAGTGGTAGGGGGTGAAGACGAAACAGCTGCAGTCCTGCGTAACAATACACCTATCGAGGAAGTCCCGGGTACAACAGTCGTCGTCACGGGTACAACAGGAGGTGTACCTGGTGCAATTCCTGGAGAAGCCTGGACAAGTGTGACTGATGGAGAGGCAAGTCCTGGCACGGGCACGACTGATGGAGATACAAAACATGTCACTGGTGGCAACCCTGTGGCACCGGTAACAGAATATACTGAAGAAGCTCCGGTGCAGACTTCATGAGGTGGCGCTCGGCGAGGTGTCCTCCTGAGCGAAAGAGGAGAAGAGGCAGTCCCGGGAGAAGGAACACTAGAAGTGACAGTAAACGTTGTGGAAAAGGGGGTGATAGAAGGGGAGAGAGATGATGAAGGGAGGCGCCCTGTGACAATGGAAGGAGGGTTGGCCTTCCACTGATGAAGTAAGAAGGTGAGGTGGGGCCCACAAGTACAGGTATATGTGCCCCGACGCTTGCGAACTGTGTTACGAAAGGCAGAGTAGAAGAGTGAGGCAAAGTCATAGGGAGTGACCGAGAGAATGGAGTCTAAGGCAGAATGGAGCGCCTTGGTGATGAAGAAGTGACCTGGGGCAGAGTAGAAGTGTGTGAACAAATACCTCGCTAGAAGCGCCTCTCGGCTGTTACCCTCGAGAACTTTCTTGCACTCATGTCCTCTGCGATGAGTTTTACAGGTAGACAAGAAGGACAGGAATGTGGGTGAGCCGGTGTGAGGTGGCAAAAAGGGAAGTGTGGGAAGACGGAGATATGTGGATACGAGACTAGGAGTGAACATGTGACGGAAATTCAAGAATCCGAATGTGTCTGTTGCAAAGTCATAAGACTGAATGAACGCAGTACACATTTGGACATCCACCGGGGGAAGTGTGACATCATCAAACTCCACGAGAGACATGCGGGCTATCTCATCAGGTGACAAGATGCTAGACAGCTTGAGTGTGGGATCAAGGAAAGGTTTGAAAACCACCCGAATGATCGAGGAGGATGAAGCTGGGGGTGGAAGATCACAAGCCGTACTTTGTGGGGCCAAATCACCGTCACCGTTACTGTGACCACTGTGCCCACTGGATGCCTTGGATGGTGTTTTGATTGTACCTGTGGGGGGCAGATAGTCAGAGCCTCCATGATCTGAATCAGAGGAACTCGAAAAGGGGGATAGCTCCTCATCCGATATGATAGTGATCCTGTCGGAGGGAGGTGAATCTGCAACTGCTCGAGGTCCTTTCGAAGTGCTTTGTGGTGTAGACCCGGCACCCAGGTCATCAGTGGTGCGCTTGCCAAGTGATGCCATGGAAGATGGGCCCGATCCTGTCGTGTGGCCTGCTCGAGCCCGATGGAAGTCAACGAATAAAGTATCGGGGGGTAATCTGGGTTTGAACTTGTGGCGAGAGGCACGGATAGGCATGAACGATGGCGTCCTACGAAGAGGAAATGAGTACAGAGGGGGTGTGACGTCGAGGTCTGGAGAGGCAAGGAAGAAGGAGGAGGTGTAAAAGAGTACGGAGGGGGTGTCGATGTCGAGGTCTGGAGATGTCGAGGTCTGGAGAGGCAAGGAGGAAGGAGGAGGTGTTGAGGTCGAGGTTAAGCCCGGAATGCTACGAGAGAATACTTTAGCAGATCCACCAGTGCCCAGGCTTCGATGGAGAGGAAAAGAGTTAGGAAGGGGTGTCGGTGGAGAGGGAGAGTAAAAGGACGGATGTAGACTAGGGGGGAAGGAGGGGGGCTGGAGCTAGGAGAAGGGGAGATGCAGAGGGTGTAGGGAGGAGAAGGGGGGAGAGCTGCGCAGGAGAGGGGGACGTAGGCTGTGCGCAGGAGAAGGGGGGAAGGGCAGGTAGAGGGAGAGGAGGGAGGTGCTGCGCAGGAAGGAGGGGGGAAAGCAGGGTGGTGAGGATAGCAAGAGAGGGGGCTGTTGCGCAGGGGGGAGGGGGCAGGTAGAGGGAGAGGAGGGAGGTGCTGCGCAGGAAGGAGGGGGAGAAGCAGGGTGAGGAGAGGAAAAGAGGGGGGCTGTTTCGCAGGAGGAGAGAGGAGGGGTGGTGAGGAGAGGAAGAGAGGGGGTGCTGTTTCGCAGGAGGGGAGAGCAGGGGTGGCGAGGGGAGGAAGAGAGGGGGGGCTGTTTCGCAGGAGGGGAGAGGAGGGGTGGTGAGGAGAGGAAGAGAGAGGGGGGGGGGGCTGTTGCGCAGGAGGGGAGGGGAGGGGTGGTGAGGAGAGGAAGAGAGAGGGGTTGTGTCGCAGGAGGGGAGAGAAGCGGTGGTGAGGAGAGGAAGAGAGGGGGAGCTGGAGCTGTTGCGCAGGAGGGGAGGGGGCAGGTAGAGGGAGAGGAGGGGGGTGCTGCGCAGGGAGGAGGGGGAGAAGCAGGGTGGTGAGGAGAGGAAGAGAGGGGGGCTGGAGCTGTTGCGCAGGAGGGGAGGGGCAGGTAGAGGGAGAGGAGGGGGGTGCTGCGCAGGGAGGAGGGGGAGAAGCACGCAGGGAGGAGGGGGAGAAGCAGGGTGGTGAGGAGAGGAAGAGAGGGGAGCTGGAGCTGTTGCGCAGGAGGGGAGGGGCAGGTAGAGGGAGAGGAGGGGGGTGCTGCGCAGGGAGGAGGGGGAGAAGCAGGGTGGTGAGGAGAGGAAGAGAGGGGAGCTGGAGCTGTTGCGCAGGAGGGGAGGGGGGGGGTGGTGAGGAGAGGAAGAGAGAGGGGGGGGCCTGTTGCGCAGGAGGGGAGGGGAGGGGTGGTGAGGAGAGGAAGAGAGGGGGAGCTGGAGCTGTTGCGCAGGAGGGGAGGGGGCAGGTAGAGGGAGAGGAGGGGGGTGCTGCGCAGGGAGGAGGGGGAGAAGCAGGGTGGTGAGGAGAGGAAGAAAGGGGGGCTGGAGCTGTTGCGCAGGAGGGGAGGGGCCAGGTAGAGGGAGAGGAGGGAGGAGAGGGAGCTGCGTGGAGAGGGAGCGAGCTGGTTGCCAAGGAGAGGAGAGTTGGGAGGAGGATAGTTGGCCACCCAACTAGGGCGCTTGTGAATGGGGTATATAAAGGGTGGAGAAACCAATGGAGGGGAGAGAAAGCCAGAAAGCAAATCCGCCAAACTTAACCTTATCCACCAAAAATAGTATATCCACTAAATTTAGCATATTCGTCAAATTTAGCTTATTGCCAAAAATAGCATATCTGCCACATTTAGCTAAGTGCCAAAAATAGGTTGGACGTGCATCAGGATGATGGAAGATGGAAGAAAAAGAGATGAGTGTGACAAAGGTGGAAAGAGAAGACATTTGTAAGAGGGAGGTAGGGGTTTGGTCATAGGGTGGAAAGAGAAGGTGTTTGTAAGAGGGAGATGGAGAGTTGGTCACAGGGTGGAAAGAGAAGGTGTTTGTAAGAGAGAGGTAGAACTTGGACAGAGGGTGGAAAGAGAAGAGTTTTGTAAGAGAGAGGTAGGAGTTGGACATAGGGTGGAAAGAGAAGGGTTTTGTAAGAGAGAGGTAGGGAGTTGGACAGAGGGTGGAAAGAGAAGGTTTTTGTAAGAGAGAGGTAGGAGTTGGACATAGGGTGGAAAGAGAAGGGTTTTGTAAGAGAGAGGTAGGGAGTTGGACAGAGGGTGGAAAGAGAAGGTTTTTGTAAGAGAGAGGTAGGAGTTGGACATAGGGTGGAAAGAGAAGAGTTTTGTAAGAGAGATGTAGGGAGTTGGACATAGGGTGGAAAGAGAAGGTTTTTGTAAGAGAGAGGTAGGAGTTGGACATAGGGTGGAAAGAGAAGGTTTTTGTAAGAGAGATGTAGGGAGTTGGACAGAGGGTGGAAAGAGAAGGTTTTTGTAAGAGAGAGGTAGGAGTTGGACATAGGGTGGAAAGAGAAGGTTTTTGTAAGAGAGAGGTAGGAGTTGGACATAGGGTGGAAAGAGAAGGTTTTTGTAAGAGAGAGGTAGGAGTTGGACATAGGGTGGAAAGAGAAGGTTTTTGTAAGAGAGAGGTAGGGAGTTGGACAGAGGGTGGAAAGAGAAGGTGTTCGTAAGAGAGAGGTAGAACTTGGACAGAGGGTGGAAAGAGAAGAGTTTTGTAAGAGAGAGGTAGGGAGTTGGACAGAGGGTGGAAAGAGAAGGTGTTTGTAAGAGAGAGGTAGAACTTGGACAGAGGGTGGAAAGAGAAGGTGTTTGTAAGAGAGAGGTAGAACTTGGACAGAGGGTGGAAAGAGAAGAGTTTTGTAAGAGAGAGGTAGGGAGTTGGACAGAGGGTGGAAAGAGAAGGTGTTCGTAAGAGAGAGGTAGAACTTGGACAGAGGGTGGAAAGAGAAGAGTTTTGTAAGAGAGAGGTAGGGAGTTGGACAGAGGGTGGAAAGAGAAGGTGTTTGTAAGAGAGAGGTAGAACTTGGACAGAGGGTGGAAAGAGAAGGTGTTTGTAGGAGAGAGGTAGAACTTGGACAGAGGGTGGAAAGAGAAGAGTTTTGTAAGAGAGAGGTAGGAGTTGGAGAGAAGGTAGAAGGAGAAGGAGTTTGTAAAACAGGATGAAAAGGGGAGGCCGTAGTTAGAGAGAGAAAGAAACACAGAGTGAAAAAGGGAGGCCGTATTTTAAGGGTGGTCATTTAGAGAGAGATAGTGGTACGGGATGAAGAAAGGTAGTCACACTTAGAGAGAGAAAGTGGCTCGGGGTGAAAAATGGAGGGCTCACTTAGAGAGAGAAAGTGACACTCGGGTGGAAAGAGAAGGACCCATTTAGAGAAAAAAATTTGGCGCCAAGGGGAGAGAGGAGGAGCCATGTAGAGAGAGAAAGTGACACTAGGGGCACAGAAGAGGACCCTTGTAGAAAGAGAAAGTGGCCCTCACTCAGAGGGAGAAGATGTCACCAGGAAGGAGAAGGACTAGAAGGGTGTTTTCTCATTGATCATGGTACCTCTTGATGCGTGACCCATTCACCGGTGCAGGTAGGAGTCTGCCTTCCAAAGTGGCCAAGTAGACTCCACCACTTGGGATAAGCTTGGCAATGAAAAATGGACCTGTCCAACCACTCACAAACTTAGGTTTGTGTTTGAGAAACTTACTGGAATACAAGAGTACTAAATCTCCGACTTTGAAATTTCTTTTTCTGAGGTTCCGGTCATGCCAAGCTTTTTGTCGCTTCTGCCAAACCTCTTGAGCGAAAACTGCTTCACGTCGATGCTCTGCCAGTGCTTCCAAATCCCACAAGCGTTCCATTGTGCAGGCTTCGAAGTTGTCATTTTTGGCTGGAAGAATCCTGTGAGTGTCAAGATGAAACTCATAAGGCATAACGGCCTCCAGTCCATAGACCAGCTCGAAGGGTGAATACCCAGTACTCGCCTTGTAAGCCGTTCGATAGGCGAATAAAGCAGCTGGAAGTACGTCGTCCCAATCGGCTAGAGAGTTTAGGCAAAGTCGATGCACGATCCCGCACATTGTGCGATTTGAGCTCTCAGCTAGACCATTGGCACGTGGGTAATAAGGAGATGAAAATTTGTGAACTATTTGAAGCAGGTGAACTAGTGCAGCAATGGTGTCATTTAGGAAGTGAGACCCTCTATCACTTATCAACTCAATAGGACAACCAAACCGAGAGATGATCTGGTCATATAGAAATGTGGCTACTACCTGGGCTGTACAGTTCTTGACTGCCTTGGCTTCGACCCATTTGGTTCCATAGTCGGTGGCAAGCAGAGCATACTTGTTCCCTCGGCGTGTGGCAGGAGAGATGGGTCCAATGAAATCCAATCCCCAGCGATAGAAGGGAGGCACCGGAGTGAATGGTTTGAGAGGGAGGTACTCACGCCTCGTAGGCTTGGGGCCCGCTCGTTGACATGAATCACATCTGGTCACATGAACATGGCAGTCGCGGAAGAGCTTGGGCCACCAGAACCCTGCTCGCATGATCTTACGAGCAGTAGCATCTGAGGCCATATGCCCTCCACCTATGCCAGCATGTGCCTCTTTAAGAATGGATTGTGTCTCGTGCGGAAGCACACACCGTCTCAAGATCTGATCCTTCCCAAGCTTGTACAATTGACCTGCAATCAACTTAAAAGGAGCAGCTTGAAGGATCCGTTTGCGTTTCTCTGTTGGAGTTAATCCTGGAGGAAAGCCACCTGTAGACAAGAGGTGTACTATGTTGGCATACCATGGTGGGAAGCAGTCCACCGCAAATAGGCATTCATCAGGTAGTGCTGTTATCCCGAACAAGCCTGCATCGGGTAAGTCATCGGTGATACCACTGGCTGGTTCCCCGGAATGTAACCTGGACAAGTGGTCTGCAGGTTGATGCAGTCTCCCAGCCCTCACCACAATGTCGAATTCAAATTCTTGAAAGAGAAGAATCCATCTGCTTATCCGGCCACCAAGAGTAGGCTTATTCAATAAATACTTAAGAGCTTGATGATCAGTGATGATCACAAACTTGTTGCCCAAGAGGTAGTGACGATACTTGGTCATGGCATAAACCATGCCGAGGCCCTCCCTCTCTGTGGTACTGTAATTGCGTTCTGCTCCATTGAGTTGTCGACTCGCGAAGTAGATGGGCAAATCAATCTTAGTATCCTGGTTAGGTTGAGCCAGTATAGCACCTACTGCCCACCCACTAGCATCCACATGGACATGAAAAATTTCGTCCCAATCGGGCTGCCGGAGGATGGGGGCCTTCACGAGGCGATGCTTGAGATCATCAAAGGCTAGTTGTTGTGGGGTGGCCCAGACAAACGATCGGTCTTGATGTAGGAGTTCTGTCAGTGCAATAGCAATGTCGGCATAGAAACGTATGAACCTTCGGTAATATCCTACATGCCCTAAGAAGGACTTCACCTCTTTGGGTGTACGAGGGATGGGCAATGAGATGATCACCTCTACCTTTGCGGGATCCGTGGTCATGCCCTCAGCAGAAACAATATGACCAAGGAGAACACCTCGGAGTGCGAGAAAGAAACATTTGTCAGGGTTCAAACACAGGCGCACTTCCCTGCACTTATCAAAGACCCATCTCAACTTATGTAGATGATCATTTTGTATGGCCGGATCAAGATGGGAGGCCGATTTACCATTAAAAACAGAGAAGTCATCTAGAAATACCTCAAGAAACTTGCCGATATTCTCTTGAAAGAGTTTGGTTACAAGTCGTTGAAAGGTTGCCGGGGCATTACATAATCCAAAGGGCATCATTCGGTAGGCGTATGTTCCCCATTGAGTGACAAAGGTAGTCTTGGGCTGATCCTGTTCTTTCACTCGAACTTGGTTGTACCCGCTATATCCATCCATGAATGAGTATAAAGCATGTCCTGCCACTGTCTCCAACACTCTATCTGTGAAGGGAAGGGGGAACCTATCACGTCGTGTTGCAGCATTCAAACTCCGATAGTCAACACATATTCTAAGTTTGCCGGTCTCTCTTTTGGGTACAATGACAATTCCACTGACCCAATCGGAGTAATCCACTGGGTAGATTAATCCTGCTTGCTCCATTTTCTGTATATCTGTTTGGACTGCCTTGCCGTAGTTGGGATTCATGCGGTATGGACCTTTAATCACAGGGTCTGCATCGGGATATAAGTCGATGCTATGCTCCATGAAATCAGCGGGCACCCCCTTCAGATCCTTGTAGGACCAAGCAAAGACATCCACAAATTCTTTAAAAAGGTCGGTGACTGCAGCTAGAAGATAGTCATGTTCCCAGACCCAAGTGGCTAACTTCAAATGCCTGGGTTGGTCCTCACTTCCAATGTTGAGATACCGCCAGTTACGTGCCTCATCAACAGGGGCAATGCATTGGGATGTTGAGGTACTAGGTTCACCCATTCCTAGTCCTGTATGTGCTGGAGTATCTTCAAGGGGAAAGTCCCCCTCCACTTCTCTCAACCAAGATGAGGGGTAAGTAACTGGGGAGTTCTCAGGCATTGACTGAGATGTAGAATCAGTAGATGTTGCAGATGTTGTGTGCCTTCGATGCCTCGGTGACTGTTTCAGCATGCCCCGGTAAGGTAAGCCTTCCACCTCATAAGTGGTTTCCGGAAGGTCTTGAATTGAGGGGTGGTCGGCTTCTGATAAGAAAAGGTCAAGCAAAGTGAGATCGACCATGTCCTCATCTCTGTATCCGGTATGCACCCTGGGTCCGCCCAAGACCTCAAGCTGTTGGTGGTGATTCTCCTCAAGTTCAGCAATGTCTATGTCACTTTCTTCTAAATCACTATCATCATCAGTCTCGTCTTCATTAGTGTTCCTGTTTTCTCTATCATCATCATTGCACTTAGCAGTACCATGGTTGTACACCGTAGTACCATGGTTGTGCACCGTAATACCATGATTGTACTCTGAAGTACCATTGGTGGGTTGTGCCCTACTAGCCTCGTCCCTAGTAGATCCTTCATTGTATCCTATAGTATTGTCAGCATCATTTTGACCAATGTCCTCCATGTCGGCCACTGGACGATCTTCAATGTTTACTGCAGTACCATCATTGTCCTCAGTACGATCTGTGGTGTCCACTGTAGTACCCCTAGTGACCATTCTCTTATACATGTGTGGACTATTGCAAAGTCCAAAGGGCATCCTTTCGTAAACTAGTTCAGCCAGACCCTGTCGTTCTGGGTGGATTTCTGACACTGCAAGTAGGTGTTCTTCTTGATCTTCTTGTTGGCATAGTTCCACCATGTTGACCGCTAATGAGCCCAGGGCTCCCATCCAATCCAAAATGACAGCCTCCTCGTCTTCTTGATCAGCCCGATCCAACAAGTAGGTCAAACTTTCAAATCCTTCTAGGGTTGTCTCCTCATTGATACCTTGGTCACCACCCGTGGGCCAGTCCCCACAGGCCCAATGCTCCTCTTCGACTCCGGCTTGTTCTTCAAAATCCTCCTCTCCTAGTTCTATTGGTATGTGCCTTGCCTGCCCTGTGACCATATCTATTTCGAGGGATGTCGATCCCAGGGGCAATCGAACTTCATCAGTTGACCAATCCTGAATGGCTTTTGAAGACCGCAACCATGGCCGACCAAGAAGTAGAGGGTAAGTTTGTTCATTTTCGGTCATATCAAGGACAACAAAATTGGAGAGAAAAGTTACTCCGCCAATCTTCATGTGAACACCTTTGACTGCACCCATTGGTTTTACTCTGCGTTGATCAGCCATGCGTACCTGAAAGTGAACATCACTTGTCAACTTCAACCCTAGTTTTTGGAGTGTACCTTTTGGCATAATGTTCACAGCCGCCCCACCATCGAGGAAGACGTCCTTCAGCTCCACGCCATGGATCTCCACGGTGAGCTTGGGACTTTGTTCACAAGTGAGGGCAGCGTAGGCAGAGAAGTGGTCCGGTGTAGACCCATGCTGAGCCGGTAATGTCTCTGGTGGTGGCCCACTCGGAGTAGATCCCTTGTGTCGACCTCCTGGGAGGCGATTCAGAAACGTAATAGTCTGATGCTTGATTTGGGGGGACAATAGGCAAAGTTGTCGTAGAGTGAGGTTGGGTTTGAAACTCATAAGATCTTCAAACAAGGAGTAGTGGTGGACACTAGCATTAGCCTTTTGCAACTTCATCCTCCTAGCCTCTGGCCGAGGGTCGAAGCTTACACGAGGATGTGGATGTAGGTCTGAACTGTGAGTCATTGTCTCCAGTGGTTTCTCTTCCATTACTCCTTTCCCTTTTTCCTGGGCAGAACTAGATCTTGTCCCCATAGCCTCTTCTCTGTTGAGTGCTGTTGAGGACAAAGTGGGAGGACCTACTCGTGCCTCCTTATCCCGGTACTGTCCGAGGGTTGTCACTTCTGTTGCAAACCTCACAGTTCTGGACTTGCGGGATGGAAGCTGACGTGTGCTACCTTCATCTTCAGAACTTGTTTGAAGATCTCTCGTGACACCCTTTACTACCTCCTGATACCTCAAAGGCATAGAGTGATCCCCCGAGGATGAGGCACTCCCAGAGTTAGTGGTTGACCTTAATGGTTGTGGGCCCTTCGAGTTTGTTTCTGAATCACTATCAGAAGCCAGCATGGGTGGTCTATTCCTGGGCGTACTGTGTACCTTGGAGGAGGAGAATGACCTTGGTGGGGGAACACTTGTCGAACTCATTGGTGCTGAGGTCTCCGGTGCTGACTCTGAGTCACCCTTACCTTTGTCACCTTTTGTATGTGACCGTGTCACAGCGCCCAACACTGCGCCAATCAAATGGGGATTGTTGCCCTCCCCCGCCACTACTACATCAACCATATTCACTTGGGATGCGGGTTCCATTCTTCTATTGGGACAATCTCTGGTGTAGTGGTCATTTGTGTTGCACTGTGTACAAGAGGGTCCCCCGAACGGCTGTGTACAATCATCTTGGTAGTGGCCGTACTCGCCACATCTGTAACACATGATGGGTCTTCTAAAGTTTGTACCCCTGCCTGCACCTCCGCGTCCACCTCTGAAACCACCCCTTCGACCGCGTTGATAAGAGGGTCCATAGCCACCTCCTGACATAGGTGGTTGGTACGGGGCATAGTATGGTTGAGGATAGAAATAAGGGGAACCAATTGAATTGGGGGCAGGAGCTTGGAGCAAAGGGGGAGTCGGAAGCAATGGAGGTGGCATGACAGGAGGAGGAGGTGGCTCAGATGCTCGTGCAAGAGGGGGAGCAGGAGATACTTCTGCTGGTCCAGAAGTTATGGGTACCGTTCTGTTGACTGCAGCAATCAGAGGTTCCCCCGAGGTATACTCTGGAAGAAGCTTCCTTAATCCTTTAAGGTACCTACACTCAGAGGCATCATGTCCATGGATCTCACAAAATGTACAAAATGAGGTAGAAGTAGGTACCTTTCGCTTGGAGGGGCACTCCCAGTAACCATGGTTAGAACCCTTGCATTCGGTGCACCAAAGGCCACTTCGAATTTGGGCCTCAAAGGACGATTGGCCATCCACCTTTATTCTATCCTTCAGGCCTTCTTTGATTTCTTCTAACTCCTTCTTGAGTTGCTGCCATGCGGATGATCCCTCCTCTCTTGGGAGTTGGGTGGTCGTATTCGTTGATGAGGCAAAGCTTAACTGTGACCGTTCCATCTTGACAGCTTCTTTTAGGAAGTCTTGAAGTGAGGCATGTTCAGGGAGTTTATCCACCAACCTTATAGCAATGGAAGGGGGTAATGCTTTCAAAAACCATCCCTTCATAACAGCATCATTAGGTGGCACAGACATCTTTGCCGCCAAGACCCTCATCCTTGTGTACATCTCAGAGATGCTTTCTCCAGGCTTCATGGTGTCAGTGGACAACTCTTGGACAATCATGTGTTCGAATTTTTCCAACTTGAAAGTGCGTAAAAATTCCTCCCTTAGGTCTGTCCACGTCTGGAAGTGGTCCGGAGGAAACTGACTGTACCATACATCCGCTGCATCCTCCAATGACGAAGGAAAGATGTGAAGGAACGCATGCTCATTCTCCACACCTTTAGCTTTACATGCTGTGAGGAACTTCCTCACATGAGCTTCCGCATCCTCATGGAGGTGGCCTTTGAACTTTTGAGTCTTCACGTGGACCTTGTTGAGTAGCTCAAGAAGTCTAGCTCTGTCTGGGGGACTGAGAACGGCCATCCCCACCCGAGAGGTTGGAGAAGATGCAAGAGTTGGAGGGAGTCCTGATGGGGCTGTAATGAGTGTTGGTGTTCCCAAGGAGGAGACCACCCCGACAACTCCTCCTGTGGAGGACCACAATGGGGAAGTCACTACTGATGTAGTCATAGAGGGAGTGTACCCAGATGGTAGCGCGTAAGTGGGGGGTCTCGGTGTTGTAGAGGGAAAGGGTGAGAACATGGAAGATGTGGGGGTGAAAGAGGATGGGGGAGCATTTGGGAAAGAAAGGGACGGAGCTGAAGTCATGGATGAGTAGGAAGAAGGGAAGGAAGGAGGTGGTGGAAAAGGCAACACCGGTGTGGATGGAAAGGGAGGTAAAGGCATGGCCGGAGCAAAAGTACCCCCCAATGGAATAGATGTAGAAGAAGGATTAGCTAGGAGCCCGGAGCTATGCATAACAGATGAGGTCGCAGCTTGTCCACAAGAGGTTGAGGCAGGAGCAGATGGAGTCACCACTCCGGTAGAAGAGGTGGTTGATGAAGACATCGTTGCAGGAAGAGAAGAGGGGCTTCCTTGACCTTGATGAGTCCCTGAGGAGCCCTCGTCCTTAGTACCCTCTTCTTTCACCTGTTCTCCGCTTTGCACTTCTTCTTCTCCGGAGTCCGGATCTGACCACCAGGGTCCCTGTTGGTCCAAGTCAATGAGAGTGTCGATGAAGTTAATTGCTCTGGCTACTGCTCCAGTGGGCTCACTTTGTGCTCGAGTTGAGGGCTTCGCAAACTTACGTCGCACGTAATGCTTCTTGTACCTAGTTTGGTCTGCCGGAAGTCTTTTCTCCACTCTCCTCAAGTACCTCCTAGTTCTTTCACTAGCTCCTTCAAAGGTTTCAGAACTACTCGGCATAAGACCTCTCTCTAGGACCCTAGATCACGACTTCTCTCGTGCTACTCAATACCAGCAGTGTCCCACCGTGATCGCCATAAACTGTTTGAGGGGAGGGGTTCCTATCCTTCCGGAGGTGTTACCGGAGGCCAAAGGCCACTGGTGTGAGAAGCATGAGTTGTGCAATGCTCTAATGCAATGGATCGTGCAGAGCGCACCGTGCAGTAGTGTGCGAGTGTCGTATGCTATACTGCAGTGAACGACGACATAAGAGTGCACTATGCTAAGTGACAATCACCGGTGAACTCCACAACATAAGCAAAATAAGAGAATCCTACACTGGTGAACAATCCCCATATCCGGAAGAGACAAGAGAGATGAGAAAGTGACCGAATTGGCCAATGTACATATCACTGGACGTGTCCCCAGGTCACAAGTCGCAAGTCACAAGAATACACAAGTCGCAAATCACCAGAATACACAGGTCTATCCCCATAGTAGACAAAGGGTACACACAAATCTCTCACATTCGCTCCTTGGCGAGCTCGTAGCTCTAGCCTCTATCTCTCCTCACTCTCCTCCTTTCGCTCCCGTGCCGAATGCCGAATGCTGAATGCCGCCCCTTCTCTCTCCCTTCTCCTCCATCTTCATCCCCCGCCTTGGAGGGTCCCTTCTTCGCTGAGAATCTCCCCTCTTTCTCCCCATTGGTCATCCTCTTATCTCCTTAGCTGTTGAGGATAGCCGTTGCGCCGCTGGCTCTCTTGATGGCTTCGGCGACTTCCTGACTCCCTGACTTGCCAGCCTGATGGTATAAATTCTCCATGTGCAGGTGAGCTGGTTCACCGCACCTCTTGATGGCTTCGGCGACTTTCTGACTCCCTGACTCGCCAGCCCGATGGTGTAAATTCTCCATGTGCAGGTGAGCTGATTCACCGCACCACTGCACCGCACCACTGCACCACTGTATCACTGAACCACTGTGTAATATAAATACTCCTGACTGCTCCATGTGCTAAGCTCACTCTCCATGTGCGCAGCTCTTGATGAGATCACTTTGGACACGGTCGACCTGTGGTTGACCTGTGTCGACCTGTGGTTGACATGTGTCGACCTGTGGTTGACATGTGTCGACCTGTGGTTAACATGTGTCGACCTATGGTTGACAACCTCGGACAGTACTCCTGGATGAACTCGTGTGATCGCGTGGCTAACTTGTGTTGACACATGGTCAACATGTGGTCAACAGATGTCGTCATGTGGTCAACGCCTGTCGACAGGTGGTCGTGTGATAAGGTAACACTGATGGATCTGGTCCCAGAAGGAGGTGAAGAATGCCCGGGATAGCCCATCCTCACCTGGGCATTTCTGTCCATCGATGGCCATCAAGGCCTCCAGCATCTCATCCGTGGTGAACGGTGCCAACAACGTCGCCTGCATGCTAGGTTGGACCAGGGATGGAGTGTGCCTCCACACCTCCTCACGGGCACGTCGAGTACGAGGGGCAAGCGGCTCCTGCTGGAAAAGGGTCCTGTAGAAGTCAGTGGCCAACCCCAAGACCTCTCCCGGATCCGTAATGATGTGTCCCTCCGCTGTCCTGAGACTTCGAAGCTGATCACCTGCAGCTCTCTGGCCATGCGTCCTAAAGAACTCCCTGCACATCCGGTCACCCTTCCGGGCCCAGAAGGAGAGAGAGGCGTGATAGGAAAACTCTGAGCGACGCTGGAATGTCTCCTCAAGAAGGGCTCTGGCTCGAAGGGCCTGGATCCGGAGCTCCTCCGAGCCTAGGGATGCCTGCTGGAGTCGCTGAATGAAGGCGAGGTCCCTCCGAAGAGCTCTCTCTCTGCCCCACCAATCCTGTCGAACCTGTAGGGCTGCGAGCTGCTGGCAGATCTGGCTGGACTCCTGCAAAGCCTGCGCCATCGAACCAACCAGATCCACGCACTCGCCCCAGTCTCTGTCCCAAAGACTAAAGGTGAAGGTTCAACACATGCACATGGCTTGAGTATGAACTTGGATCCTACAAACCCAGCTTCCTTTCCTTGAATTTGTATGTACCATTTACATTGTCATTTTTGCACTATGACAACTTTGTTTGTCCATTGTGTTGTGTATGTTTGTGTGCGTGTGCGTTGAGAGGGGTGGCCTTATTGAGATTGACAGAGAGAGGGTAGAAGGGGTGTGTTAGAGAGAGAGAGAGAGAGAGAGAGAGAGAGAGAGAGAGAGAGAGAGAGAGGGTTGTGTGTGTATATATGTGCGTGTGTGTCATATATATATATATATATAGAGAGAGAGAGAGAGAGAGAGAGAGAGAGGGAGCTAGAGAGAGGGGAGAGGGGGAAGATGACGGATGTGAGGGAGAGATTAAGGGATACTGCTGCGCACGTCCTCCCTCAAGAAAATGGAGTCGGGAATCCGGCATGAGCGGGGGGGAAGGGCCTGAGCTGCCGAGTCTAATGATAAGAGCACAGGCGCATGGTCGGAAAGTGTCGTCCCTGGAACTATACCCGCCTGACCGCCTCTGCCGATGGCCCAATCACTAACATAAAATCTATCCAGCCTCTCCAGAAGTCTACCTCCTTCCCTGCGAAAGCCCCACAAGAAGTCCAAGCTCCCGTGCCAACGTCGGAAGGACGGGTCTCGCCAACTGTCCCTTCCTCCTGTCGCAAAGATAAAAGAGTCCCAAGCGGACTGCTCTGCCTGATACATACCTGTAAACTCCGGTCCTCTGCCCTGCTGGTCCTCCAAGGTCTCCAGATTGTTGAAGTCACCTCCAACAATCCAGGAATCCATGTCTAGGAGAATCCCTGTAAGTGTCCTCCAGAAGGTGGCTCTACAACGGAGATCTGTGGGAGCATAAATGTTGAGGATTCCAACTCTGGAGCCCTCCAGTTCCAGGCCTACCCAAAGGGCACGGCCTGGTATCAGCGTGCCATGACCGAAAACTCTCTGGGCTAGCTGCTCGCCCATGGAAGTACAGACACCACCACTCCTCTCCAGTGCGCCGATCAAGGGCTCCCAATAAGTGTGAGAGCGTCCAGGGAGAATCTTCCCGCATCTACGGGAGTGAGCTGCAGAAAGCTTGTGCTCCTGGAGCAGAAGTACATCCAAACGACCAATCACTGCTGGCTGAAGTTCCTGTCTTAAAATGAGCTTCCTAGGACCACGGGTGCCAGAAGAGTGAAACCCGTTCACGTTCCAGGATACGAGGTGTAGGCTCATGGTAAGGACTGGGAGGCTGCGAACAACTGTCTGCTCGCGGTCGAAGTCGAAGAAGAAGCTGACATTTCGGAGTGGAGGCGCTGACACTTATGGGAAGGTTTGGAGGGGGAAGCGGGGTTGTCCTACCCGTCCTTCAACACCTTCAGCAAAGGCGAGAGACCTTTGGTACCATGAATGAAAGCTTTCTCGAGCCAGCTCGAGATCTCTGAGGTGGACATCCCGTAGAAGGCACGGAGTTTCTGAGGAGTCCAGGCTCTGACATCTTGGGGGAGGGGCCAAGACAGGAGGGGCCTGAGGATCACAATCAGTCTGAAGCGTTTGGCGGCGCAACGCCACCGCAGGCGCACGTCACCCTCGGACCACTGAGTCTCGAGAAGTTGCCCACCGGACGGGCCTATCCAGTAGCAAACCTGAGCATGTGTTTGCTCCCTGAGAGCCTCCCAGACCGAGTCGTCTGTCCAGGTCTCGGTGCCGTCACTAAGGAACGTGAAAGCAAAGCTAGGGCCATCCCTAGGGGCCAAGGCGGCTATCTTCCCATCCGCCCCTTTGCGGAGCAGGAAGATACTGATGTCGAGGCAAGCAGGGAAAGTCCCGAGGTCGGCCACATCCAAGTAGTCCCAGGGGCCAGATCTGTAAAAGTCGCGGGGGAGCTCTCTCTCTTGAAGCTGGCCCGTCAGAGTCTGCCACTGAGGGGCTAGCGGACAGAGAAGCCTGCTCCGGTGGTGGTGTAGACTCAGGGTGTCCTGCCAGCGGAGGGGGAGGGGGAGGAGGCTGGGGAATATGCAACTCAGTCTCCTCAGGGGCGACTAGCGGAGGAGGAGGAGGAGGGGGAGCGGGGGCTGCCCTCGGCTGAGGAACCGTCGATGAAGCTAGCTCTGCGGGAGAGCTGAAAGAGGCGGGGGGGGGAGGGATGGGGATGCATCTGGAACTGGGGCTGAGAAGGAGGGGGAGAAGACTGAGGAGGCCGAGGAGGGGGCTGAAGCTGCGGGTCGGGAGATATGGGGTGCAGATGGGGGATGGTGGGCTGGGGCTGAATGGGAAGAGGCTGGGGAGAGGAGGAGAGGGGGACTTGAGGCTGTGGAGGGCGGGCTACCGTTGAAGAAGATGCTCTCCCAGGTCCCTGGGGCGGCTGCCTGTCGGTTCTCTGAGGTGCAGCTGCAGGTTGGGTAACCTCTGCCTCCTTGCCTTTATCAGAAATCTTCTTGTTCTTTCCTCTTTTCCTTCTAACCTCAGTCCAGCCGCCAGCTAACTCTGGTCCGGGCTCCGGCTGCCTCTGCTCCTCCTGGCGTGGCTGCCCGGAGGGGGGGGGAGGGGGCGGAGAGGGGGGGGGCGGGGGAGGCCGAGAAGAGCTGGCGAAGCGTGGACAAACAGCCGCCAGGTGCCCAAAGCCGTGACACCTCAGACACTGTCCTGGATGCCCGGTGACTACCATGCTCTGGGTGATGCTGCCGGCATCTGTCACGATCTCGATCACTACCGGGAGAGTCGCAGGATCCGCCACAGCCACACGGACTCGGGGGGCTCCTGCCGTAGTCACCGCATCGGCGAAAGTATCGTGCATAACCCAGCCAAAGTGGGAGCCCAGGGCCCTGACAATCGGCCGTAGCTCAGCAGCAAGACCTAGAAAAACTAGCGTCACTGGATGGCGAGGTATACGGAACTGAGCATCAAAATCCGCTGCGCTGAATCCACGGTACCACGGGACTATCATGATAATCTTTCCATCCACTGACGTGGGGGAGCCAGCAATCAGGTTGCTCGCAACTTTCGCATTGGAGAGTTTGAGCCAGAAGATGCCCCTTCCCATAAGGGCCACCTCCTCAATATGGCCGTCCTCTAGCATGAGAGTGGACTGGAGCCAGTCCCTGATGGCTGATCTGGAGGGGGAATGTCCAATGACTCTGCCATAAACAGAGGTAAGGGCAAAGTCATTGGCAACCTCCTGAACCTGAGATGATTGTTGCTCTGTCAGGATGACGCGGTAGGCATCTGGAGAGGGAGGGTCCGTCTAGGCCTCCGGTTCCGGGCAGGGAGCCGCCATACCGCCAAGACAAACTGCGAGGCTTCTGATGAGGAAGAGGCTGCCACCCAAAAAAGGGGGGGGTAGATGCGGGAGGGTGGAGCCTGGGTGTGGCGGGAAGGATGGAGGGCGGAGGAAGCGGGATGGGAGGGCAGGAAGCGGAGATGGCGCGGGGTGGAGGAGTGGGGGCGGGGAGCGGGTGAGGCGGGGAGGCGGGAACGAAAGCGGGGGCGGGGGAGAGGCGGAGTGGGGCGAGAGGACGGGCGGGGGGCGGGGGGAAGGGGTGGGACGGAGGGGCGGGGTGGAGCGAAGGGGCGGGGGGGCGGGGGCGGAGGGCGGGAGGGGAAGGCGGGAGTGGAGCGGAGGGGCGGAGAGGCGAGGGGGCGGGGGCAGAAGGCGAGGGGTGAGGGGGCGGAACGGGAGGCGGGGGGTGAGCGGAGTGGTAGCGGGGTGGGGTGGAGCGGAAGGGCAAGGGGAGAGGGGATGGCGCGGGGAGGGGTGAGCGTAGCGAGGGGGGGCGGAGCGAGGCGGGGGTGAGGCGGGGTGTGAGGGGTGAGGGCGGAGGGGCTGCAGTGAGGGGGGGGGGGGTGAGACGGGGTTGCGAGGGGGTGAGCGGAGGTGCGAGGGGGGGGTGAGATCGGAGGGCAGGGGTGAGGCGGAGGTGAGGCGGGGGCGGCGAGGGAGGGCGCGGCAGCAGCGGCGGGTGAGGGGAGGTGAGGGCGGAGAGGTAGGGCCGGAGAGGTCGAGGCGAGGAGGAGGGCTAGGGGAGGTAGAGGTACGGAGGGGGAGGGGGAAGCTCGCAGGAGCGGGGACGTTGGTGAGGTTTCAGTAGACTCCATCATTGTCATGTTCAGTTCTTGGTTCCATTCCAGTAGTCTCTCACCTTGCCTTCATGGGGGGGTGTTGGAATATGAAGCCAAAGTGAGTCAAAATATGAGTGTACTAGGTGTCTAGGGGGTGTTTTATAGTCTAGTGAGTCCTAGACATGCCACGTGTCATATTGGGAGCTATCCCATATACACTATGACTTTCTAGAGTCTAGTGTCACACTATATAGTGTTGTACTTGTCTTGAGTCTTTTTATATATCAGTCAACATCAAGCTCTTTTGGTATCATGTGAGTACTTGTCCATAGGGTCGAAGGCTAGAGAGAAGGCCACAATAAAAATATTCATGTGTCCTAGGTATAAAAACAGGCTTGGAGCATGGTGCTCGCAATCTCTGGAGAGTAAAAAACAACATAAAAATAACCTCGGCCCAAAAGGTGAACATCTTTAAATTGAGGGGTGAGGTTTGGGGGAAGCACCGCAAGCATCCAATCTCTAGCTTGAGACCTGGAAGGGTGAGACCCATAGATGCATACGATCAAAGAGGTCAAGGATTCAAGCTCTACATCCTTATTGATCTGCTGCAAATTCTCTTTTGAAAATGTGAAAGTTCTCGCGGCCGGTGGAGCTGGAGTGAAAGATCATAGTGGTAAGGAGAGAAGCAAGCTAACACTAGGAATGGAAAGGAAAGATAACAAGCATAATGGAAATGAAATGGAAAGAAAATGAAAGCAAGGAGGATAACGAGACGTTTTCGCTCTTCATCAAGTTTCCTGGGCTCCCCCAACTCTACCATCACCTTCTTCATGTTATTGGGGAGCACTTTGGTATGGTCATTGAGATCCCCCCCTTCCTGGGTTGCCCTTGACAACTGCAGAGGCAACCAGGTCTGACGGGGTCCCTAGAGTTAGGATCCTTATTATGGAGGACCCAAACATTTCAAATGATCATATCTTGCTTCAATGCCTAGATGGATCTTTCTTTCGGCAGAGTGGAGGTTGCAGCAGACAGAACCAGTGCAGAATCTGCAAGACCCTTGGGCATGTTGCCAAGGATTGCCCTAGGAAGAAGAAAAGGCCCAAAAATCCTTCTGGTATAGCAGCTCCCTTGCTTTCCAAACCTTGATAGGGTGGCGGTATTGCTCCTCCATGACAGAGCACTCCTCTTGAATAGAGTGTCCCTTTGGTACGGCTGCCTCGTGCCTCCGATGCCTCACGTCTCCCATTGGCACTCACAACACTTCATTGGGTCCCAGTTTGTACGCAGCCTCCACCCCCGTCAGTTCAAGAGACCGCCGTCCTCGACTCCACCTCCTTAGGAGCTTTGGAGTCTCCCGTTCTGGTTGTTCCCAGTGTTGCACCTCACGCAGTCCAAGACGCTTCAGCTACTACAGTTGCAGCCCCGATTGCAGCTTCTCCCTCAGGCCCATTGGTTGCCCCTCTCCTTGTCACATCAGTACCCCTCTCCTTGACCATGCACATTCTCTAGTTGGAGAGTAGCTTTTCAGACACACGGTTCTTAGGAGTATTCTTCATCTCCCCTCTTGGATAGAGGAAAGGGGGTTGGGTACCCCATTGATCCACTTCCCTCTAAAGGGACCTCCGTATAGAGATATACAATGATATGGTGTTGTAGGATAGACTAGCACTTAGTCTATTTTGTATGTTAGTACTTGGACTATATATACCAAGTACTTGTACTTCATTTGGTTGAACATTTTAGTTGGAGTTCACTTGTGTCACTTCTTGTTCTCTTGTGTTCACAATCCATCTCCATTCTTGTTCCTACATGTGGTATCAGAGCTAGTCGATCCAGCCCACCTCCTTTCCACTCTCCCTACGTGCTCCCGTCACACTTCTATCGCGGAGAATAAGGTTCCATTGCTAGGTGACTTCGTTTCAGCTCACCCACATCTTAAGAGAGCTTGAGAGCTCAGCTCTTTGATCAGTTCATGTGCATTGGTGGCCGTACAACTCCCGGACCACCAGCTCCCTATCAGCCTCGCCATTTGCTGTTCATTAGCCTCAACTCAAGCCGTACAGCTTGCTTCAAGCAGACTGTACTGTCTGTACGGACTGTTGGCCACCATTTGCCTTGCAAACAACATGCATTTTTGCCTTGCCATTTGAGCTGTACAGTGCCATACTGTATGTTGTCTGTACATTCCGCCATCAGTTCACAACTGCCACGCCTGAAGAAACCCACCTCCAGCCCCTGCTTCAGCTCTTGCTCCAGCCTCTTCCTCTTGGTACTTGCATCTCTAGTTCGTACTTGCAGCCTGTGCATTCAATTGCCTTGCACAGAAGTCTTCAGAGTAATTACTTGGAGTACAAGTGCATTTGGAGAGTTTGAGTGCGTGCATTTGGGGCAGTTTTGGGGCTGCATATTCAGCTCAATCTATTGCTCAGGTGGTGTGCATTTTGAGGCCCGGTGTTGGCTGAAGGTGTATGCATTTTTTTGATGCCTATTGAGCAATAAATTGCTATCGCATTGTGAGCCAATGTTTGGCTGAGGTTCAGGTCCATTTTGGGGCAGACGTTCATTGCATTGTGAGCCAGTGTTTGGCTGTGATTGAGGAATATTTTTGGGACAGAAATACATTGCTTTATTGCATTTTGTATCCTTGAAGGGATTTTGTTTTGGGCATATATTTTTGGGCAGATTCTCTGCAATTTCAGAGCAGCCACCACTGTCAATGTATGCCATTGCAGTGATTGCATAGCCGTCAGTTACATTTGATTTGAATGTACAAATGCCCTAATTCTTCAGCTTGCAATCATGTCTCTCAATGAGAATTTTTGCACCATGACTGAGCCAGATAAGTTGAATGGACCCAACTATGCTTTGTGGTCATTTACGCTCAAGAATATTTTGGTTGGCAAAGGCTTATGGGACATCGTGAATGGTGATGAGACTAGACCTGTTGGATCTAGCACGAGTGCATCTTCCACTACTGGCACTACTGCTCCCATGGAGGATCAAAAGAGGTTTGATCGCAAGGATGCCCAAGCTTTTTCTTTGATTGCATTATCAGTGTGAAGACACACATTTAGCCAAAAACTAAGTCCAGCAAGCATACAAAGAATACTTGGGACAAGTTGAAAAGTATGTGGAATGTCAAGAATGAAGCAAGAAGCATTTCTTTGAACAATAAGCTTAATGACCTGTCCATGCAGTAAGGTCAAACTATTTCAGAGCACATTGCTAAGATTATTGACATTCAGCTTCATATTTTTATGCAACCCTTCTTACTGCTGATCTTGAGACATAGGATAGAGAGGATGCTAGACAGGCTATTTGGCAGAGCATCCCTTTGTTGGTGAATCCAGATATGCATGTTTTGCTCGATGCACCTTTCACCAACACAGAGTTCTGGATTGCACTTTCAGCCCTTCACAAGGGCAAGTGCCCAGGTTCGGATGGCCTCACCCCTTCTTTTTTCATTGCATTTTGGGATATGATTGGAGACTACATTACTTCAGCCCTGCAGGCCATTTGGGACTCTGGCGAGATGCCTGGGTCGCTTACAGAGGGTCTCATCCACCTTATCCCGAAAGGAGGTTGCAGAAATCTAGTGTCCCAGTGGAGGCCTATCACACTTCTGGGGACTTGTTACGAGATTCTGGCTAAGTCAATCAGCCTCCGATTGCAGCCCCTTCTCCCTGATCTTATTCATGACACTCAGATGGGATTTGTGCATGGCAGAAGCATTTTTGATAACATTTTCTCTTTCTGGGAAGCTTCAGAGTGGGCCATGCAGAGTGGCCAGAATCTAGCCATTCTACTTTTGGATTTTGAGAAAGCTTATGACAGAGTAGATTGGGGTTTTTTGGAGGGCACCCTTCTACGTTTTGGCTTTACTGATGCTTGGATCAGAGGTGTTTCCTCTTTGTACAGATCAGCCCACAGCCAGGTACTTATTAGTGGGGTAAGGGGTGAGAGATTTCAGATTTCGAGATCAGTCCGTCAGGGATGCCCCCTTGCTCCTTTCCTTTTTTTGTTCATGGTCGAAGCTATGAGTATCTATGTTAGATCTCAAGCTGACATCTTTGGGCCGAGACTTCCCATCAAAAGGGAAGAGGAGCTACTTGATAGTGAGTTGGTAGATGACACAGCAGTTTACTTGGATGCCACTCCACAGACGCTCACTTCTTTCAAGACAGCATTGGATTTATTTTGCTTGGCGGCAAGGGCGCAGATAAATTGGCATAAATCCAATGGCTTTTGGATCAGTGATGAGGACACTCCAGTTTGGGGGCTTGACATAGGATTCACTTGGGTTTAGAGGGGTGTGCCTGTCAGGTACTTGGGCTGCCAGGTCGGCTTGGATATTTCTTCCACGCAGCAGTTTGCTCCCGTGCTGGAGAGCATCAGGAGGAAGCTCCTTTTTTGGAGCTCAGCCAAGCTGGATATTGCCTCTAGAGTTGTGGTGGTCAACCAGGTCCTCTTGGACCACGGCCTGGTTTGTTTGTTCATGCTGGTGCCGTTCTAGGGACTGCATCATTCAGCTTAGGAGACCGATCAGAAACTTTCTTTGGAGTGGGCTTGATGGCACAGCAGATGCCTTAGCTAGGGTGGCTTGGGAGACCCTCATCCTCCCTACATAGGAAGGGGGTCTCACTATTATTGATCCAGATTTACAGTGCAGAGCTTTACTATGCAAGATGGTGGTGCAGGGACTTATGCCAAGGCAAGAACCGTGGAAAGACTTTCTTATTAGCAGCATACAGAGGTGCACACCTTCTTGAGGAGGAGACTGGATGAGCAGTATTAGGTGGATCTTCACCACAGCACACCTCAGATCACCTTCGTCCCCTCTCATGGTTGCCATTCTCAAAGCTTGGGCCAGTTTCAGGAGCACTCTTTGGAGGATTCCTCCTTCCTCTCGTGAAGAGATTGATAGGCAACCCATCATGTGGAATGACAGTATTTTAGGTGATCATGGCAGACCACTGGGTGCCTCACTCTACATGCAGTGGTCCAAGTGGGAGAGGGGACCTGCATCATCTATGGGGTCTTGGAAAGCTTTCCGCAGGCTTCCAGAGGAGACCAAATCAAGGTTGACAGGACATCTCAGAGGGAGTGCAGGGAGGATCTTGCAGATTGAGGCATCCCTTCCAGAGGTTTGGGTAGACACAGATGATATGCCACTCACTTGCTCCACTTGGGCAGGTACTTTTATGAGAGGCGGTGTTCCGCTTCAGGTTTTGGCCTTTCGAGATGCACAGGAGGATGCTTTAGTTTTTAGTGTGCAGGATGGTGGCAGATTGCTCAGGTCCACAGAGGACATCTTGCTTGAGTCTGCTTTTCAGCCTATCAGGGTTGTAGGTCTTTTGGTGTAGGGATCAGATTCAGAATGGTTCCTAGACCCAGACCCCCGGCTACTCTCCACCGGGTCTTGGAGGCTTTGGCTCTATAGGGCGTTGGATGTGGTACCACACCTTCCTTTTACAGCTGTACATGCCTCTGTGGATACTTCTTGGGAGATTCTAGCGAGCATAGCATCTTGGCATATCTAGAGAGCCAGATGCACAGAGGCTTTGGAGGGTACTCAGGTTCATCCCTCGCACACATTGGCTAGTATCTGGACAGACACCGTACATACTTTGATGGCTATATGGACGAGTATGCAGGGAGTCTCCCGTGCAGCCTCAGCTAGGAGGGCTTCTTTCTTCAGGGAACGGAAGGATTCTCCTTTCTTCTCTGAGACTACTACAGGGTTGAGGTGGCACTTTCAGCCTCAGCCTTGGTTTTTTTCCACCTCACTCTGAGGGGATTTTATTTATTCTCATGATTTCATGATGTATTCCGCTTTGAGCTTGCTCTCGCGGGTTCTTTCTCTTACTTAATAGAAGTCTCTTTCTTGAAAAAAAATAATAATAATAACTTCACCAGATTGAGTTTCCAGCGGGTCCTGTTCAACAGCCTCCACAGTTCGATCAGGTGTCAGTTGCTGAGACAACCGGGGTGGTGTCTTCACGTCATCAATGGTTCCCAGAGTAAGATTTAAGTTCAGTAATCTGTGTCTCTCTGATGCCTCTCCACCATTAGATCCCAAGGCAGAGGTCCCTGCTGCCATAACTATTGACAATTGAGCATCCTGCACTGTGGGGGCAATGTGCATATCTGTGCAGCCTTTTGACACTGATGTGATGATGGGGGTGGGGATGGTCATGACTGCGGGGGAGGTAAGTGGTAATGTCATGCCATGGGTGAGACCTGAGGAGGGCAGAGGAGTGACCGTAAGAACGATTCTGCCTCCAAGGGAATGGATGGAAAGGCAACTCCTGCATGAGAAATGGATGACAAAGCTCCAGAGGCTCTCCCCAGAGGGGATGGCTCAGAAACATATCCTGAAGATGTAGGTATAGCCAGAGTGGGATGTTGAGATATCGAGCTCCACTCACGATATGCCAGGTTGACCGTTGTGCATTTATGTCATCGACTTGTTAGCTGCAGATGCGGTTGGTACGTCGCCCATGAATAATAGTTGGATGACAGCTATCCTTATGTACTCTAGTTCGTGGCTCAGTTAGTATGCCACCTTAGTTAGCTGAGTTTGGTTTGAGACCCACATATAGGGTTCTTCTATTTCTTTGTACTAGAGTTCTTTTGGCTTTCACAACTAAGAAGAGGAAAACTGCTTTCAGCCTCCACCTTTGTGTGTATTCCCCCATTGTGTATGTGAGAAAGCCGCAAGTGAGATTCCTTCCTTCTCTCCCACTATCTTCACATGGTATCAGAGCCTTGTTCGTGGTAAGGATCTCAAGAAAGCAAACCAAGTTCGCGGTGTCCTGGTAAGAGGACCACTATTGCTTTCCTTTTTCGAGTTTGGGAGCAAATCTCTGCAGGTAGCATAGCCGGAAGTGCAAGAGTGCACTGTCTCAGATTGAGACGCCCTTTGCGGTGTGGCGAGAGGGCTGTACATGCCGTGGGTGACTTTATTTTTCTGATTCGAGGCCATTTCGGGGCCCGTTTTGAAGGCGGAAGATCTTCGCAGGCACTCAGAAAAAGGCCCTGTTTTTGCTGTGCGACCATTGCTCTGCAGGTCGGTGAAAAGTTGCCGTAGAAATTGCATCATATGCCTATGCGTAGAGATATTGGGAGTTACAAAATCATCCTTACTGCCTGTTCATGCAAAATCGTCACTAGGAAGTGACTATGTGGTCAAATACCACTGTTGTCAGTTTTGCAGATTTGCCTGTGTGAGGCAGAAGCTGTGTTTTTTGCAGTGACAGAATTTTTTGCAGTGTTCTGTAATGGCATTTGATTCTCTTTCACAGATTGTCACTGAAAAGCTTGACAAGAACAACTATTGGAATTAATCCACTCTGATGTGTGGACTACTAAAGCTGCATCTATTGGAGGTTGTCATTATTTTGTCACTTTTATTGATGACTACAGCAGAAAAGTTTGGGTGCATTTTATGAAAAAGAAAAGTGAAGTGTTTGGGCATTTCAAAGCTTTTAAAGCTATGGCTGAAAAAGAAACAGGCCTGCAAATAAAATGCCTAAGGTCAGATGGAGGGGGAGAGTACCTCTCAAATGAGTTTGCAAGGTTCCTGCAAGAGCATGGCATAAAGCAGCAATATTCATGCAGTCATACCCCACAGCAAAATGGACTTGCAGAAAGGAAAAACAGGCATATTGGAGAGGTATCTCGGGCCATGCTAAATGAAAAACGCTACCAGATTATTATTGGGCTGAAGCAGTTGCTACAGCAGTTTACATAATGAACAGGACTCCCACTATAGCAATATATGGCATGACGCCAGAGGAGATGTATACTGGTAGGAAACCAGATATTTCTCATTTGAAAATTTTTTGTTGCATTGCCTATGTTCATGTGCCAGATGAGTTGAGGTCCAAGTTGGATCCAAAAGCTGAGAAGTGCGTCTTTATTGGTTATTCTCTGCAGCAGAAAGGGTATAGATGCTATAACCCTTCTACTCGTAAGTTTACAGTGAGCAGAGATGTTTTTTATGAGATGAGCAGCTGGTATAAACCAGTAAATGTGATTGATGATATAGATGCACAAAATGGTAATGCTGCACAGAATTCGCAGCAACAATCACAAAATATTAGTGGACCTGCCTTGTCCTCTAGTAGTGGTTCACATACTTCACCATGGACAGGTAGATTGAGATCAGGAGAATCTCCTCAAAGCAATGCAGATAGTGGTATGTAGGTATCACGAAAAGGAAAAGAGAACGTAGATCAGCCCATGTTTGATGTGAATGCAGGTCACTCTTATGTGGATGGTGAATCCAGTGGCTCAGAACAGAGCATTGATGATGAGTTGGGTATTCCTTCTGTTGTTACACCTAGAGTAAGGAAGACCAGGGATGTTTTGAGAGCACCTAGAAGTGAGCCTATTTTGCGCAGGTCTACCAGAGCTAGGTATCCTATGGATAGGCTGAAATATGATGGATTTACAGCCATTCACTATGCCTATATGGTCAAAGTGATACAGGAACCAGAACCCACTTCTTTTGAGCAAGCCATGGGAAAAGAAAAATGGGAGAAAGCCATGGATGAAGAAATGGATGCCTTGGAAGCAAATGCTACATTGGAATTGGTGCCTTTGCCTAAAGACAAGAATGCAATTGGCTGTAAGTGGGTTTATAAGGTGAAGCACAATGCAGATGGTTCTGTGAACAGATACAAGTCAGGATTAGTTGTCAAGGGGTATGCACAAACATATGGCATTGATTACGAAGAAACATTCAGTCCGGATGCAAGGATGGCAACCGTAAGAGCAGTCATCGCTATGGCTGCATCAAAGGGATGGTCTTTACATCAGATGGATGTAAAGAATGCCTTCTTGCATGGTGATTTGCAAGAAGAGGTCTTTATGGAGTAGCCACCAGGTTATGTTCATGCTATTCATCCTGAGTTTGTTTGCAGGTTGAAGAAAGCCTTGTATGGCTTGAAGTAAGCACCTAGAGCATGGTCTGACAAGATAGGACAGTATCTTGTCACTATTGGCTTTCAGATTTCTAACGCAGATTTCTCACTTTATGTGAGAAAAACAGAGAAAGGTATTATGCTGCTTGTCATTTATGTTGATGATTTGATCATCACAGGTGATAGTGATGAAGATATCCTTCATGTGAAAATGCTATTGAAGCAGAAGTTTGAGATGAAGGATTTGGGAGAGCTGCGTTATTTCTTGGGCATTGAGGTGATTAGATCACCAAGTGGGATACAGCTCTTGCGCAGAGGCAGTATGGATTGGACATGCTGTCCAAATATGGGATGACAGGCTGTAAGCCTATTTCAGTTCCTTTGGAGCAGAATGTGAAGTTGAGCACAGATACAGGTGAGCTTCTGGAAGACCCTACTATGTACAGGTGCATAGTAGGAAGTTTGATTTATATGAATATTACCAGGCCAGATTTGAGCTATGCTGTTGGATTGGTAAGTCAGTTTATGCAGGCTCCAAGGAAACCGCATTTGGATGCAGCTAGACGCATACTCAGGTATGTGAAGTCCACATTGCAGTATGGACTATTTTATGAGGCTGGGGTTCAGATACAGTTGCATGGATACACTGATGCTGATTGGGCTGGTAGTATTTCTGATAGACGATCTACCAGTGGATATGTGTTCTCTTTTGGGAGTGCTGCAGTCACTTGGAGCGGCAAGAAACAGCCTACAGTTGCCTTGTCAAGCACAGAGGCTAAGTACAGGAGGCTAAGTACAGGGGTGCAGCAATGGCTGCATGTGAGGTAGCTTGGTTGCATAAGCTACTTTATGATATGCATCAGTCTACAGATGGGCCAATTGTCATTTATTGTGACAACATGAGCAGTATACACTTGGCAAATAACCTAGTCTATCATGCTAGAACAAAGCACATTGAGGTGCATTATCACTATGTGCGGGAGGAGGTTTTACTAGGTCTTATTGATCTAGCACAGAGGATCAGGTAGCTGACATATTCACGAAGGCATTGGGTGCAGAGAAGCTGCGCAAGTTCAGAGACCTGCTTGGTGTGCAGGAATTGGGATTGAGCTCGAGGGGGAGTGTTGAGATATCGAGCTCCACTCGCGATATGCCAGGGTGACCGTTGTGCATTTATGTCACCGACTTGTTAGCTGCAGATGCGGTTGGTACGCCGCCCACGAATAATAGCTGGATGACAGCTATTCTTATGTACTCTAGTTTGTGTCTCAGTTAGTATGCCACCTTAGTTAGCTGAGTTTGGTTTGAGACCCACATATAGGGTTCTTCTATTTCTTTGTACTAGAGTTCTTTTGGCTTTCACAACTAAGAAGAGGAAAATTGTTTTCAGCCTCCACCTTTGTGTGTATTCCCCCATTGTGTATGTGAGAAAGCCGCAAGTGAGACTCCTTCCTTCTCTCCCACTATCTTCACATGGGAGTGGAGGCGGGAGGGAGAGGCGACAGAGATTGATGCAACAGAGACTGAAGATGCTAGGGCTGAAGTAAGAGCCAGTGAAGCTGATCTCAAATGGGGAGCCATAGGAATAGCACACCTCAGATCACCTTCGTCCCCTCTCATGGTTTCCATACTGAAAGCATGGGCCAATTTTAGGAGCACTCTTCGAAGGATTCTCCCTTCCTTCCATGGCGACGGTGTGGAACTCCACCTAGGCCCTGTATGTTCCAGCTGACTATCCTCATTGACAGGAGGATGCTGGTTGAAAGGCTTACCCAACCTAGTAGAGGAGACCAGCTTCCCCTGGACCAAAACACTCCTGCTGCGGGCAAGAAACTCAACAGGTGAAAGGATCCCCACACCTGTTGAAAGGGAGGCCCTGTCAGAAGGTACTCCAATGATTGGGACCCCTAAGGTGGAGGGCACAAACTCCTTATCATCCATGAAAGTCGCCGAATCTGCCAGTGCCGAAAAAGAATTCCTAATAAGCAAGTCTGGCCGAGGAGTGCGAAGAAAACCTGCACTCGTGGAAGATGGAGGAGAAGGACCTGCCAGGCCTCTATCAGCAGAACTGGAGCTGGGGGTTGAGGAGGCCTGTGGCTGGGGTGAAGAGGAATCAGGAGCCCTCATTTGCGCCTGCACTTTCTTGGTTGTCCTGACTGTGGAAGGAACAGTCTGCGGGGAAGTACCTGTAGCCCCCTCGTGGTCAAAAACCAAGGGGTCAGAAACCAAAGTGACTGGGGCTGGTGGATCTAAAGGCCCCTCCTGATGTGGAACTGTAGTGTCTGGGGCTGCAGCAACATCCACCTCTGGAGTCTGGAAGGCGTCTGTCTGAACAGGATCAAAAGTCTCCTCTTGAGGTAAGGGAGCTGCTCTGATAGCTCTCCATCATGGTACTGGGTGTGCTACGAGCATTGGGCGCCCTAGTGCCCCTAGTGGTCCTAGGGGGCGCGAAGCAGGGTGCCCTGTTGCTCTTGGTGGTCCTGGAGTACGTGGTACAGGGTGCTGGGGAGGTGCAGTCGTGGTAGTACGTGAAGGAGCCGCACCAGAAGACCTCTTGGGTCTTTTTCTCTTCCTTGGGCAATCTCTATCAAAGTGCCCAAGGGTCCTGCAAATCCTGCACTGGTCCTGTCTATCTAAAATCTCGACTCTCTGTCGAAAGAGAGAGCCATCTGGACGCTGAAGCATAATGTGGTCATCTGAGATGTTAGGGTTAGAGACAATGACCCTAACACGAGGCACCCCGTTTGCACTGACTGCCTCTGCTGAGGAAGAAGGCATGCCAGGAAGGGAGGGGATCTCAGTGATCACTCCGAATGTGGCTCCGATAGTGGCAAGCAGTCGATGGTAGACCTGAGGAAGACCAAGAAATCTAATGAACAGTGATGTGACCTGCCTGTCCTCCTCGACCGGATGGATCGAAGCCCAAGGTGTAGGGTAAAAGAAAGATCCTCCTCGAACCCAAAACCAAGGGATTAGCTTTGAGAACAAGGGTTGTGGACTCATGGGAGTTGAAAACCACTTGGAAGAATCCACGTCCCAAAAGTCGAATATCCCGGAGGTGTGGGGCGAGGTCTCTTGGTAACGCCGCCAGCATCCAGTCTCTAGCATGTGATCTGGAAGGGTGTGACCCAAAGATGCGAGCGAAAAGTGATGTGGAGCCCTCTAATTCCACATCTTTCTTGAGCTGCTGCAACTCGTCTTCTGAAAAAATGACGGTTCTCGTGGCTGGTGGAGGTGGACAGAGATTGGCTGAATGGGGATCTAATCGCCAATCGATGTGAAAAGGCCGATTCCAACACTGAAAAAGCTCCGTCCGTGAAACTACTGCTCAGAACGCCCTGAATGCGGGCGCAGGAAGAAGGAGAAAGAGAGGGTAGGAGAGAGGGGAAGGGAAGGAGAGGATAGACTAAAGGGGGAGACGGAGGTAGGCTGAGGGGGAGGCGTGGGGAGCTGAGTTAGGAAGGAAGGGGGCGGGGAGGGAGAGGGAGGAGGTTTTTTTTTTTTAATAATAAATAAATAACTCTTATTTTTTATTTTTATTTTTTTGGGGGGGGGGATAGGAGGGAGGGAAAGGGAGGGCGGGGGAGAGGAAGGAGGGGGAGGGGGAGAGGGAGAGGAAAGGAGGGCGGGTTAGGAGGGAGGGCAAGGGAGGGCGGGGGAGAGGAAAGGATGGGGGAGGGAGAGAGCAGCGGGGGGGGGGGGCGAGAGGGAGGGCGAGGGAGGGGGGCGGGGGAGGAGAAGGGGGTGGGGGGGCTGGCGGGGGATAGGGAGGACGGAGGAGAAGGGGGCAGCAGGGAAGGGGGCAGCGGGGGGGGGGAGAGGGATGACGGGGGAGGGGACGGGGGAGGAGAAGGGGGGCGGGGGGGCTGACGGGTGGGTGAGAGGTAGGGCGGGGAGGGAGAGGTAGGGGCAGCAGGGAGGGAGAGGTAGGGGGCAGAGGGGGGGGGAGAGGGAGGGTGTGGAGGAGGAAGGGGAGAGGGAGGGTGAGGGAGGAGGGAGAGGGGGCTGGCGAGAGGGGAGGGAGAGGGAGAGGGGGCTGGCTGAGAGAGGGAGAGGGGGGGGCAGTAGCTCACGGGGAGGAGCAGTAGCTCATCTCTGTTTTGAAAGACCTGTTTTACAGCCTTTTGGGATATGATAGGTGAAAATATTACTTCAGCCCTATTGGGCATTTGGGAATCGGGTGAGATGCTTGACCCACTGACCGAGGGACTCATACACCTTATCCCGAAAGGTGGCAACATGAATTTTGTATCCCATTGGAGACCCATCACTCTTTTGGGCACTCTATACAAAATCCTTGCCAAGGCGATCAACATCCGATTGCAGCCCCTTCTTCCAGACCTCATCCATGATATTCAGACAGGCTTTGTGCATGGTAGGAGCATATTTGATAATATCTTTTCCTTTTGGGAAGCCACAGAGTGGGCTATGCAGAGCAGGCAGAGGCTAGTAGTTCTACTCTTGGACTCTGAGAAAGCCTATGACAGAGTAGATTGGGGTTTTCTTGAGGGCACTCTTCTACGATTTGGATTTTCAGATGCATGGATTAGAGGGGTGGCCTCCCTTTACATATCAATCCACGGCTTGGAGGGGTAAGGGGTGACAGGTTTCAGATTTCCACATCAGTTCGTCAGGGATGCCCTTTAGCCCCCTTCCTCTTTCTTTTTGTGGCAGAAGCTATAAGTATCTTCCTTAGATCTCAAGCTGATCTATATGGGCTGCGATTGCGCTTGAGACAGGAGCAGGAGCTTCTTGGCTGTGAGTTGGCTGATGACATTGCTATTTTTATTGAGGCCTCTTCACAGTCACTTGATTCTTTTCGGACAGCCTTGAATATCTTTTGCTCAGCTACAGGGGCACACATTAACTGGCAGTTCGTCAGGGATGCCCTTTAGCCCCCTTCCTCTTTCTTTTTGTGGCAGAAGCTATGAGTATCTTCCTTAGATCTCAGGCTGATCAGATCAGTTCGTCAGGGATGCCCTTTAGCCCCCTTCCTCTTTCTTTTTGTGGCACAAGCTATGAGTATCTTCCTTAGATCTCAGGCTTATCTATATGGGTTGCAATTGCGCTTGAGACAGGAGCAGGAGCTTCTTGATTGTGAGTTGGCTGATGACACTGCTATTTTTATTGAGGCCTCTTTGCAATCACTTGATTCTTTCCGGACAGCCTTGGATATCTTTTGCTCAGGTGCAGGGGCACACATTAACTGGCATAAATCCTTTGGCTTTTGGATCAGTGATGAGGACACTCCAGGCTGGGGAGTTGACATTGGCTTTTCCTGGACTCAGAGGGGTGCTCCTATCAGATATTTGGGATGCCAGGTAGGATTGGGCATCTCTCCAACACAACAGTTTGCCCCAGTACTAGAAAGTATAAGGAAAAAGCTCCTTTTTTGAAGCTCAGCCAAACTCGACCTTGCATCTAGAGTTGTGGTAGTGAACCAGGTTCTTTTGGCCACCACCTGGTTTGTGTGTTCTTGCTGGTGCCGGTCTAGGGATTGCATCACTTAGCTCATTAGACCACTCATGAATTTTTTATGGAGTGGACTTGATGGCACGGTAGATGTTGCAGCGAGGGTGGCCTAGGAGACTATTATTCTCCCTACATGTAAAGGGGGCCTTAATATCATTGACCCGGACATACAGTATAGGGCATTGCTTTGTAAGGTGGTGGTGAGGGGACTCATGCCTGGGCAAGAACCTTGGAAGGATTTCTTTTTTGGACACATTCAGGCTTGCACACCTACCTTGGGAGATGATTGGGTGGACAGCTCTCATTGGATTTTTACTTCCGCCCCTCTCAGATCTCCTGCCTGTCCTCTTATGACTGCCATCTTGAAAGCTTGGGGGAGCTTCAAGAACACTCTTCGAAGGGTTCCGCCCTCTACCCTCAAAGAGATTTATAGGCAGCCGATCATTTGGAACGATAGTATACTTGATGAGCATGACAGACCACTGGGCACTTCCCATTACATGCAGTGGTCTAGATGGGAGAGAGGCCCCGCCTACACAGTAGGCACTTGGAAGGCATTTATCAGGCTACCTGAGGATCAGAGACTACAGTACGTGAGTCACCTCAGAGGGGTAGCACGCAGGATTCAGCAAATAGATGCAGCCATCTCAGTGGAAAGGACAGTTGAGATGCCTATTACTTCCACCACTTGGATGGGAACTTTTTCGAGGACAGTAGTTCCTCTACAGGTGATCGCTCTTCGAGGTCTCGGGGAAGATGTACTGGTTTTTGATGTTGGGGATGGAGGTATACTCACTAGATCCACGGATGATATTCTTCTAGAGGTTGCCTTTCAGCCTGTCATGATTGCTGGTTTTGTGGACCATGGAGCGTGCTTGAAGTGGTACTTAGACCCCGACCCTCTGCTCTTGGCCCTGGGATCCTGGAGATTGTGGTTATATGGAGGTGCACCTATCAGGTGCTTGCAGTGGGACCCAGGAGAGTGGGAGTGGACAGATCATGGGCACTGAGAGAGGGGGATTCCCTTCTTTCGTTTCACGGTTGGTAATGCTAGGAGATTTCAGCTGAGCAATAGGGGTTGGATTACCTCTAGAGCCCCCCATTGGGACAGCTTCTTCATCACCGTAGATTTGCATAGGAATTTCTGGAGGAGGCTCTGGAAATCCCTCAAGAATAGAAAGATCACTCTTTTCTTTTGGCTTTCTATTCATGGAGGGATTGTAGTGAACCTGTGGAGATCACGATTTGGCGCTGATCCCACTTTCCCTCGCTGTCATTCTGCAGAGGAGTTAGTGCGACATTGCCTTTGGGACTGTAGTCAGGCGAGGACTATTTGGAAAGGGGTTGCTCGGATACTCAACATTTTTCATACGTCCCCTTTCTTCATGACTTGGGGCTCGATCGCATGGTTATCCCTTACTAGGCCCCAGGTGTTTTATGAGGGTGAGCCTTCTTCTTGGGCACTCTCAGTCCACCGGTAGGTGATAGAGCCCTGCTCTCTTCAGGATGTACAACTTACTCCCTTCAGAGCTTCTCATGTTTCAGTGGACACCTCTTGGGAGATTTTGGCTAGCATTTCCTTTTGGCACATTTGGAGAGCCAGATGTACAGAGGCCTGGGATGGCACCCAAATACACCCATCACAGGTGTTCACGGTATTTGGATTGACATGGTTCACACTTTGATAGCCATATGGGCTAGCATGCAGGGCCCTTCACGGACAGCAGCCTCCTCTAGAAGGACTGTATTTCTTCGAGTTTGGAGGGGTTCTCTCTTTTTCTCAGAGGTTTCTACCGGATTGAGATGGCACTATCAGCCCCAATCCTTTCTTTTTGGCTCTTGAGCTTTTCATGCATTGCATGGTGTATCCTGTATGGAGCTTGCTCTAACGGTTTTCTTTAATACTTAATAGAAGTCTCTTTTTGCAAAAAATAAATTAAATAAGTGTACTAGGTGTCTAGTAGATTTTTTATAGTCTAGTGAGTCCTATGGATGCCACGTGTCATATTGGGAGTTATCCCATATGCATAGGTGTTCATATGTGTGTGTGTGCTCTTATATAAGAGTTATACTTGTCTAGTGTCAAATCAATCAAGTATCAACCTAGAAGCTCTTTGGTCTACATGGAGTACTTTCATTTTTGTTCATTGCTGTAGTCATTTTATTCCCATTTCATTATGTCTCCTTTTGAGTATCTAATCATTTCATTTCCATTTCATTATGTCTCCTTTTGAGTATCACTTCCTCTCTCCCTAGCCTATCCGCTCTCTCTCCCTCTCTCCACCATGTTCCTTCATTTGGTATCAGAGCCTCCCTTCCTACCTTCCCCTTCTTCTTGCTCTACCCAGAGGATGAGAGAAGCCCGCAAATGGAACTCCCCTCTCCTCTAAGATAGAGCCTCCCTTCCCTTAGCCTCGCCATAGTTCCTCGCCATCAAGTACTCCGGTGTCCTAGTGATTGCTCCTGGTCCTTGTTTGTGAGTTCAGCTCACTCCTGCATCAGCTCGTGGTTCTCCCTCAGCATTGGTGGACATTCCTCATCAGTTGGTCGCCAAAAACTTGTTTTGGAGCAGTCCAACGGCTGTTTTTGGACCTTTTGAGGTCCGATTTTGACATTTTTTCACATTTTGGCACTACCCAAACATAAACGACCATGTCCCGCACCATTTCGAGAAAAAAAAATTTGATTTTTGCCCATATGGACCTCTACAGGCGGATGCGCGACAGTGCCAGGAGTCCGTACAACTTGTCAGAAGGCGATTCCGAGCAGTTTTAGGCTACTTTTTGGCATTTTTTGCTCAGATTTGAACTCTCGTGACCTTCACCAGTGATTTGAGCTTCCCAAGCTTACCCACAAGTCATTTCAACTGTACCAACACTCCGGTACATTGACTTGAGGCTTCCGACAGCGAGGAATACTCTTTTCACCACCTCGTCATCTCCTACAGTACATTTTTGCTTATTTTTTTGAGCCTCTTCTGGGCAATCGGTGACTCTCTGATCGGCACATTGAGAGTCATGACGGGATCTCCCTTGGTAGCTGCTCCTATGGTCTTCATTGACAGATCTTCCGAGGCATCCTCGACATGAGCATCTTCGACACATCATCGACGAGCAGGATGTGCACACTTTTGTGCGGCAGCTACTTCGGGCACATGGGTTCTCTGCCCTTGCTATGCATAAAATGAACGAAATATATCTTTACTAATTTCTTGTTTGAGTCAAGGGTACTCTGCCCTAGGTTGTTCCCCCTTGGATAGTCCTCCTAAAAAGATGTATTTTCCTATTTTGTTTTGGTGTGTGGCTCCATGTCTCTCATTAGACCCTAGAGCTAGGAGGGGATGTACTGTGGGAGCCATGTATTGACTTTGATAGGTTTAGAGGGGGATGTATTGTGGGAGTCATGTATTGGCTTTGATAGGTCTCGTTATCAGGCCTGACCGAGTTCCAGGATGGTGGTGTATTCCTAGGCCTCTGAGCTGGTCATGTAGCCATGCTATAACGTGAGCCTCTGAGCATGTTGAGTCTCAAGCCATGAGAGTGCTTGGATCAACCTCTGAACACGCTCAGACTTTAGCCTCTGAGTAACATAGGGTGCACAATTTGATGACCGTCATTGTCATGTTCTGTTCTTGGTTTCGTTCCAATAGTCCCTCACCTTAGACCGTCATTGTCATGTTCAGTTCTTGGTTCCATTCCAGTAGTCTCTTACCTTGGATAACTCCCAATATGACACGCGGCATGCATAAGACTCACTAGACTATAAAACACCTACTAGACACCTAGTACACTCATTTTTGACTCACTTTGGCTTCATATTCCAACAACCCCCCATGAAGGTCGTATGCATAGGTGTACATATGTATGTGTGTGCTCTCTTATATAAGAGTTGTACTTGTCTAGTGTCAAATCAATCAAGTATCAAGCTACAAGCTCTTTGGTCTACATGTGAGTACTTTCATTTTTGCTCATTGCTCTAGTCATTTCATTTCCATTTGATTATGTCTCTTTTTTAGTATCACTTCCTCTCTCCCTAGCCTATCCTCTCTCTCTCCCTCTCTCCACCATGTTTCTTCAGGTTTAGCTTGTATCTCTTGGCTCAGTAAGAAGCAAGACCAAGTCTCTCTTTCCTCTAGTGAAGCAGAGTATAAAGCTGCAAATGCAATCACTATGGAATGTATGTGGTCAAGGAAGATTTTGCATGATTTGCACCATGCACAGGATGGTGAGGCAACCTCTATACTTTATGACAACTAGAGTTGCATTGCCATGGGCAACAATCCTGTCTTTCATGCTCGCATGAAACACATTGAAAATCATCATCACTACGTACTGGATTGTATTTCAGATTGCTTCATCGACCTCATCTATTGTTCCACTGAGGACAATGCAGCATATATCTTCACCAAAATCCTTTCATCACCTCTTTTGACATGTCATTGACACGGCTTGGGGATCAGAGACATTAAAACAATGTCAAGGGGAGTTGTAAAATGACATTGTTTCTTTTGTACTCTCATAGGTTGCTATATCCACACATGGATGAATTTGTGCAACCATGGTACTTTAGGTACAACAGGTACTTCTGAGATCATTCTAGAGTACTTAACCATATCATTGAGGGGGGATTTGTAGACACATACAATGATATGGTGGTGTAGGATAGACTAGGACTTAGTCTATTTTGGTGTGTAGTACTTGGATACTATATTTACCAAGTACTTGTACTTCATTTGTATTGAGCATTCTATTGGAGTTTATGTGTGACCACTTCTTGTTCACTTGTGTTCACAACCTTTCTCCACTTGCTCCTTCACTTTTGTGCTTCACCTTTGCTGAAATGGAGTCTTCCAAAAGCCACTTAGCGCTGCTGCTCCCTAAATCCCTAGCTGCCCCCTCTCCTCCCCTCCTTGCATCACCTCTCCCTCCTCCCTCATCCTCTCCTTGCCTCCCTCTCTCAGTCCCTTTCACCCGCTACCTCAGCCCTCTCTCCAGCCCTCTACACCCGCTCCTTCTCCCGCAGCTCAGCCCCCTCCCCCTCCCTCTACACCTGCCTCTTCCCCCGCTCTCTTATCCCTCTCCCCCACCCTTTCCTCCCGCTCCCTCAGCCCTCTCCCCCCACCCTTTCCCCCCCGCCACCCCAGCCCCTACCCTTGCCCCTTCTCTCTGCCACCCCAGCCCCTACCCCGGCCCCCTACCTCCGCTTCCTACTTCAGCCCCTACCTCCTCCCCCCTCCCCCTCCCTGGCCTCGCCCTTCCCCCTCCTCCCTCTCCTCCTCTCCTACCCCTGCAGCCCCTCTGCCTCTCCCCTCCCCTCCTCCTTCATCCCCTCTCCTCTTTTCCTCCCCCCCCCCCCCCCCAACCTCTCCTTTTCAGCCTCTTCCCCCCCCACCCCCTGCCTTCTTCCTCTTCTAGCCTCTCTCTCCATCTTGCCCTCATCCTCTTCTTTATCCTAAGTAGTTTTCAGTCGGACAGAGCTCATTAGTGTTCGAGTCGGCCCTTCCACCCATCTGGGATTTGCCTTCAGCCAATCCTCGCCTGCTTCCACCGGCCGCAAAAACTATCACCTTTTCAAAAGACGAGTTGCAGCAGCTCAAAAAAGATATAGAGCAGGATAGATCAACATCAATCTTTGCTCGCATCCATGGGTCCCACCTTCCAGGTTACAATCCAGGTACTGGATGCTCATCGCTCTACCTGGAGACCTCGCAAGGCACCTCATAGATGTTCGTCTGCTAGGGCAAGGTTTCTTCCAAAATTTTTTTGACTCCTCGGAGGTAGCAGGTACAATGCTTCAGGCTAGCCTGTTAGCACTGAGCTCCAGGAGGATTTGTTTGGCCCCTTTTTCCTTGGGGTTTGATCTTGTCAAGGAGGACAGCCGGACGACGTCACTCTTCATCAAATTTCCCGGCCTTCCTCAGGTGTACCATCGACTTTTGCATTCCATTGGAGCCGCATTTGGAATGGTTACCGAGATCCCCCCTCTCCTTGGGATGCCTTCCTCAGCAGCAGTAACAGAGGTAGTCAAGTCAGATGGGCTACCGCGTGTTATGGTCATTGTCTCTGACCCGAACATCTCGTATGACCACATTATGCTTCAGCGTCCAGATGGCTCCTTCTTTAGATAGAGAGTTGAGATAGCAGGGAGACAAGATCACTGTAGGATTTGCACGACCCTTGGGCACTTCGCCAAAGATTGACCAAGGAAAAGAAAGAAGAAAAGACCTAAAAGGTCCATGGATGCGGCCCACAGCTCCACCCGACCTGGACCTTCCTCACGACTAACTCCTACGACTAACTCCTACCCTTCCCGCGCTGATAGATCTTCGACTTCACAGCCAAGACCAGCCTCTCGTCCTGGTACTTCTTCAAAGCAGGCAGAACCATCAACATCTCATCTTGGTATTTCTTCAGTGCGGACAGGACAGTCAACACGTCCTATTCAAGCCGTCCCCTGTTGGGACCCTATTAGAGTTGGGAAGCCAGTTCCACCTCAGGCTACCACTGATGGCGCCGCGGACCTGTCACTTCAGGCAAGAGACATTATTGTCATGGTTCCTTGTGTAGATGAGACTTCTCCTGCCCCTCCAAGTGTTCATGTGCACGAGCGCTTATGTAGGGAGATCCTTACTGCAGAGACCCGTGCCTCACTTGAGAACAACGCCAAAGTTGTGGCCGATGTCATGCATTTTGCTGCTGCTGAGGCCTTGCAGCACCCCCCTCCTCTTGCATTTTGGTCTACACCTGACAGAGGTAAGGGGGTTATTGGTTCCACTCCTCCTTCCACAGGGCTCCTTTGCAATCCTGCACCAAAGGTACTTCGCAGGAACTCATTTTCAGTTCTGGCAAACTTGGCTGAGTTTGAGGCAGAGGAGGGTTTGTACCCTCTACACTCGGGGAGCACATCTTTCAGACATCCATGGACAGAGTTTCTCCCTCATCAGGTGTGAGTGTGCTATCCCCAATTGACTTCCTTCCTCTTGATAGGAGGAACTTTTCAAAGAAGAGGGCTTTCTCCGCTACCAGGTCGGGTAGGATCTTCCATCCAGTCTCTTCCTCTCACAGATGAGGATTGTCAGTTGGAACGTTCAGGGCCTTGGGGGTGTACCTCATTGCCAAGTCGGTTAACTTTCTCTCAGGCCATACTTTTTGGTCACCTGCCTTGGGTACCAAGGGAGGTACTTGCATTTCTGTTTCTTCTTCTATACTCCCCTTGGTGGTTGGACACGGGATCATAGTCCCTTCTAGAGCTCAGTGGATTATACTTTTGATTGGTGGCATAAGGTTGGTCTTTTGAACCTTGAAAGAGAGCAGGCTGAGAGCAAGGCAGAAACGGGGGATGGGGAGCAAGAGCAGGGGGCTGGGAGGTAGGAATGGGGAATGGGAAGCAAAAATGGGGGGCTGGGGAGCAGAAATGGACTGGGATCCGGGGTGCAGAAATGGGGGGCTGGGAACAGAAATGGGACCCTAGGGGCAAAAATGGGGGGCTGGGAGGCAGAAACGTGGGCTTGAGGGCAGAAATGTGGGCTGAGAGGCTAGATACAGGTAGAGCAGCAGGGGGAGGAGCAGCAGAGGACGAGGGTCAAAAACAAAGATTGCAATTTCGGATGGATAAACGTTTGTGCAATTGGGTTAGAGTGCTACATGTTGCTAAAATCATATTGAACAGTAATAGTGAATAAATAACATGTACATTCTCAGTTTGCATTGTACCTATAGAGCATCTAAATATCAATACTTTCTTGTTGCAGGGATGGTGAACATCGAACCAATGTACCAATATTCATTGACATGGTTTATAAGTTTGTTTGAATTCTCAATAGAAACCAGTGAAAAGTCGAATGTTCTCAATGCTCGACTCACCAACCTCAATGAGCACTTTACCTTTTCAGTGTATTCCAATGTATCTAGATCACTATTCGAGAAAGACAAGATCCTGTTTGCTTTTGTAATGGCAATAAAGCTACAAATGGACAAAGGGAAGATAGACATGGAAGAGGTGCCCTTTTCAACCTCCAAAATCAGTATATCTCACTAAATTTGGGGAAATGAAATTAGAATAATATATTGTGCTTCTGTCTGTTCTTCATTGCCTTCTTGTAACCTTACTGCTTTCCCAACTGTTATTACATTAAAGTGAAAGTACAGAATTGTGCACTCAGCGATAAAATTTCCACATTTCTCCAATAAAGAAGCAGATTGGGAAATGCTTTTGAAATGGTGTGTTTAAAAATCTCAGGAAAAATTTTGTAATCCGAATGTGCACCAATGATTTGCAGTTTATAACCAGTTCTCAATCAACAAATATCCATTTTTATGGATAATAATCTAGGAGAGGAAACTTTAAATCCCATTTTGTGACACATAATACATGTGTTCCCATCCAGTTTAATTATTGGTCTATGTGGTCCCTTTGCAGCTGAGATTTTTAATGACTGGAGGCATAGCTGTTGACAAACAGCCAGAAAAACCTCAGCAACAAGACCTATCCTGGCTCAATGAAAAGTCTTGGAATGAGATATGTCGCTTGTCAAAGGTGCATCTGATAACCAGCTGTGCATGAGTCTTGTAGTTTTACTAGCTTTATACAGTGAGATATTGTGAATTCATAAAATCACTTTAAAAAAAATACCCCCCTGGTGATGCCTTGTGAGTTAATGTTTTATTGATAAGTTTATAAAACCTAGAACACCAAAGCTGCATGAGAATAGAGTAAATACTTTCCTTTTATGCAACAAACTGCAAGCAACGTTTCTCTGAAAAAAACTGAAGGCAAGGTCTTACTCTTCCTTTGAAGAAGAATTATAATTCAGAAAAAGATCTTAATAGCTTTTTCCCTACCCTTGAAAACGTTTTTTAAGTCTGAAAAAGTAAGAAGGTGGTGTCTCCATCCTCTGAGAAAATTCCTCCACTAATGATCTAAAAAATCCTTGAATCCTTGTTCATGTGACCATCAATGTATACACAATATCTATCCACTGTTGGTGATGATAAAGCAAACTCTAGGTTGGGCAAGATCAGAGCATGGTTGAAAAGGGGTTGATTAGATCTGCCACTTGGCACGTGCATGGCTGGCTGCATGGAGTACTTTGAGAGATCATTTAGAGGCCGAGGTCTCTCCTATGATCACGGGTTGCTGTTGGCGCAGTCATCTCTGAAGTTGGTGCACATGTTATGCCCTCGAAGCCAATCGTGATGAGCGTGGCATCTTCTATGACAGTCTCTTTTATAATTCATGGCTTGGTGCCTTTGTATATGGATGGTTGTAATTAAGTGTGTGTGTGTGTTGTAACTCCTGGTGTGTGTTCCTCCAGTGTGTGTGTGTGTGTGTGTGTGCGAGAGAGAGAGAGAGAGAGACAAGGTGTGTGTGTGTGTGTGTGTATGGAGTGCCTACCAAGCTGGGTGATGTGGCATCTAAATCTGTCCCTCCCAAAGAAAATGTGGTTCAGGTTTCAGCCAGCAACCCAAAAAGGTATTCGCACTCAAACCACGACCGTTACAATCTCGCCATTGGGATGCTTCAACTTCCACCCCTGGTCAGACCTCTACCCCTGCTGACAGCCTCATTTCTCAACTGTGGGTTGATGTGTTAAAAAGGGGCATCCCTGTATGTGACAATGATGAGGATCAGAGAGCTAATGATCCAGGAGGCCAGGTGGATGTTGATGTCATGGCTGACAGCTTATACCTTACTCTGCTTTTTGGTTTGACTGTACATATCTTCTATGTCTACTTCAATTACTTGCATTACATACAATATTTAGGGTCTTTGCAATGTCAATAAATGGAGACTTTTCTGGCATTATGTACATAGAATGCACCCCCATGTAATCTCTTTACAGGAACACAACCAACACTTCTTGGCTGGCCAGCAAGGCCACTATGCTGGTTATGATATCTTTTATGCTGGTACAATGCACTTTTCGGGGGTCTGCATGCTGGTAAAACATGATATGCAGCCCACGGTTGCTTACAATGACCCCCAGGGTCGATGGATGGTGATCAGATGCATTTGTCAAGCTGATCTCTATGAAATAGCATCTGTTTATGCCTCTCAAACTTCTGCGACTAGAGCTCTAATGTGGGCCTTCCTCAAACCAATGCCTTTTTGTGTGGAGACTTCAACAACTCGCCTGCCATTCAAGACAATACCACTCATCGTTCTCATATGATCCCCACTGAGCTTCGACATTGGGAAGATATGCTTTCATTCTTGCATGCAGAAGATCTATGGCTCTCAACAAGGGACAGAGATATGGGTTATACATATCATCACAATGCCTTTACTCATTACTGGGCTCGACTTGACAGATGGTATTTGCTGCATGCTCAGCAGTATGCTAATTTTACATGTGCACTATGGGTCGATCATTCCCTCTTGTTATCTGATCACCTTCCAGTATGCTTGACATTATCTATAGCACGTTTGACAGATGATATGCCTTTTTTTGGTCATCGCCTGCTCCATGTTTATAGTGCTTATCTGCTTCATCAACAATTTCAGAACATGGTGAGAGTGGCTGTCCGCCCCCTCCTCTTACATGCTCAGGAGGACATGGATTTTGCTTGGATCAGTCTTGCTCATCACTTGCAGGCTGTTATTCAAGATTATGGACGGAGTTACATGGGAAACCTCAGGCTCAAGCTGAAATGGGCTCAATCTCACAAGCAACAAATGGATGTAATCAGTTCTCATAGGCAGCTTACCTCTTCTGAACAGGATTCTTGTGCTTATGCGGTTCATATCATCCATCAAAATGATCTTCGCAAATTAAAGAAGTGGCAAATCCAAGCTCGCATGAAACCCCTTTTGGATAAGGGCTGCTCCTCCAAAGCCTTTTTTAAAAGTCTCCATGCGGATAGGCAAAAGGAGGATATTTGCAGGATTAGGAAAGATGATGGCACGTGGACCACCTCCAAATCAGAATTGGAATCGCAATGTTCTAGTCATTTCCAGCATCTCTTTTCTCTTCAACCTGATCATTTGATGCAAGTGAATGCAGCCAGGTCTCAATTTCTTATGCATGTCCAGCCCATATTGTCTCGGGAACAGGCTCATGCATTGGAGCAGCCTTTTATGCTTAATGAAGTGGATGATGCTTTGAGTCATCTACGTAAAAGCAGCTCTCCTGGTTGGGATGGATTGACTGTTGAATTTTTCCGTGCATTTTGGGGTGATCTCAAGAACACTCTTCTTCTAATGATCAATCATGCTTGGGCAGAACAATCTCTTCCTCCATCTTGGAAACATGGCCTTGTCAAATTGATTCCCAAAAAAAGGTTGTGTGAGACGATGGCTGATTGGCGGCCTATATCTCTCATGCCAGTTATTTACAAACTCATTGCCAAAATGATTGTCCTCAGGGTTCGCTTCTTTTTGCAAGCAGGACTTCATTCTAGGCAGTATGGGTTTGTTCCCAGAAGGCAGATCACTGACAATATCTCCAATGCTTTGCTTGCGATTGAGTATGCCAAATATTCCAAACAAGATGTTCTTATTCTGCAAGTGGACATTGCGAAAGCATTTGATACTATCCATTGGGATTTTATCTCTCAGACTATGCATAAATTGGGATTTGGCCCTCGGCTGGTCCATATTATTTACTGGCTCTATTCTCATGCCACGGCGCAGTGTTTGTTGCTTGGTGGTGGGTTGTCAAGAACCTAGACTATGACCCCCGCTCAGTGAGACAGGGTTGCCCTCTTAGTTCCTTACTGTATGCCATTGCTACCCATCCGTTACTGTTGCATATGGACCATCTTGCAGATACGGGGCAGCTTCATGGCTTGCAAATTCCAGGGGCACAGTCATTTCTTGCATAGGCATATGTTGATGATTCATACTTTATGCCCAGGAATTCTCAAAGTGACCTTTCTCATTTGATGCATACACTGAATGACTTTGGCATAGCTGCTGGACTGCATATCAACTTTCAAAAATCAAAACGTCTAGCATTGAAAGAAGCTGATTGGCATGCACTTCTCTGGCCAGGCCACATTATCTCTTCCCATACTATTGTGAGGCATCTAGGATACCCCATTGGCTGGAATATTACCCCGCAACAACAGCTCAAATGGGTGCTTCAAAAGATCAACAAGAAGCTGGAATACTGGCATTTGTCCACTTGGCCTCTACATGTTCGACTTCGGATAGTACAGTCCATCATTATGGCATATGTGCAATTTTATTTGCCTCTTCTTCCCTGGTCTTTTAAGCATTTGGCTTCCTATATGTCCCAGGCTATGGAGATATTCTGGAAAAGCAAATCTCATAAAAAGGCTTTGTGACTACTACCTATGCAGTCTATTTGTTCACCCAAGACACATGGGGGGCTGAATATTCTCAATCTTCAGGTTCATATGTTGGCAAGAAAGAGCACTATCATTGCTGATTTTTTTCAGCAAAAACAGCCATGGGCTATTATGTTAGCAACTATGTGTGGAAACGTGACGTCCCATGCATATGGGCATTGGATTACAGATCATGACCACATTTCAGGGGAAAATTCCTGGTTGTCCTGTTTCTACTACTTTTATTCATGATTGGAAGAGAATTCTCTCTTATGCTAAATGGACAGGTGCTTCCTCTCATCATGGTAATTCTTTTCGCTTGGAAAGCATCCATCGAAGCAAGGTATTTGAATCGCCTCTTGCTTTACAGGCACCTATTAAAGCATATAATCTTATGAAATTGGGCATAAGATTTGTTGGAGATGTTGTGGATCAACAAGGCTATATGCTCTCATTTCCACAAGCTTGCAGGACATTCTCCTTGGGTCTGCATCATAGGTCCATTTGGAGAATACTTTCAACTATGTTGCAGCCATTTGTTCCTGTTTCTTCACTGTTTGTACAGGACAGATTACTGGACTGGAATTTGACTTCCTCACCTCCTGCTACCCATTTGCTTTCAATGCATAATCTGACCTCCTCGATGGTCTACAGATTTCTTCTCCCACCGCCATGGATTGATAAGCATGCCAACACTCTTTGGAATTTGGATAGGCCTTTATCTTGGTGACAATCACGACTCATGAAAATTTGGAAAGCCAAATTGCCATTGAAACAGAGGCTTTTCTTTTGGAGATGTATAGTGGGAGCTTTTTCCATTGGGGTGAAATTGGCAGCACGTCGCATTGCTTCCCCTTCCTGCCCCCGTTGCTCTCATTACCGCGAGACAGTTCCCCATCTATTATGGTCCTGCCCGCACTCTCGGATATTGATCACTCATGTCTCTCATTTGCTGCGGCTTCGGTTTCCCTCTATCAGATTTGGGAAACTCTTCTGGATGTTTGGATGCTTCTCATCTCAGATGTCTCCATTCCTCCTCTTCTTTCACTGGAATCGTTTTTGGGTACTATGGACCATTTGGACACAGAGATTGCATTCTAGGATGGGTCAACAGTTTCCTCAGGCATATGTTTTCTTCATAATGTCCCTCAAGCAATCCTTATATGATAGTTATGCTGCAAGGGACTTGGATGCTACTAGCCTTGAAGTGTTTTCTGACTGTTTTTGAGTTCTTCCATTGGGCTCTCTTTTGGAGTCTAATGTCATGTACATTGATTTCATGTTAATAATATAGTAATGTGCTTTCACCAAAAAAGTGTGTGTGTATGGAGTTATCCCGCAACAACAGCTCAAATGGGTGCTTCAAAAAATCAACAAGAAGCTAGAATACTAGCATTTGTCCACTTGGCCTCTACATGTTCGACTTTGGATAGTACAGTCCATCATTATGGCATATGTGCAATTTTATTTGCCTCTTCTTCCCTGGTCTTTTAAGCATTTGGCTTCCTATATGTCCCAGGCTATGGAGATATTCTGGAAAAGCAAATCTCATAAAAAGGCTTTGCGACTACTACCTATGCAGTCTATTTGTTCACCCAAGACTCATGGGGGGCTGAATATTCTCAATCTTCAGGTTCATATGTTTGCAAGAAAGAGCACTATCATTGCTGATTTTTTTCAGCAAAAACAGCCATGGGCTATTATGTTAGCAACTATGTGTGGAAACGTGATGTCCCATGCATATGGGCATTGGATTACAGATCACTGGAAAGCAGTCATGACCACGTTTCAGGGGAAAATTCCTGGTTGTCCTGTTTCTACTGCTTTTATTCATGATTGGAAGAGAATTCTCTGTTATGCTAAATGGACAGGTGCTTCCTCTCATCATGGTAATTCTTTTCGCTTGGAAAGCATCCATTGGAGCAAGGTGTTTGAATCGCCTCTCGCTTTACAGGCACCTATTAAAGCATATAATCTTATGAAATTGGGCATAAGATTTGTTGGAGATGTTGTGGATCAACAAGGCTATATGCTCTCATTTCCACAAGCTTGCAGGACATTCTCCTTGGGTCTGCATCATAGGTCCATTTGGAGAATACTTTCAACTATGTTGCAGCCATTTGTTCCTGTTCCTTCACTGTTTGTACAGGACAGATTACTGGACTGGAATTTGACTTCCTCACCTCCTGCTACCCATTCGCTTTCAATGCATAATCTGACCTCCTCGATGGTCTATAGATTTCTTCTCCCACCGCCATGGATTGATAAGCATGCCAACACTCTTTGGAATTTGGATAGGCCTTTATCTTGGTGACAATCACGACTCATGAAAATTTGGAAAGCCGAATTGCCATTGAAACAGAGGCTTTTCTTTTGGAGATGTATAGTGGGAGCTTTTTCCATTGGGGTGAAATTGGCAGCACGTCGCATTGCTTCCCCTTCCTGCCCCCGTTGCTCTCATTACCGCGAGACAGTTCCTCATCTATTATGGTCTTGCCCGCACTCTCGGATATTGATCACTCATGTCTCTCATTTGCTGCGGCTTCGGTTTCCCTCTATCAGATTTGGGAAACTCTTCTGGATGTTTGGATGCTTCTCATCTCAGATGTCTCCATTCCTCCTCTTCTTTCACTGGACTCGTTTTTGGATACTATGGACCATTTGGACACAGAGATTGCATTCTAGGATGGGTCAACAGTTTCCTCAAGCATATGTTTTCTTCAGAATGTCCCTCAAGCAATCCTTATATGATAGTTATGCTGCAAGGGACTTGGATGCTACTAGCCTTGAAGTGTTTTCTGACTGTTTTTGAGTTCTTCCATTGGGCTCTCTTTTGGAGTCTAATGTCATGTACATTGATTTCATGTTAATAATATAGTAATGTGCTTTCACCAAAAAAAAGTGTGTTGTAACTCCAAGGGTTTTGATTTATTTTTTGTTTGGGTGTGCTACTGGGCACTGTGGACTCTATGGATGGACAGAAATCATAGAGTCTTTGGTGATCCTTTTTTTTCATCTTTTGTTTTTTTCAAATGATCTCCACACCAATCATTCTATGATTGCACAGCAATCATTCTATGATTGCTACCAGACTCATTTGATTGATCATGATGTATATACAGCTTATACTGCGATTTTCAGTTGAGTAGTAGTTACTCCACTTTGAAGTAACTATGAATGTAATTATTTTACAGCAATAAAATATTTCTTCTCACAAAAAAAAAAAAAAGTGTGTTGTAACTCCAACAAGCTTAGTTGAGCTGAGGAAATGAATAATGAAGCTGTCGCCTATGAATAAATGATTCTATTTTGCATCTCTTTCACTATTATTTCATGCACTAGATGCTCAGCTTTTGGAATAGATAGCGATCTTCGTTTTTCACTGCATGCAATATTATTATACGAGCCAAGATCCATCATCCACGTGTATTAGAAAGTCCGTGAAGGATAAAACTCTATAGCACTAGATGCTCAGCTTTTGGAATAGGTAGCGATCTTCGTTTTTCACTGCATGCAATATTATTATACGAGCCAAGATCCATCATCCACGTGTATTAGAAAGTCTGTGAAGGATAAAACTCTATCACCTCTGTGCATCTAGCCTCTTCATGTGCTGGCTGTAATACTGGCAAGGATCTTTCAACTTGTATCCCCAAGTGCTCGGGAAGGTCTGAAGCGGGAAAATTGAAGGGTATCCATATGACAAAGTGAATAATATGATGGTGAAACTTAATAGCCCATGTTGATTCCTCACTCTAATTAAATACTTGAGGCATGATCAAGGATGGCTAGGGTAGTGGACCCCAATGAAATACTTGGTTTGGGAATGAATCTACACAGGGGCCCTGCCATCCTTGTGATGGGATATCTCAAGGTGTATGCCTCAGGCACACCTTTTGTTTCTATGTGTGAGTGCTAGAGGCACAGTTAGGTGGTGGAGAGCCACATAGGATGATTGAGAGAATCTAGGAGCAGATTGAGGAGATGATTGTGGAGCTCTGAAGTCATCAGTGATGTCAGTGAGCATGTATGAGGTGCCTACTTAAGGACCTCACTCTTCTTCATTCAAAAATGTAAGTAATGCAAGTATTCTGAGTTTGTGTCCACTCTTTGCTTTCCTTTCAGTTTACCAACATGGTATCAGAGCCCTTTGATCCCCCTTGAGCCCATTTCTGCCACATCATCTTCTTCTTCTTCATCTTCTTCTTTTCCCCATTTTCCTCCTTCTTCCCAAAATCTTTGAGAGCTTGGTTCTCTGCCTACAAACGACTATTGCCCAAACCCTCTGAGCTGTAAACTCCTCTAGGATGGGCGAACTTCCACCTACAAGCAATTGAAAAAAAAACGTCTCTGTTGGCTGCCATTCTCCAAACAGCGAATTTCTTCTATTGCTCAATACTCCCTGCCTGCTCCGCCATTGCCTGAGCCCTCTTAGGAGTAGATGGGCGACCTCAAGACAAATATTTTAAGTCATTTTTCAGCTCATTTGGTTTAGTAACAAAGGAGAAATCGTCAAAACTCAGGTTCAGCCTGTAGCAACTTCCCCGGGCAAAAGCGCGCACCATTTCGTCCAACCTTTGTGCTGGACCCTCTCTGGTATATGAGCTTTCTTTTGCTTCAGAAATCCCTCTTTTCCTTGCTTTGAAGAGTGAGCTACAAGCCCTCCAAGTTCAGCCTTTTGGTTTTGACAGTTTTGGACAAGTTTTTGAAGATGATGCTACATAAAATGCTACTCTAGCATTTTTGGTTTTTTGAAACTTTCAATAACTTCAGTACAAGTGTGGCTTCAGTTTTGTTTTGAATTGCTAGACCTGGTTTTGATTGGAAAGTATTCATTTTAGCCACCTCTATGAAGCATGTAAGAAGAAGCATCATTGTTTGAAATTTGGTCACAAGACTTTGCTACATTAAATGCTTATATTTTGAAGCATTTCAGTTGTTATTCTAAGCTCTGTAAGAGAGAAGACACTGCCCAATACCTGGGTTAGACCCTCTCATGGCTTGCTTATGCAAAATATGTGAAAAGCCAAAACATAAAGCAATGTCTTGTTATGCTACAAAGGATGAAAATGTCAACCTGACTTCCTTGTTGAAGATTGCCAAAACAATGGTTGCCAAAAAGGAAGAAACTACAAAGCCAGAGATCTACCCTCTCATGGCACTTTTATTTGACTCCAAGTACAAGAAAAAGATGAAGGTCAGATACCTAAGATATGCTTCTCTACACAACTATGGAGATGACAAGATAATTGTTCTCTTGAAGGATATGATTTTCAGATCCACTTGTTCTATCATAGTACCATCTTATAAGGCACTAGACACTGCCCATGTGGTAAGACCTTGCCTTGACATGGATATTTTGCCTCCACAAGATGAGGCATCCTTTGAAGATTATGCATTTTAAAACATCTCTATGTATGCTCTAGATCTCTCTTTTTATGTCAAGGTACTCAGCCTGGATAGTCCTCCAAAATTAATGAAATAAACTATTGTGTCTTTTGTGTGTTTTGTAAACACCTCTGGTCACCTTATGATGTAGGCCATGTGTATGTTTTGCTCCATGGTACCTCCTGCAGACATTGTGTGCATGTACATGCAGGGGAGATAACCATTGGAAGGTCTTTTTGTATCCCTTTTGTTTACCTTACACCCAAGGGAACCCTTGCTAGCATGAGATCCTAGCCATAGATTTTTCCTTGACCACCATGAGATGGCATGAGAAACTATGAGACTAGATGTATCCTTGACATAGCCTGAGGCATTCCCTTGAGGGGGGGTTTGATGGGATATCTCAAGGTGTATGCCTCAGGCACACCTTTTGTTTCTATGTGTGAGTGCTAGAGGCACAGTTAGGTGCCCACAAGCACAATTAGGTGGTGGAGAGCCACATAGGATGATTGAGAGAATCTAGGAGCAGATTGAGGAGATGATTGTGGAGCTCTGAAGTCATCAGTGATGTCAGTGAGCATGTATGAGGTGCCTACTTAAGGACCTCACTCTTCTTCATTCAAAAATGTAAGTAATGCAAGTATTCTGAGTTTGTGTCCACTCTTTGCTTTCCTTTCAGCTTACCAACACCTTGCCCAAATAATCCTAGTTTGTTTGCATCCCCAAAGGTGATTCTAGATAGACTTTGAGGCATGTGAGTACTATAGGTATAAACGATTTGCTCCAACAGTTTCCTTCCACTTATTGATGGCAATCTTTCCATGAATAGAAAGCCAAAGAAAAGAGAAATAGGGACCGGGGTCCCCATGCAGTCTCTCTCTTCAGTTTTTGCTTCCAGTTTGGGAGGGGATGCATTGCTGCAGATCAATGTTTCTAGGATATGTATCAGGTTGGCAAACATAGATCTCCCCTTTACTTTTTGGTCTCACACGTCACCAGGTGCTGCAGAGGAGGGCTCTTAAAGATTTGAGCTGATCCAAGTTTTGTTGCAGACAGTCAAGCAAGCCGGAGGAGTATCTAGGCCTGAAAGTTTCTACCAAGGAGGGTCATATCTTGCACTCCACTTCAGGTGGTTTCAAATCACATGGGAGTGAGTTATGGACATCAAAGCATATTGATAGTGAGATTGCCAGGCATACGGTGCATAGGACATAGACTTCTAATGTCCATAGTTTGGTTGGATCTCAGATTCACTTGTATCTGTGGGTACTTTTGGTTGGGCTTTGGAGGACGAGCATTGCTTTTAATGTTCTCCACAATCTGCATGACATTCTCTTAGACCATTGGGTGCGTTGTTTTGAAATTCAAGGCCTTGCTTTGAGACAAAGTGCCTTCCCACTTGAGAATGCTATCATTTCTTGAGCCAGGTGGTGTGGCTCAATCAAAGAGAGTTTGTGAACTGCCCCTTCCTTGATGGATATCCATATTGTTTCCAGTGGCACCTCTCTCACTTCCATATTATGTCTAGAATGTCCATTATTTCAGGGAACATTAGGGGCCTTAACAGCCCGCAGATTCATCACTGGCCTAGATGGCCATAGGACGGGAGTGTCTAGACTACAGATTCTTAGAGAATTTCTTCGGTCCACCATCAAGATACACTATTGTATTATCTGCAAGATGTACAACAAGAAAGTCCTCCAAATCTGCAATGGGCATCCTAATGCCACAAATACCCATGCCTTTGTCTCTCAGAAGAGTGCTCATAGCCTCAGAATAAATAGAAAAAGTGCATTAGCCAAGGGAAATCCTTGTCTCACGAAATTGGCTATATGAAATACGTCCCCTTGGGCTCCCCAGTCTAAAACTTGGCTATGTGCCAAGGAGTAGAGTGCAGACACTGCTAGTATCTACCACTGCCTTAGGAAACCCATTTAGTCCAGAATCCCCTCGAGAAACTCCCAATTCATCCTTTCATAGGGCTTCTCAAAATCAATATAAAAAACTAATAAATACTCCGGGAAAAATCGTGTAACAATGCTATGACCGCACGACTGATATTCTGGTAAGCAATGGAGGAGCTGCTCAGTGAGATCCCCCCTGCTACCCGCGGCGGCCTGTAGGCTGCCCATGGCTCCTGGCTGCTCCGCCCGCTGCCCCCTCCTCTTCGTCGCCCCTCCTTCCTGCCTGGCCCTGGCCCTCGCCCCTCCTCCCTCTCCGCTCTGCCTTGCCCTCCCTGCTCCACCTCCGCCCCCCGCCGCCTCGCGCCTCCTCCCCTCGCTGCTCCCCGCCGTGCCTTCTCCCCCGCTCCACCCCTCCTTCCGCCTCCTTGCGTCCCACTCCCCCTCGAGTCAGCATGTTAGCTTCAGTCGGAATATCAACCTGAGAGAGAGCATGTGAAGCATCCTGTATGATCCCCCCTGCAAGGGGCACATCCATATCCTGAGGAGAAGAAGGCTAATGGTGCACAACAGGGGTACAATCCTGAGCTTCTTTAGCAAGAGAAAGATTGACCTGAGATTTATCTACCTTCCTCTAGTAGTGCTTCGGAGCAGTAGAAGAAGGCTTCTCCAATGAAGCCATAGCAGAAACCGGAGGAGAAGGGAGAGTAACCTTGAGAGCTGAAGAAGGAGCAGGAGGAGTCCTGGATGTAGAAGGACAATCATGTGCAAAATGACCAACCTGTTGGCACCGATAACATGCAGTGGGAAAAGATGCAAAGTGCAGCCTGATGTGCATCGGATGGGCAAATCCCAAATCAAGATCCAGAGTAGATGGCACGGGCTACATCATATCCCACAAAATGCAAAGGCGAACATCACGGGAATACCATTAATGTTCTCCCCCCTTCTAAAATGAGATACAGGTTAGCATCTGAAGGACTTCGACTCAAATCAATTTTGCTGAAGAAGTCGTCGATGCGTTGGTTCCACGCTTTAGGGGTCTGTTTCAGCCCGTATAGAGCCTTCTTTGATTTGCAAACTTTAGAAGAGAAACCTGCAATTTGAAATCCCTTAGGCTGATCCATGTATACCTCCTCCTCAAGTTTCTGTTAAAAAAAGCAAATTTCACGGCCATTTGAAAGATGGATCACCCATGATGGTAGCCAAGGCTGTCACTGTCCCAATGGTCACCATCAAAGCCGTAGGAGCAAGAGTCTCATGGGGTGCAGGGGTGTACGGACAGGGTACAGCAGCGGAATGAGGGACAGATGCAAGTACAGGCAGGGAGGAGGGAGGAGACGAGCTCTCCATGGCTGCTACACACACACACACACACACACATTTTTTGGTGAAATCTTTGATTAACTCTCACACACACTTTTTTTTTTGTGAAATCTTTGATTGATTATATTATATGAGTAGCAACCTCAAAATAAGGTGCTACAATTACATCAACTGAAAATTTCAGTATATGCAAAAAAGACCTCATGATCTATGTAGCGGGTCTGTAAGCAATCAAAGAAAGATTGCTGCAGAGAACGCCTAAAAAAGCCAAACAGAGAGAAAGTAGGATCACCAAAGACTTTACAATTCCTATATGTCCATAAAGTCCATAGTGCCCAGTAGCGAACTCAAATGAAGAAAAGATGAAACTCCGGTCTAGATGGATGAAACCCAAATAGCCAGAAGAACTTCCCAAACGGAACAGATGGGAATCTCGCTCGTAGGCGCTGTCAAAGCAGATCAAAAAACTCACGAGAGCACGTACAATTCCAAAACAAGTAAGGCACAGTCTTCGAAGAAGTAGAACATCTGTGGCAAAGTGCAGAAGCAATGTGTCGATGAGCTAATAGCTGTCTAGATGGAAACACTCCCAAAAGAACTCGCCTTTTCCTTTCCACGTCGTGGGTTGTGAAAGGTTGGTTATTTCCTTGGCTTGCGTCCATGTGTTGCATCAAGACCATCCCATCCTGGAGATTTCCATCTACCACAGGATTTAATTGCATCTGATAATTCCCTTTCAGTAAAAGGTTCCTCCAATTCCAAAGCCTAAGTAGTGGAGATAATAGGAGAAACATGCTGTAGAAGCAAATTTCTTGCAGGCAAAACCTGCTGTGAAGGTAACCAAACTGCTGAGAGAAATGATGTACACAAATAGAAGCAAGTTGTGACCATGATGTAGTCCATGAACCATTAGGCATGATCACCCTGCAAATGTTTGTGTTTAATCTCTTCTGATGCAAGCTTTTAAAAAATTGTTTGGAAGAATAGCCTTTATCGATGAAAGCTCTTTGTCTTGCTCTAGTCTCCCATTTGGCAAGTTTCCTATGATCATTGATTTGGAAACAATGTTTAGCTTGGCATAGTGTTGTTTGCTTATGCAAGAACAAAGGACGAAGTTGACTGAGTTCAATGAGGTCTTGGCAAGTCAATTTAGCCTGAGCAATAGTTTCCCTCATAGTCTTCATGTAAGACTTGCCATAACCACTAATTACAACTTGCATTTTGGAAACAAAAGAATCCCATGCATTATCAATATCAAAGTGACTCTGAGAAGACAGAGATTGATAGGCATTAGTTACCAGTGCCTTGAAAGTAACATGCTGCAAATAGCTATTGTTCACAATCAGATGTCGCCTTTGAGGCAGTCTATCATCTGGCATATCATGAAAAGATAGCCTCAACCATAACGGTGCATGATCTGAATGCACAAAGGCATAGTTAACCCACATTTTGCATGTGAAATCATCATTTTGTTGCGGGGCTATGCTATACCATTGATCCAGACGTGCCTGATAAGAAGAAAGGGCATTATGTTGAAAAGTGTATCCAGGTGACAAAGGCTGCAACTCCTTCCAAAGATCAACCAAATCAAGATGAATCAGTAATTGAGACCATGCATGCCTTTCAGAGGTTAACATATGAGTATTTCCTGATGTATTATCACCTTGTTGCAGAGCATTATTGAATCCCCACGTATAAAGGCATGATATCTCCATGGATATCGGTGCATGGCATCCCAAATTGTACTTCTGTCTCGGGAAGATTGAGATGCATATATAGAAGCAAATTCAAACACCTTGCCTTGAATGATGCATTGAAGAATATTCCATCTGCCTTGATTGTCATTTAAAGCAATAACTGGCTGAAGCTCATGCTTAATCAGAATGACTACACCTGAGAAAGAGTGCTCCCCAGCATAAAAGATATCATAGCCGGAGTAATGACCCGTCTTTTCGGCATAAACATGCTGATTGTGTTCTTGTAATGCCACTATATCAGGCTGAAATCGATTGATATACAGCCACACAGATTTCCATTTCCTCCTGTCGCACATCCCCTGAACATTTAAGGTAAGGCATTTGATATGGGCAAGCATTTTTACAGATATTTATAGTAAAAAACAATTATGTACAGAAGAAACCTTTAGGATATCAACCCTGCATTTCTACCTCAGAGTCAGGGCCTCTTTCCTGAGAAGAAACATCCGCCTGAGGATTGGACAGCAATGCAGCAACCTCTTCTTCAGGGAAGAGGGTTCTGCTAGCTATCACTGCAGCCCACGTGATTCCAATTCTTGAGTTGACCTCTGGAGAATTTCCACTAGAAGATGCACCATTCCAAGTTCGAGGGGGTGGAGGTCTTCTAACAGAAATAACTTTTCTTGGGCTTTGCCATCCACATCAATTGGAGTTTTTGGTCCTTTTGCTGAAAGTTGATTAGCAGAAGTAAAGGGGAAGAAGCATTCCCATTTGAAACAACTGGGGCTTTGCCTATGTCCTAATTCACAAAAAGCTGTCTGTTATCTTTATTTTTATTCCCAAGAGACACAGGAGCATCCTTATTGGGCATCTGAGCAAGCAAAGTAGTAGGAGGCATTTTATGCTGACTCATTGGACACTACGAAGCCATGTGTCCAAATTTTTAACATTCAAAACAAGCCCCTGCAAACAATCCCCATTTCAATTTATAAAATGCACTTCCCATGTCAACATTGTTCACCGTGAGTGAGTAAGACTCTGGTGTGGGATTATCAGTATCCCAGAGAATGCAAAATCGATTAGAGTTGCCATTAGGCCAGGGTAGGCAAACCACTTTGCCGAAAGTGGCTGCAATTTTAGGCAAGAGTGAAGCCATGCATTGTGGGAAGTCTACAACTTCAACCCAAACCGGACATCGATGTCGAATCAGAGCCTGATGATCCCTTGTGGGGGACCATGGCAGAACGTGCACCATTTGCTGCCCAAAAAAGAGTGGCTAATGTTCCAAAAGCATTTGCCTGTGAATATCATCTACCCTAATGACCTCGAAAAAGCCTCTAGCTGCATAGTGGACCTTGCGAACAAACGAGCCAGCTAGTGTTCGGGTCAACCAGTTGCCTACCTCTGCAGCAGGTGGCATCCGACCTGGGAAAAATAAAATGACTGCATTTTTGGCATATTCTCTAACTGGATCCACAATTTCATCCACTTCAACCATGAGACCAACCGATGGAACAAAGTCTTTCCACTCTTTCCTTGTGTCTGCAAATCCTTCGTGCATGACATCATACACCAGTTGTGCTTCAACAGAATCATGCACGGGGTCATGCTGACCCTCAGCTTGCTTTTGCTTTTTGCATTGAGCCAATCGATCCTTTTGAAAAGTTTTTTCATAAGAGTATTCAGCCATGTCTGCAAGCAATCAAAGAAAGATTGCTGCAGAGAATGCTTATAGAAAGCAAACAAATAAAAATTGGGATCACTAAAGACTTTACAATTGCGGTCTGTACATGAAGTCCAAAGTGCCCAATAGTGAGCCCAAAGAAAGAAAATATGAAACTCTAGTCGCTGTGGATGAAAACCAAAGAGCCAGGAAAATTTCCCGAAGAGAACAGTCGAGAATCTTGCTCGTAGCCTCTGTCGAAGAGAATCCAGAAACTACCGATGGGCAATGCCAGAATAAATGAGGCACAGTCTCCTTAGAAGTCAGACACCGATGACATAAAGCAGGAGTAATGTGCCTACTGTCCAGATGCGAAAATTCCCAGAAGCACTTGCCATAAAAAAACCTATTGCTGAAGTGGAACCTTGTATGCCCAAAGTTGCCGCAGTCTTCTCCTCCACCACTTAGCTGGCCGATGCATTCACCCAAGAGAAATTACCCCTTTTTGAAACCTAGGGTTGAGGCAAAAGGATTTTGTATAATGCAGGCACAGTAATCTAAGATAGCCCCAAAGGACAAGAGGAGGACCCAAGGGAAGTCAATGTTCAATCATCTAATCGATCCTAGAGTTCCAAAGGGGGAATCAGAACCAAAGGTGAAACCATACAAGTGATTTGCTGCCACAAAGTACGATAATGAGAACCCAAACCATATTGTGTGGCTGCCAGAGAAAAGGGAAGCATAGAGCCATCATCATGAAAACATCAACAACAGTATTGATCCCTTTAAAAGAAATAAAGTAAGAACGGCGAGGTTCCTGTAAAGCAAGCAGAGGCTGAAAAACTTTGGACCAATGAATGCTTTCAGCCCGCAAAGAATTACCCACCAAAGACTGTTGACCATGCCATTCCAAGTGAGACAGAATACCAATGACCAAAAGCAGGAGTATTGATATGTGTGACCAGAGATTGAATCATGAGAGCTCAGGGCTGATCACCTTTCAGAAATTGCAGCAACATTTTTCCCATGTGAGCGAGGATGTGCACCTGGATATTAGTGATATTCAAACCTCCATGCATCTTAGGGGAACAAATTTGAGGCACCGTAAGCAGTCTGAGACTTTGTCTGCCATGTTTGGAATGCCAAAAGATCTCCATAATGACAGACATAAAGGAATCAAGATCTGCCTTGGCGAACATGATCAAAGGAAAATAAAATTGAATGTACGCCACAAGTATGGACTGCACTATTCGGAGGCAAACATGTAAAGGCGAGGTTACCAATTTCCAATATTCAAGCTTTTTTCGGAGCTTGATTAGAACCCAATCAATTTGCTGTCGATGAGGAAGTCCCAAGCCCAAAGGATAACCAAGGTGCTGAACTAACTGAGTGGGTGGGATGATCTCCCCTGGCCATAAGAGACTGTACCAGTCTTTAAGATGCAATGGGAGCAGCTTAGACTTTTGAAAGTTAACATGAAGGCTAGCTGCCAAACCATAAACTGAAAGGGCTTGCATCAAAGCAGAAAGATCAGGCGGAGTATTCCTTGGAGTAAAGAAAGAATCATTAGCATAGGCCTGAGCAACCATGCTGCAATTTTCGTCCAGTTCCAAACCATGGAGAGAATCTGTAGCCACTGGATGATCAATGTATTGCAGCATAGGATGAGTAGCAATAGCATACAGTAAGGCACTAAGGGGACAGCCCTGACGAACCAAACTACGAAGAGTTCATTCTTCAGAGATGTCTCCAGAAAGAATACAAGCAGCATTGCTATCCCTGTAGAGCCAATAAATAACCTGCTGCATTTTTATTCCAAAGCCCAAGGCTTGCATTGTTTGCGAGATGAACTTCCATTGAACTGTGTCAAAAGCTTTGGCAATGTTAATCTGTAAGAGCAAAACATCCTGCTGCGTGTACTTGGCATATTCAATCCCAACATGAGCATTGGCAATATTGTCCATGATATGCCTACGAGGAACAAAGCCATATTTAGAAGGATGCAGCCCATCAACCTCCCACTCTATTTTCCACTCCTCACCCTTCTCCTACCTCTTGTAATCCCTCTCTATCCTTCAGATAGCCTTTGATACGATCAACAAGCATTTAAGCTATGATCTTGTAAATGACTGGCATGAGCGTGATTGGTCTCCAATCAATGATAAAATCAGAAATGTGCTTCTTAGGAAGGAGCTTTACCAGTCCCTTTTTCCATGACAGGGGCATTTGCTGATTTTCCCAAGCTAAATTAGCCATTTGCAGCAGAGGGGATTTGAGGCTATCCCAGAAGGCAAGAAAGAATTCAAATGTGAGGCCATCCCATCCTGAAGATTTCCATCTACCACAGGATTTAATTGCATCTAATAATGCCCTTTTAGTGAAGGGAAGTTCCAGCTCCAAAGCTTGAGCTTGAGAAAGAATTGGATGGACATGCTGTGAAAGAAGCTGACGTGCAGACAAAATCTCAAGAGAAGGGAAGTCTGTAGGAAACAATACAAGTACTTGGTATATATAGTACCCAAGTACTACTGGTCAACCATAGGGTTGACTTTATGCCTACAACACCATATCTTTGTAATCTCAGGAAACATCTCAAGTGTACCCAACAGTACCTAAAGTACCATGGTTGCACAAATTCATCCAGATGGATATGCAACCTATGGGAGTACATGAAAACAATGTCATTGTGAATCACTTCACAACCCCCCTTGACATTGTGAGAATGTCTCTGATCCCCAAGCCATGTCGATGTCGTAAGAAAAGATCTGTTGACAGGGCTTTGGTGAAGATATCCGCCACATTGTCCTCAGATGGACAATAGATAAGATCAATGAAGCCATCAGAAATACAATCCCATACATAATGATAATGATTTTCAAGTGTTTCATGCGAGCATGAAAGACAGGATTGTTGGCTATGGCAATGCAACTCTGGCTGTCACAGAAGATAGAGTTTGCTTCGCCATCCTGTGCATGATGCAAGTCATGCAAAAGCTTCCTTAACCACATTAACTCCGTAGTGGCTGAATTTGCAGCTTTGTACTCTGCTTCACTGGAGGAAAGAGAGACTCGCTCTTGCTTCTTACTGAGCCATGAGATACAGGTTGAACCCAATGAGAAGCAATAGCCAGCAGTGAACCGTCTGTCGTCAATGTCCCGTGACCAATCTGAGTCGGTGAAACCACTCAGCGCTAGATCACAATCTGAAGCATAATGCAAGCCAAGAGAGAGAGTGCCATGGACAAATCTGAGAACCCTCTTTGCTGCATTCCAATGTGTGATCGTCGGACAATGCATGAACTGGCTCAAAAGCCCTGTGGCATAGGTAATATTAGGTTGTGTGGAGCATAGATATATCAAACTACCAACCAACTGCCTATACAAAGTGCCATCAAACTTTTCAGCAGCAGTATCATGCTTACTCAGCTTGAGTCCCCATTCCAATGGAGTAGCCACAGGCTTACAGTTCTCCATTTTAACTTTCTACAACAACCCCTTCGAATACTTTGGGAAACAGATGGGAGGGAGAGTCAATAAACACTTTTTCTCCACACTTGGTCCCATACATAGTAGAGAGAGTGTCAGGCAGCTTATTGACTCTGACGGCGTTTTGCAGTCTCATCCGGATACCGTCATGCACTTAGCGCGACAACTTTTTATGCCTCCCTTCTTTCTGCAGATCCTGACACACAGGCCAGAGATGAAATTTAGCAAAGTTTACCTGTGTTGGCAGAGATGATATGCTCACTTGATGCATGCTTTACCAACACAGAGTTCAGGGCTGCTCTCTCCGCCCTTCATAAGGCAAGTGCCATGGTTCCGATGGTCTTACTCCATCTTTTTTTACAGCCTTTTGGGATATGATAGGTGATCATATTACTTCAGCCCTGCAGGGCATTTGGGACTAGGGTGAGATGCCTGACTCACTGATCGAGGGACTCATACACCTTATCCCAAAAGGTGGTGATAGGAATTTTGTATCCCATTGGAGACCCATCACTCTTTTGGGCACTTTATACAAAATCCTTGCCAAGGCGATCAGCATCCGATTGCAGCCCCTTCTTCCAGACCTCATCCATGATACTCAGACAGGCTTTGTGCATGGCAGGAGCATATTTGATAATATCTTTTCCTTTTGGGAAGCCACAAAGTGGGCTATGCAGAGCAGGCAGAGGTTGGCAGCTCTACTCTTGGACTTTGGAAAAGCCTACGACAGAGTAGATTGGGGTTTTCTTGAGGGCACTCTTCTACGATTTGGATTTTCAGATGCATGAATTAGAGGGGTGGCCTCCCTTTACAGATCAGCCCACAACAAGGTTTTGATTGGAGGGGTAAGGGGTCATAGGTTTCAGATTTACAGATCAGTTTGTTAGGGATGCCCTTTAGCCCCCTTCCTCTTTCTTTTTGTGGCAGAAGCTATGAGTATCTTCCTTAGATCTCAGGCTGAGCTTTATGGGCTGAGATTGCCCTTGACACAGGAGAAGGAGCTTCTTGACTATGAGTTGGCTGATGATACTGCTATTTTTATTGAGGCCTCTTCGTAGTCACTTGATTCTTTCCGGACAGCCTTGGATATCTTTTGCTCAGCTGCAGGGGCACACATTAACTGGCATAAATCCTTTGGCTTTTGGATCAGTGATGAGGACACTCCAGACTGGGGAGTTGAGATTGGCTTTTCTTGGATTCAGAGGGGTGTTCCTGTAAGATATTTGGGATGCCAGGTATGATTGGGCATCTCTCAGCCAAACTCGACCTTGCATCTAGAGTTGTGGTAGTGAACCAGGTTCTTTTGGCCACCACCTGGTTTGTGTGTTCTTGCTGGTGCCGGCGGTCTAGGGATTGCATCACTCAGCTCATTACACCAGTCAGGAATTTTTCTATGGAGTGGACTTGATGGCACGGCAAATGTTGCAGCGAGGGTGGCCTTGGAGACCATTATTCTCCCTACATGTGAAGGGGGCCTTAATATCATTGACCCGGACATGCAGTGCAGGGCATTGCTTTGTAAGGTGGTGGTGGTGAGGGGACTCATGCCTGGGCAGGAACCTTGGAAGGATTTCTTTTTTGGACGCATTCAGGCTTGCACACCTACCTTGGGAGATGATTGGGGGGACAGCCCTTGCTGGATTTTTACTTCCACCTCTCTCAGATATCCTGCCTCTCCTCTCATGACTGCCATCCTGAAAGCTTGGGGGAGCTTCAGGAACACTCTTCGAAGGGTTCCGTCCTCTACCCTCGAAGAGATTGATAGGTAGCCGATCATTTGGAACAATAGTATACTTTGATGAGCATGGCAGACCACTGGGCACTTCCCATTACATGCACTGGTTTGGATGGGAGAGAGGCCTCGCCTACACAATAGGCACTTGGAAGGCTTTTATCAGGCTACCTAAGGATTAGAGACTACAGTCCGTGAGTCACCTCAGAGGGGTAGCACGCAGGATTCAGCAGATAGATGCAGCCATCCCCGTGGAATGGACAGTTGAGATGCCTATTACTTCCACCACTTGGATGGGAGCTTTTTCGAGGACAGCAGTTCCTCTACAAGTGATTGCTCTTCGAGGTCTCGGGGAAGATGCACTGGTCTTTGGTGTTGGGGTTGGAGGTATACTCTCTAGATTCGGATTCTAGAGGTTGCCTTTCAGCCTGTCAGGATTGTTGGTTTTGTGGACCATGGAGCGGGCAGTGGTACTTAGACCCCGACCCTTTGCTCTTGGCCCTGGGATCCTGGAGGTTGTGGTTATATGAAGGTGCACCTATCAGGTGCTTGCAATGGGACCTAGGAGAGTGGGAGTGGATAGATCATGGGGACCGAGAGAGGGGGATTCCCTTCTTTTGTTTCACGGTTGGTAATGCTAGGAGATTTCAACTGAGCAGTAGGGGTTGGATTCCCTCCAGAGCCCCCCATTGGGACAGCTTCTTCATCAGTGCAAATATGCAGGAATTTCTGGAGGAGGCTCTGGAAATCCCTCAGAAATAGAAAGATCACTCTTTTCTTTTGGTTTTCTATTCATGGAGGGATTGAAGTGAACCTGTGGAGATCACGATTTGGGGCTGATCCCACTTGCCCTCGCTATCATTCTGCAGAGGAGTCAGTGTGACATTGCCTTTGGGACTGCAGTTAAAGCCATACAAAGACTCAAATGGAGTGACATTAACCAAAGATTTGGTAGGGCATCTGTTCTAAATATAAGTGGCTGTCACAACTGCTTCTCCCCAAAAAGCCTTTGAGCCTCTCTTGAATTTCAGCATGCATCTTGTCATCTCCATGAGAGTATGATTCTTCCTCTCAGGGAGTAGATTTTGCTGTGGTGTGTAAGGGCATGTCAAGTGATGTTTAATCCCATGCTGCTTCAAAAATCCCTAGAATGAAAGTGACATATACTCTCCCCCTCTATCTGAGTTGAGTGTTCCAATTCTAGAATTGGTTTGATTCTCAGCCATAGCTTTGAACTCCTGAAACCAATAAAACACCTCAGATTTTTCCTTCATGAGAAAAAGCCATGTGAACCTGGAGAAGTCATCTATAAAGGTCACAAAGTACCTTGCTCCTCTATGCGTGGGAATAGTCATGGGGCCACATACATCACTGTGCACTATCTGCAACACTCTGGTTTCCTTGACCCAATTCTTGCTAAGTGCACACCCCTCACACACTTCATTTGCCGGTTGCTACAATTTTGGCATTCCTTGAGTCATATTATTGTTGTACAAGTAGGAAAATGCCCTGTGATGGACATGTCCAAACTTGGCATGCCATAACTCAGCCTGGGAAGTGTTTGCTACAGCCAATACCTTCTGATCATAAGGCTGAGAATCAAGCTTGTATAAGCATCTGTCATATGTGCCTGTTGCTACAACCTCATACCCTTTCTTTGGATCCTTGATCCTGCATTGGTTACCCTGAAATTCAACTAACATATGTTGATCATGGGCAATGTTTGAAACTGAAATCAGATTTTGCCTCAAATCTGGCACATACCAAACATCTCGGATATACTTAACTTTCCCATTATCAAGCTGAATAGGAATGTGCCCAACTCCGATGATGTCTTGAGAAGCATCATTGGCACACGTAACCTGTCTGCCATAAACAGGTGTGATGCTCTCAAACCACTCCTGGTGAGGAGTCATGTGCTTAGTAGCACCACTGTCGATATACCATGTATCACTTGCAACAAGGGAAGCATCCCCTGATTGATTTTCAGCATTTGAATCCCCCCTGGCATCCATCTTCTCATTAAATGCAGCAAACACAAAATCTCTATCACCTTGGGCAAGATGAGCTTCACCATGTGCATCTGAAGCACGAGTTTCAGTGGGGGCAACAAAATTACTACTAGAGCTGTCCCTTTGTCTTTTCTTTTCATTGGCAATCCTCTTTTGGCACTCTACGATGTAATGTCCTAGCTTCTTGCAATAGTTGCATTTTCCCTTTTTTCGATTTTTGCTTCAACTGCTTGCATTCCCCTCCTTGGGCTGAGTTGTATGGCTGTGTTTGGGCTCAAACTTTTTCTGAAATTTTCCCTTTCCACCCATGGCAAGCGCTTGCTCACCCTGACGAGAGGCTTTGGCAAAATTTGAGCATATCTCCTTTTCCTGCAACAAAAGCCCAACTAACTCATGGAACGAGAGTGGGGCTGGCCTGAGAACAATGGTCAATGAAGTGACGAATGTGCCATATGAGGGCACTAAGCTATTGAGAGTAATAGAGACGAGCTTCGTGTCTTCTATTTCCTCATTAATACTTGCGAGCTGATCACGTTCCCTACTAACAATATCCCACAAGCCCTTACCAACCAAGATGTTCTTAAGCATGATTGACCAAAGGCATCGTTTGGTCCATCCAGCTTGTCACCCTCAGACAAATTGCCAAAACTGTCGGAAAGAGTCGGCATGATGCAAAATGGGATACCCACAAGCTGCAAATGTACCTGCAAACAGAACTATAAGTCCCAAAAGTGCAATTGGCTGCAAATGTGCCTGCAAATCCCAAACAAATGCTTGCTGCAAATGCAAAGTACGACTAGCAGCTCTGACACATAAAGATGTCCATGAGGAGAAAAAATTATATTCCAAGGGTAAGAAGCCGTTCAAACCTTTCACAAATGTATGTATTGTAAGAAGATTGGCCATACAGAGGACTGTTGTTTTCATAAGCTTGCCAAATAACAATCCAAGGAGCATGCTAACTTGGCTGGAGCTACCAATAGTAGTAAAGAAGAAGAAGATGACATTCCGACACCAACTTTTTCTCTCACTGCTCATCTCCGAAATCTATCCTTTCCTCAGGAGGTAGATGAGGATGATGAATATGTTTTCTAAAATATGTCCATGAGCTTGATGTATATGGATACTCTGCCCTTAGTAGTCTCCTAAAATTTGAATGTAATAATCTCTTTGAGTCAATAAAGGTTCTCAGTCTTGGATAGTCCTCCTAAAATGATGTTTTTCCATCTATGGTGTGTGGCTCCATGTCAACCTGTTTTGGAGCCAAGAGGGGGAGGTATTGTGGGAGCCATGTATTGGCTTTGATAGGGTCTCTTTATTAGGCCTGGCTGAGTTCCAGGATGTTGGTGTATTCCTAGACCTATGAGCTAGTCATGTAGCCATGCTAAGACATGAGTCTCTGAGTCATGTTGAGTCTCAGACCATGAGAGTGCTTGGATCAACCTCTGAACATGCTCAGACTTTAGCCTTTGAGTTACTTGGGGTGCACAAATTTGTAGTCTGTCATTGTCATGTTCTATTCTTGGTTCCATTCCAGTAGACCCTCACCTTTCCTTCATGCGGGGGTGTTAGAACATGAGTCAAGTTGAGTGTGCTAGTAGAGTCTTACATTGTGTGAGTGCCACGTGTCATATTGGGAGATATCCCATATACATTTTGGTATTCTAGTGTGTGTCTATCCTATATATGATTGTACTGGTGTGTCATATCAACACACATCAAGGAGTCTACATCAAGCTTTATCAATGTGAGGCTTTCCATTTTGGTCTATTGCTCATTTCCATTTTCTTTCACTTTCATTGTGTTTCCATTTGAGTATTATCTTCTCTCTCCCTAGCCTAGCCTCTCTCTCTCCACCATGTTCCTTCAGGCTGAATGGGTATCCATTTTGTCAATCAAGGATGAGAGGCCGACTAAAACACAATGAAGTTCCATCCATAAAATGGGAAGGATGAGGGAAGGGACTGGGGACTGAAAGGGCAGGAGAGGGGATGAGAAAGGTGGAGGGGAGGGGAGGGGAGGAGTCTGAGAGGGGAGGATGGTGGGGAGGAGGGGAGGCGAGGAGCATGGAGGAGGAGGCAGCAAGGCAAAGGGAGAAGGGATAGGGGGCGCAAAGAGGGGGAAGCGGGACAGGGGGCAAAGAAGGGGAAGCGGGGCTGGGGGAAGGAGGTGGGGCAGCAAGTGGAGGGAGTGAAGGCAGGAAGAGGGAGTCGGATCAGAAAGGGGAGGGGGACGGGGTAGCAGAGAGGGAGGGAGGGGGAAGCAGGATGTGACAGGGAGGAGCTGCCAGATCGGCGTACATTTTTTGCTGCTTTTATTGAAAAAACTAGCAATGTAAAAGCCCTTGTTTTATCAATAGGCACGCTCAAACATTATATATCACGTTATTCTGGACTTATATACTTTTTGTGCTGCTGCAAGGTTATTTGTCAATGCTATTCTCTCATCTAGTTGCAGCTTGTAGCACATGAATAGGAAACCCAAAACATGTAGCTTTCTAGGTACTCTTGAATCTAGTGTCTAACCATAATAGGAAATGGTACTTTTCACTAAAAAATATTGTATTTGGGGCACAAATAATATTGGCAAGTGTTATCATCTGAGTTCCTAAAATTTGCTTATGACATGGACTGTATGAGGTATATAATGGCTGTTAAGTACCGTGCTGGTTGTATTAAGATGCTATATGAAACTTGGACAGAAAGATAAGTTCTTTTTTCCTATTAATCTTTTATAGAGTTTGGTGACACTCCCAATGGGAGATTTTCATTATTGACATGGGCTTTAACTTAAGTTTCATTGATGATGGACAGATGAAAAATTTCAGGGAACTAGATAAAAGCATGACTACACAAGCTCAAAATTGGCGTGCTATATTTGACAGCCAAGAACCTCATGTAAGTTATCTATTTTATTGTCTCAATTGTTTTATCGTTATAATATATGGTTATCCCATTTGTTCTTTGTGGTCCCAATATTCTCTTCACTCTTGAGATGGCAGTTTGGTTAGATTTGTTTCTACGGATCTTCAAATAATCAGGCTAGGTCTTGATATAGTGGATCGGAGATCTGAAATATTATCTCAACCATAATCACGGAATCATATGATTGGTTATGGTAGGGTGGGAAACCAGAGGGCTCGAAAACAATTGCAATAAGTGGAGCTTCAAGGGCTTTGGGTCTAGATTTACCAGGCAATAGTATAGAGTGCAATGTGAAGGCCCAAAAGGCACAGAGAAATACTAAGGTCCATTATGGTGGACACATGGAACTCATGGCTCCAAGTGGCAAGTGCTTGGGCTAGGAGGGAGGATTCAAGAATAGGAGCTCAAAGTGTAAGGAAGTCAAGGCACAAAGGATCTCATGTGAAGGGATACAAGAAGACATGCAGGAAAGCTCATTGACAGAATCCGTGGTGGCTCGGTGGAAAGCAGTCTGCAGCCCTCTATGTTTGTAAAGTGTATCATTGGTATCAGAGCTTTGTTTTGCTCCTGCATGCTCATCTCATCTTGGTCAACGATCTCTCTCATAGAATAATTGTTGGTTGCCTCAAAAAGCCTCGTCACCCCGTCATGATCAATGCCAAGTCCACCGAACAAACTACCATGATGTGCCAAGTGAATAGCCGGCGGCATACTACACTTCTTACGGGCATTCGTTATGGGATTGAACGGCTGCCTCCGGGACGATATTGACAAACAAGGAATGGTGTTCCATCTTCCTAGAATGTGAGAATGCCGTTCCAAGGTGTAGGACCTATTGGGAATGCCCGGGAACGTTCCAAGAACGTGGCCGGAATGCATTCCAGCCCTAGGAGGCAAGCGTTCCTGTTTTTGGACTGTGCAGGGAATAGATTTTTGCCACGATGGGGCTTGTTAATGGGTTTTTCCAATCTCCACCCCCTTCCACTCAGTCCCCTCCCCTCCCACTCCCTTATACTCAAGTCTCAAACCTCTCTCCTTCCACTGAGCCCCCTCTCCTTCCACTCCCTTCCCCTCAGCCCCCTCTCCTTCCACTCCTTTTTACTCAGCGCCCTCTCCTTCTACTCCCTTGTCCACTCAGATCCCTCCCCTTCCACTCCCTTCTCCACCCCCTTCCACTCAGGCACCCAGCCCCCTCTCCTTTCACTCCCTTCTCCACTCCCTTCAGCCCCCTTCTCTCACTGCCCACCACTGCTCAGCCCTCTCCAAGTCTCCAGCAACAGCTCCCCCCCCCCCCCCCCCCCCCGCTCTCCACACTCCCTCCCTCTGCTCTCAGTCCATTCAATGTCTCCTCCAAGAGGCATTGCCACGGACCAAAAATCCGAGTGATGGAATGAGGTGGATCCCATGTCCAAGTACGGCAATTCGAAAGGAGGAGGAGCATACAAGTGGCTTTTCCTCTTTTGAAAGACAATATAAAGTTGAGGGGAAGACCGAGTGCGAGCTTATCTATGCAAAGTTTCAAATCATGGCATTAATTGTTGCTCTAATGTTCCCGATCATGAGCACACACATTTTGTGGCACTTGGAGAGAAATTGGGCATGTAGGCAAACAAGTGACCTGCCATTCTTGATCCTCAAGGTCAACCACCAGTGCCACCACCAGCCCCAGGTGCAACAACTCCTGCTTCTTCCATTTCTGCCTCCTTCTTCAAGGGTAGTAGAGCTTCATCCTCATTGCATCCTGGGGTGAGGGCACCGGTAGATGCAACAATGGGCCGATTCTTTTATGGAGCAGATATGCACACAGTGAAGGCCCGTAATCCTAACTTCATTGATATGGTGAAGGAGATTGCAGCATTTGGTCCATCTTACACTTCCCCCTCATGTGAGGCACTGTGCACCCACGATCTTGGTGATAGAGAAGACGGCCATAGAGCATGCTTTGGATTTTGTCTTTAAAAGTCCAAAGATTAAATGGAAATCTTAAAGCTGCTACATTTGGTTATTCTTCACATATTTTGGTATCTTTCTATGTGATTTGATGACGTGTCAAATGACGTGGCGTTCTCGTTACCATTCCCCCGTTCCCCTTTCTCGAAACGTTCCCGTTCCAACCCCCCCTCGGTTCCCAAAACATTCATGCTCCTTGGTAACTATGATAGGACATGAGCCCACCTGCAATGCATGGACATCTCAAAATGTTGTATCCGTTGCCGCAGGTAAAGCGTTTATAGGAGTTTGGAGACGGAAAGAAAAATTCATAGACCCTGTCTACGCCGGGCACTATGTGCAATCCCTCATTCCAGACCTTGATACGAGGATTTTTGGAGTTTTTGATATAGCTAAAAGGCAGCAGGTCGGGGATTCTTTCACATCTACAATCATTATGTTCCCCAGTCTCTCATCGACAAGGTCACCCAACGCAATGCATGTAAGACCCTTTGGAAGCATCTCTCATGCAATCAGCATAGGAGGATTGTCTCAACATTGACTTGCATCTTTCATGCAATTAGTGTAGGACAATTGTCTCAACATTAAGTTGCATGAAAAAGTTTAGACCTGTGTGCTTCACTACCGCGCTAATGGTGAAAATATAAGGGTTGGAAGCACTTAATGGAGGGCTGGCCATAATCGCCTTAAATACGACTAGTGAAAGGATTCCTTTGCACCATTTGTGCACCACTTGGAGAGGCTAACTTGACATCTGGGGCTCTGAGCAGGGGGGAATTCAAAGCGACCTTGACGCACATGAATTTGTAACGTAGAGAAGAAGCTGTTCGGCATGACCTTCATAGAGAATCAAGCCAAACATAGAGCCACGTTAGCCTTGAAAAAGAACTCATTCATCACTCCTTATACCGCTCTCCAATCCAAAGGTCTCTTTTCCCCCTCTTGCAAAGGGTATCCTCCTTCTCTTCAAGATATCCCAAATCATGAGAGGAAAGGGCTAGAAAAGGAAAAGTGATAGTTGAAGAGGAAACACATGAGGAAGCGCATAACAAAATTCAAGAGGATAGTATAGAAATGGAGTATGTTGATTACGGTGATTAATCATAAAATTAGAAACTCACACACAAAATATAGAAAAGCAATTAGGGACGATTAATGATACATTAAAAACTCTAATTGAAGCCATATCTAAGCTATTTGATTCTCAATCGATAACTCCTATGATGCAATCACCAACTCCTCCTAGTCAAGTTGAGAGGTCCACCTCTCAACTTAAAAAAACCTCTAACCCTCTAAAGGACTTGAAACCACCAATTTTCAATGGGTATTCGTGAGTCGATGGAAGTCTTGTCATTTTTGCAAGAACGTACTTTTTGGAACATCAAATCATGGAAGCGAGTCTTTCCCTTGGAAATTAGGCTTATAAATGGTAAATGAGCCTCTGGGAAAATGATAGGACCTCTACGTATCCGGCTGAATTCAAACAAGCTCTCTTAAGAGAGTTTTTACCTAAAAATGAGCTAGAAAGAGCTTGGGAAGCTTGGGACAATTGTAGCATGGGTAAGAACACTTTAGTTCAATACATAGAAAACTATAGGGAGGCATTCCTTAAGTTGAAGGGGATCAACGAGTTACAAAAGATAAGGGGTTTTCATGAGAGGTATGAAAGACACCTATAAGATTGAGGTGATAATAAATTCTCCCAAGACCTTCGAAGAAGAAACTAAATATGCCAAAATATACGATGACACAACGGGGAAATCCAAAGATGGAGCTTCGGAACAAATAGGTTTTGCTCCTAAGTTCAACAAATTTTTCAATTTGAAAAGAAAGGGTAACTTCAAGAAGGCGGCTTCTTAGGTACCACCTAATAAACCTCAAACACAAAGATATCATCTCTTGAAGAAAGAGGATTATGAAAAGGCCAAGAAGAAAAATCTTTGCTTCAAATGTTTGGGTAAAGATCATGCTGCTTGGAACTGCCCTAAAAACAAACAAGCGGGAGCTAAAACCCCAAATAAACCTCCACAAAAACAAGTACACATGGTGTAGGTGTTGCCACTTACTGGTACTGAAAAGTACACTGACGTAGAGGTTTTTCATGAGGATAACAGTTGCCTATCATCAGCAATGTGGAAGCCCACATTTGGCCCTCATGTCTTAATGAGGATGCACAGAGAAATTAAGTAAGAAATTGAAGTTGCCTGAGTGTCCAAGTGCCAATAAATATGTAGTCTCTCTGGCAAAGGGCAATGATAAAAAAGTTTGGGACACCACGATTCATGGTATAGAGGTGGATATCCAAGGTTATTAGGATGTCTTGGACTTTCAAATTATGCATCTCGGTTGAGCAAATTTTGTTCTTGGTCGAGAGGGGTTGTATAATCTCGGGCATAGCTTGTAGCGGAGTTATTTAAATAACTCCATTATGTTTGAAAAAGATGGTAGAGTCTTCTTGATTCAAGGAGAACAAGATGTACTCAACTCTCCTCTTATTTGTTCAATAGAATTGGAATGACTTCTGCAACAACAACAATGCGAGATATATCTTTGTGAACTTACTTTTATTGGTGATTTTATTTCTGCTACGTCTGAAAAGAATAAATATTCTCTTGATATGATTAAAAAGTATGAATATTTGTTTAATGATTTAGTAGTTGAATTTAAATATGCTTTTCTGAGTGACTTACCTGATGGTTTACCTCCCGAGCGAGATATAGATAATCAAATAGACTTAATTCTTGGATCTACCCCGTTTGTAAACAACCCTATAGACTTAGTCAAATGGAAGAACGTGATGTCGAAAGACAATTAGTTGAATACCTTAGAAAGGGCCAAATTCAACCTAGTAATTCACCATGGTTATCACCACTTTTACTAGTAAAGAAAAAAGATGGCAGTATCCGTTTATGCATAGCTTACAAAGCCTTAAATAAAATCACAATAAAAAATAAGTATACTATGTCTCGCATTGATGAGCTCTTTGATCAATTGCAAGGGCCAAAATATTTTACTAAAATTGACTTAAGATCAATATATCATCCAATGCGAATTAGATAATAGGATATCCCTAAGGCATCATTTCATACTATAAGTATGGGCATTACTAGTTTAAAGTAATGCCATTTGGTTTAACTAATGCTCCAACAACTTTTATGACACTTATGAATAGTGTCTTGAGACCATATTTAGGAAAATTTAATGTAGTTATTTTAGATGATATCCTAATCTATAGTAAAATGAGAAAAAAGCATTTGGAACATTTGAGGAAAGTGTTCCAATTGCTTAGAGAAATTCTCTTTTTACGAAAGATTCCAAATGTGAATTCTTTGCAAAAGAAGTGAAGCACTTGGGACATATTATATCCCAAGAAGGGATTCACATCGATCATGACAAGGTAAGGGCTATATTGGAATGGCCACATCCTACAAACCTACAAGAATTGCAGACATTCTTAGGTTTTTGTACGGGTTTTATAGGAGATTCATCCTAAGATTGTTGTTCATTACTTAAGGAGAAGGGAAGTACCTTCATATGGGGTGAACCTCAACAGAATAGTTTTGAGAAACTAAAAGTGGCTATAGCATCTACTCCTATCTTTAAGGTAGTGGATCACAATGAACCAGTCGCGGTGAAAACAAACACCAGTGACTTTGCTGTTGAGGCAATACTATTACAAAAGGGTCGACTAGTGGCTTTTGAAAGCAAAAAGTTAAACCATGCCCAATGGAATTACTTGGCATATGAGAAAGAACTATATACTATAGTCTATGCTTTGAAAAATGGAGGCACTATTTTTATGGTGCCAAATGTGAGATCATTTTTTATCAAGAAAGCATTAAGTGGATTTGTAATCAGCCAGAGCTTAAAGGAAGAAAAGCTAGATGTACTGAAGTAATGCAAGATATTGGAAGGGGAAGTTCGATGCGGTAGCAGACTCCTTAAAAGCGGAATGCCAATTGTGAGTTTTACTTAATTCCATAATGATTTCCTAGAGTCCTTAAAAGAAAAATATGAGTGTGATCCTTAGTTTTCATAAATATGGAAAGCGATTATGAGGAGGGATCCAACTAATTGAGGAGCTTTCAGCGAGGAGTCACATGGAAATGGTGACACACCACATGCTAGTGATAAAGGACTGAAATGGAAAATGGGTACCTGCTCTACAAGGGTAGAGTATGTGTCCTGGATAATAATGACATTAGGCGCCAAATTATTTTTTAGTGTCATGATAATCCGAGTGCTGGACACCCGGGAATTCAATGTATACGCTTTTGAAGAGGCAATTTTTTTGGCTAGGAATACATAAGGCGTCTAAGATTATGTATTGAAGTGCCAAAAATGCCAAGTCAATAAGGTTGAATGCCTTAAGGTAGGAGGTCTCCTACATCCATTAAAGATTCCATCTGGCAAATGAGAAAGCATCTCCATGGATTTTATTGCTGGATTACCTAGGACACAGAGGGGGCACGACTCTGTGTGGATAATTGTGGATCGGTTGACCAAGATGGCTTACTTTAGTCCAACCAATGAAGAGGTTAAAACTCTAGAATTAGCTAGGTTATTTGTGGAGCATATTTATAAATTGTATGGACTACCAGCTGGTATTGTTAGTGACCGAGATAGCAAATTCAATAGCCATTTTTTGAGGGCTGTGTTTATAAGGTTGGAAACTTCTTTGAATACGAGCACCGTGAATCATCCACAGAGTGATGGTCAAACTGAAAGGGTCAATCAGGTCATCAAGGATATGCTTTAAGCATATGTAAGTAAATGGCAAACTAATTGGGAACAATTTTTATCCATATTAGAATTTGCGTATAACAATGCCAACATTCAGCTACACTGTTGCTGTTGCTGCTCCCCGCTCCTCCTGCTGCCCTTCCTCCTTCCTGGTCCCCTCCTTGCTGCCCCCTCCCTCCCCTCGTTGCTGCCTCCTCCCTCCCCTCCCCCCTACCTGTTGCTCCCCCCTGCCTCCCCTCCCTCTCTCCCCTTCCCTACCCCCCGTGCTGCTGCTGTCCCCCCCGCGCTACTGCTAGCCCCTCCCCCAAGCACTGTTGCAGCCCCTCCCCCCCTGTTGTTGCCTGCGCTACTACCTGCCTGTGTGCCTCCCCCGTGCTGCTGCCTGCACAGCCCCCCCCCCCCCCCCCCGTGCTGTTTCTTTGCTCCCCCCCCCTCTCCTCCACTCCTCCTCTCCTCTACCCTCCCCTCCTCTCCCCTCCTCCTCTCCTCTTCCTGCCCCCTTCCCTTCCCCTCTCCCTCTTGCTGCCCTCCCTTTTTCCTTTCTGACGACTCCTCCTCTCCTTGCTCAATCCTCTCTCTCCCTCCCTCCTTTCACCCTCTCCCTTCATCAAGTGTACCCCTATTCTCTTTTGGGGGTCTCCTGGGCTTCAAGAAAGCGGACGGAGTTTTTTTGTGTTTGAGTCGGCCTTTCCCACCTCGATTGATGAATGGGTACCCATTCAGTCAATCCATTACTGCACACACCGGCCACGAGAACCGTCACTTTCTCAAAAGACGAGCTGCAGCAGTTGCAAAAGGATTTGGAGCATGAGTGTTCCACGACTCTCTTCACACGCATCTATGGCTCCCACCCCTCCAGATCACAGGCTTGAGATTGGATGCTTGCGGTGCTTCCTCAGGACCTCGCTTTCCACCTTAAGGATGTACGTTTGTTGGGACGAGGTTTCTTTCAAGTGTGCCTAGATTCCCCGAACGTCACGACTTGCTACAAACTGGGTTTCTCTTTCTAGACTACAGGAGGATTTTTTTGTTTCCCTTTCGATTGGGCTTTGACCCAGTTGAAGAGGACAAGCATAGAGTTTCTATCTTCATCAGGTTCCCTGGTCTACCTTCAGTTTATCACCGGCTTCATTTAGTTATTGGCGAGAGGTTTGGTGTGCTAGCAGAGATCCCCCCTCTTCCTGTGGCGAGCCTTCGTCGGCTATTGAGGCAGTCAGGATGGATGGGGTACTCAGGGTTAGGGTCTTTGTCGAGGACCCTAACATTTCAGATGACCACATCATGCTACAGCAACCCAATGGGTCTTTCTTTCGCCAAAGATTTGAGGTTGCAGGTCGTCAGGACCAGTGCAGGATTTGCAGATCCTCCGGACACTTTGCCAAAGATTGCCCAAAGAAGAAGAAGAGGCCAAAAAAGCAACCAGCTCGTACTAGGTTACGACAGAGATTAGAAGCAGGACCCACCGCTCCACAGGCACCACCTCAGACACAAGCCCTTGCTCCTCCTAGGGCTGCGTGAGTCCCTCCTACACATTGCACTACCTCTAGCCCCCGGTGGGTTCCGGTCGCGGTTAGGTCCTCTACTTCAGATCATACTTCCGCCACTCCAGAGACTACCCCTTAGGAGCCTCGGGAGGCTACCGCCATGGAGCCTATTGTTCAGGAGCCTTCTTCCGCTCCACCATAGGATCAAGTTGTGCCTCCTTCAGCAACCCAAATTGTTGGCACCTCATCCGCAGCACTTCTTGATCAGGACGCAGCACAAGTGCCTCCTTCTATTGACAGAGGGAAAGGGGTCTTACATTATTTCCCTGCTTCAGTAGGAATCCTTCGGAACCCTTCCCCAGAAACAGCGGAATTTCTTTTCTGCTTTTGAGGACCTCTCTGACCTCCTAGATGATGATTTTGTACCCTCCACTTTCGGAGAGCCAGTTATAGGCATCCCCTTTGAGAGATCCTTCTCTCTCTCACCAGTGGAATTTCCTCCCCTTGGACCTCTTGTGTATGGCAGGAGGTCAGCTCCGGTAGAGGGTTCTTTTTCCGCCACCAGGTCGGGTAAGGTATTCCAATCCGCTTCCTCCCGCCGATGAGGATAGCCAGTTGGAATATACAGGGGTTGGGTGGCATCCCTCATCACCGTCGCAGACAGCTGATAAGGAATCAACTTCATCCAGGTGTGCCAGGTGATTCCTTAGACATTATTTTTCTACAGGAACACAAACTGGATGCCAGAGATTGTTCCAAGTCAGGTAAGCTGCTTTCAGTCGGACTTTTTGGCTTCTTGCCTTGGGAATCAGAGAAGGTACTTGCATATCAGTTTCAGACTCTATCCTCCCTCTGGTCATTGGACATGGTACCATCACCCCCTCCAGGGCCCAGTGGATTTTGCTTATGGTTAATGGATGTAAGGTTGGTTTCCTCAACCTCTACGCTCCGAACAACAAAGGGGACCGTGTTCTTTTTTGAAGAGAGTTGCTCTCATGGGCTGACATTGCAGATTCTTGGATTATTGGAGGTGACTTCAACATGGTTGAGGCACCATCCAATAAGAAAGAGGGAAGAGAAGGTGGTATTCACTCCCTTGAGAGAGCAGCTTGGGATGCCTTCTTGTACATACGGGCGCTGATGGGTCGGTACGGCTAGTGCAATGTGTTCTGTGAATTGACGGACTAAGGGCGGAGTGAGGTCGGATAGGTGGAGCGTAGTCAGACTTTGCTACGATGCCTGTGGAGAATCGGAGTCGTGGACTACAAGGTCGGATAGGGGGCGGACACGATGGTCAGACGGATGTCGGACTGGGGTGGACGGATCGAATGCGGGACTGAACACGCGAACAAGTTGTCAGACCTTGATCGTCCACAAAGGCAAAAAAGACATGTGCGGCAGATCGGAGTCGGATTGGCATAGCTTGGTCCCCATCGGGACCGTGGCGGAGTTCTCAATTGGTTTAGTCAGACTTCGGTCGGAAACACATTGGAACATTGTTGGAGCGTAGCTCATTGCGTCTTGATCTTGTTGCTGCATCTTCTCACCTGCAACATCACTTTTGTTTATTGTAGGGTAATTTGAGTATACCTAAACCGTATTCGAAGTGCTGCAATGTCTTTGCTGCATTGTTGGCAGAATTGGGTCGGGCTGTACTCGTAGTCACTGTTCATGTGGTTGCTTCAGTGGCAGAGATGTTTGGTCAGATGATGCATTTCATATTCAGTCTCAGTCATTCTTCTTTTTGTGGTCGAACCGTAGGGTGCAAATGCCTATCCATGCTCAGATAGACAGATTCTATGTGGATGATTGGGCTCTTGATAGAGGGGGGATAGTTTGCATTGCACCTGGTGTTTCCACCTCCGACCATTTTCCGGTAGTTTTCTCCATCTCAGAGGCCCATCTGAGAGGACGATCTTCTAGTATCAGGATCCCCGATGCCTTTTACACAGATGATACTCTCACAGAGGCAGTCTTGGAGATCTGGGTTTCTCACATGTAAGGGGGGGTGGCCGCACCTTCACATGTGGCCACAGCACTTGCCAGTATCAGCGACTTTTATCATTTTGTCGCTATCCATCGGTAGTTGACAGCCCTGCAGAGGGAGGAGCAAAAACAGACCCTCAGATGCTTGGATCCAGGAGCGCCTTGCTGCAGCAAGGGCTCGCTTGCAAACATTGCTAGATCAGAGAGCAGAGTATGCCTTCCATGCACGGGAGTCTTTTTGGATACAAATGGGAGGGAGAGTCAATAAACACTTTTTCTCTACACTTGGTCCAGACATAGTAGAGAGAGTGTCAGGCAGCTTATTAACTCTGACGGGTTTTGCAGTCTCATCCGGATACCGTCATGCACTTAGGGACAGATTTTATGCCTGCCTTCTTTCTGCAGAAGCTGACACACAGGCCAGAGATGTGATTAGAGATGCGGTTTGGTAGCGTTTACCTTTGTTGGTCACACCAGAGATGATATGCTCACTTGATGCATGATTTACCAACACAAAATTCAAGACTGCTCTCTCCGCCCTTCATAAGGGCAAGTGCCTTGGTTTAGATGGTCTTACTCCATCTGTTTTTATAGCCTTTTGGGATATGATAGGTGATCATATTGCTTCAGCCTTGCAGGGCATTTGGGACTCGGGTGAGATGCCTGACTCACTTATCGAGGGACTTATTCACCTTATCCCGAAAGGTGGCAACATGAATTTTGTATCCCATTGGAGACCCATCACTCTTTTGGGCACTCTATACAAAATTCTTGCCAAGGCGATCAGCATCAGATTGCAGCCCCTTCTTCCAGACCTCATCCATGATACTCAGACAGGCTTTCTGCATGGCAGGAGCATATTTGATAACATCTTTTCCTTCTGGTAAGCCTCAGAGTGGTGGGCTATGGAGAGTAGGCAGAGGCTGGCAATTCTACTCTTGGACTTTGAGAAAGCCTATCACAGAGTAGATTGGGGTTTTCTTGAGGACACTCTTCTACGATTCGGATTTTCAGATGCATGGATTAAAGGGGTGGCCTCCCTTTACAGATCAGCCCACAGCCAGGTTTTGATTGGAGGGGTAAGGGGTGACAGGTTTCCGATTTCCAGATCAGTCCGCCAGGGATGCCCTTTAGCCCCCTTCCTTTTTCTTTTTGTGGCTGAAGCTATGAGTATCTTTCTTAGATCTCAGGCTGGTTTATATGGGCTGAGATTGCCCCTGAGACAGAAGCAGGAGCTTCTAGACTGTGAGTTGGCTGATGACAGTGCCATTTTTATTGAGGCCTCCTTGCAGTCACTGGATGCTTTCTGGACAGCCTTGGATATCTACAGGAGCACACATTAACTTGCTCAACTACAGGAGCACACATTAACTTGCATAGATCCTTTGGCTTTTGGATCAACGATGAGGACACTCCAGGCTGGGGAGTTGACATTGGCTTCTCTTGGATTCAAAGGGGTGTTCTTGTCAGATATTTGGGATGCCAGGTAGGATTGGGCATCTCTCCAGCACACCAGTTTACCCCAGTACTAGAAAGTATAAGGAAAAAGCTCCTTTTTTGGAGCTCAACCAAACTCGACCTTGCATCTAGAGTTGTGGTAGTGAACCAGGTTCTTTTGGCCACCGCCTGGTTTGTGTGTTCTTGCTGGTGCCGGTCTAGGGATTGCATCACTCAGCTCATTAGACCAATCAGGAATTTTTAATGGAGTGGACTGGATGGCACCGCAGATGTTGCAGCGAGGGTGGCCTAGGAGACCATTATTCTCCCTACATGTGAAGGGGGCCTTAATATCATTGACCCGGACATGCAATGTAGGGCATTGCTTTGTAAGGTGGTGGTGAGGGGACTCATGCCTGGGCAGGAACCTTGGAAGGATTTTTTTTTTGGACGCATTCAGGCTTGCACACCTACCTTGGGAGATGGGTGGACAGCCCTCGCTGGATTTTTACTTTGCCTCTCTCAGATCTCATGCCTCTCCTCTCATGAATGCCATCCTGAAAGCTTAGGAGAGCTTCAGGAAAACTCTTCGAAGGGTTCCGCCCTCTACCCTCCAAGATATTGATAGGCAGCCGATCATCTAGAACGATAGTATACTTGATGAGCATGGCAGACCAATGGGCACTTCCCATTACATGCAGTGGTCTAGATGGGAGAGAGGCCCCGCCTACACAGTAGGCACTTGGAAGGTCCGTGAGTCACCTCAGAGGGGTACCACACAGGACTCAGCAGATAGATGCAGCCATCCCGGTGGAATGGATAGTTGAGATGCCTATTACTTCCACAACTTGGATGGGAGCTTTTTTGAGGACAGCAGTTCCTCTACAGGAGATCGCTCTTCAGGGTCTCGGGAAAGATGCACTGGTCTTGGACGTTGGGGTTGGAGGTATACCCTCTAGATCCATGGATGATATTCTTCTAGAGGTTGCCTTTCAGCCTATCAGGATTGCTGGTTTTATGGACCATGGAGTGGGCTTGCAGTGGTACTTAGACCCCGACCCTCTGCTCTTGGCCCTGGGATCCTGGAGGTTGTGGTTATATGGAGGTGCACCTATCAGGTGCTTGCAGTGGGACCCAAGAGAGTGGGGGTGGATAGATCATGGGCATCGAGAGAGTGGGATTCCCTTCTTTTGTTTCACGGTTGGTAATGCCAGGAGATTTCAGTTGAGCAGTAGGGGTTGGATTTCCTCCAGAGCCCCCCATTGGGACAGCTTCTTCATCACCACAAATGTGCGTAGGAACTTTTGGAGGAGGCTCTGGAAATCCCGTAGAAATAGAAAGATCACTCTTTTCTTTTGGCTTTCTATTCATGGAGGGATTGCAGTGAATCTGTGGAGATCACGATTTGGGGCTGGCCCCACTTGCCCTCGTTGTCATTTTGCAGAGGAGTCAGTGTGACATTGCCTTTGGGACTACAGTCAGGCGAGGACTATTTGGGTTGCTCGGATACTCAGCATTTTTCATACCTCCCTCTTCTTCATGACTTGGGGCTCAGTCGCCTGGTTATCCCTTACTGGGCCCCAGATGTTTTATGAGGGGTGAGCCTTCTTCTTGGGCACTCTCGGTCCACAAGCAGGTGATAGAGACCTGCTCTCTTCAGGATGTACCATTTACTGCCTTCAGAGCTTCTCATGCTTCAGTGGACACTTCCTGGGAGATTCTGGCTAGTATTTCATCTTGGCACATCTGAAGAGCCAGATGTACAGAGGCCCGGGATGGTACCTAGATACACCCTTCATAGGTGTTCACGGGTATTTGGACTAACACGGTTCATACTTTGATAGCCATTTGGGCTAGCATGCAGCGCCCTTCACGGGCCCTACGAGTTTGGAGGGGTTCTCCCTTTTTCTCGGAGGCTTCTACGAGATTGAGATGGCACTTTCAGCCCTAATCCTTTCTTTTTGGCTTTTGAGCTTTTCATGCATTGCATGGTGTATCCCATGTGGAGCTTGCTCTAACGGTTTTCTTTAATACTTAATAGAAGTCTCTTTTTGTATTTTTTTTAATAAAAAAACTTCAGCTACAGGTTTTAGTCCATTCATGGTGATGTATGGATTTCAACCTATAGTCTTAGTTGTAGTGGGACTCAAAAAAGAAAAGGTTCAAGCGGCCAAAGACTTTCTTGAGGATATGAATCAATTGCTTAAGTTAGCTAAAGATAGCATCGGAAGGGCTCAAGATAGAGGGAGAAGTTATGTAGACCCCCATTGTAGAAGGTTGGAGTTTGAAGAAAATGAGAAAGTCTATCTCACGGTACCTGACACGTAAATTTTCAAAGTTGTCTCCTAGGTATTATAGACCATTCACAATACTTCTTAACAAAATTTTATTTTGTTTTTTTAAATGTTCAAAATTGTCTCCTAGGTATTGTGGACCATTTACATAGACTTAAGAGAATTGGAGAATTTGCTTACAAATTAGCCTTACCAGAGGGATGTACATTGTAGAGTACATCCAGTTTTTCATGTAAAGAAATTAAGAGATGATGATAATCTCATGGAAAATGAAGTCCTAGTTGAACTCATTGAACTTGCTACTTTACCACATGAACTATTAAAAAATTTAGATGGACAGACATACATTATGGCAATAATGTTTGGTTAAGTGGAAAGATAGACCTGAAGAGAGTTCAACATGGGAAAGGGTAAGCAATCTCTAGAGGAGGTTTCCCATTTTTGTTTTCAAGGACATTAACCATTATTAAGGGGAAGGAAATGTTATGTCAGCCATAATCATAGAAGATTATGCTTGGTTATGGTGAGGCGGGAAACTAGAGGGCTCAACAATACTTGCAATAAGTGGAGCTTCAAGGGCTTGGGTCTAGATTTACTAGGCAATAGTATGGAGTGCAATATGAAGGCCCAAAGTGTGTATAGAAAAACTAAGGTCCATTATGGACACATGGCACTCAAGTAGGATCCAAGTGGCAAGTGCTAGGCTAGGAGGGAGGATTCCAAAATAGGAGCTCACAGTGGAAGGAGGTCAAGGTACAAAAGATCTCACATGAAAGGATACAGGGAAACAAGC